>NW_006408664.1:1695515-1744897 GCF_000296735.1 Chrysochloris asiatica | reverse complement strand
AAATAGCATGGCTTGGGTCAGGCACACCTTAGTCCTCAAGCTGACATCTTTTCTCTTCAACACTTTAAAAAGGTCTTGTGCAGCATACTATAGCATGTGAATAATTCTCCCTCCCACAAACCCTTGCCCTCCACTTGTCTGTCAGTTTGTCGTACTGTGGTGACTTGTGAGTTGTTGTGATTCTGGAAGATTGCATGATAGAATTCTGCAAAATCAACGATTTGTTCATTTCAAATACCTTCTTTAGACAATATAAGAGACGACTAAACACATGGACCATACCTGATGGAATACATAGAAATCAAATTGTCTCAGATCCTCTGTTCTTATCATTTTATTCTGTTCTTGACGCTTCCATTTGTTGATTGAGTTCAGGGTGATGCTGCCATGTACATCATTCTCTGTTTGTTGTCTGTTCTTGTTGGTTCTCGGTCCACAGAACTTCCTTTAGGATGTTTTTCATTGCAGGCACGGCTTTGGCAAAATCCCTTAGTTTCTGTTTATCCTAGAATGTTTTGATTATACCATCATATATGATTGACAATGTTGCTTGGAAGTTTTTTTGTTTTTCCTTTCAGGGTTTTATATATATGTTTCCCCATTGCCTTCTTGCCTGCATGGTTTCTGTTGAGAAATCCAAACTTAATCTGATTTGTTTGCCTTTGTATGTTACATTTCTCTTTTCCCTAACTGCTTTCAGGATTCTGTCTTTATCTTTGATTTTGGAGAGCTTGATTATTACATGTCTTGATGATTGTCTTTTAGGGTCTATCCTTCCTGGGGTTCATTGAGCTTCTTGAATGTTTACCTTTTTGCTTTTCAGGATGTTACAGAAACTTTCTTCCAGAAGCAATTAAACTATTTCCTCTGTGGACTTGTGTGATTCTTCCTGTTCCGGAACGCCGATATTTCTTAAATTATTCCTCTTCATGTTGTCCAACATGAATCTTAGGCCTTCTTCAGATTTTTTTTATCCTTTTTTGTGCTTGCTCTTCTATTTTAGCAGTTGAGAGTTATCTTCTAGCTCACTACTTCTGGCTTCTATCTCTTCAATTCTACTTCTTTGCCCTTTTAGTGTATTGTCCATTTCTGATATTCTATTATTAATCGTTTAGACCTCTGTCAGTAGGTTTTGAATTGTTTGCAATGCTATATCTATCTTATGTTGATTGTTCCTGTAGTGCTTTCCTGATGTCTTCCTTATTTTTCTCAACTCCATTGTATAGTGCTTTGATACATTTTATAATAATTTCTCTGAATTCTTTCTCAGGCATTTCCAAAGCCTGCCCATCTTCCAGTATGGAGTGTAGGTCTACTTCCAGCTCATTTGTCTTAGTCACTTTATCTCATTTGTGGACATGTGCTGATATGGTCATCTGTTTCTGTTTTGGGGGCATATTAAGGAGTTATCTGTGGACTTAATACTTAGATGTGTATTTTAGTATGTTTTATGCTGATTTCCTCTAGGTAGATGTGATCAGGAGATGGGCTTCCCTTTTCCCTCTTCTTCCTGAGAAATTTCAACATGCCACTGTTGGTTGTTGTGATATAACTCAGGATTTAATTTTTGGCCTATTTCCTTTTCAGTCTGCTTATCTCGCTCCACAATCCCTGTTCAAGCCTTTTTCCTACTAATAAAGAGTTCAGGGCCGGCTGTGGCTGTTTTGCACCGCCGTTTGGTTTTAAGTGGAAACTGTCACTTTAAATTTCCAAGAGATTTGTGCACATGCATAGTAGAACCCTCCAGAAGTGGGGGTAGGGTGTGCACTCACTCAGGCACCCCTTCTAGTCACCAGAATAGAGGTGTGCAGATAGTGAGAGACCAATGAACAGATAAAAGGGGAAAAAAGGCCACACCTTTATCACTGCGGTTCTGCCTGGTATCCATGGCTGCTCTGATTCTTCCCCAGCTTGGTCTCACCCAAGATGGCAACTCCGGGAGCAGCTGAGAATCTTGAATTAGAAAGCAGTGTTTTTCTTGCTTCTGCTTCAAGTTCCCCTGGCTGTAAGCCTGCCAACCTTCTAAATATTCCTGTATATGTGGTTCAGAGTTCTGGCACCATCCCCTGAGTCTGCTTGGTCTGGTATTCTGTGTTGTTGCTGAGGGAGCACCTGACTGCACTTCCACCCTCTCTGCCATCTTGTTTGTTCTTATATCCATCTTTTTGATGTGTCTCTTGTAGACAGGATATTGAAGGATCCTGTTTTCTTATCCATGTTTTTCTTATCCTGTTTTCTGCTCTGTCTCTTCACTGGTACATTTAGTTCATTTATATTCAGTGTAATTATTGATATGTATTAATTGATTAATTTTTGCTGTGTGTTTTTCTCTGGTGCTGCTGGTTTCTTTGTTCTGCATAATTTTCTGCACTGAGTTCATTTTGTTTGTGAGTTTTCTTATCATTTTCATTTCTGTTGTACTAAAGTTCACTATATCTTTCTGATTTTCCTTTTTTATTTTGATATGCAAATATATTTATTTTCTTTGCAGTTACAGTATAATTTATTAATATTTTCCCCTATTTAAAACAGCCTGTTTTATACTGAAATCACTTGACTTCTTTGCCTTTTGAGAGTTCTGTAGCTATACAATTCCCTCTCTTTGCTTTGAAGTTGACTTAATCATAAATTGAGATCTCTGGTTCCTATATTCAGTTGTGTAGGTTTGTTTTAACCTTAATACTTCAATATTTGGAATGAATTCTGGGTGGTGTTGTCATGCATTGTAATCTCAGGTTGCTGTTGGTTGCTGTTTCTTAGTCCAAAGAATACCCTTTAGCAGTTTTTTGCAATGTTTGTCTGTTAATTATACATTTCTTTACTTTCTGTTTATCAGGAAATGTCCTAATTTCACCATCCTATTTGGGGGACAGCTTTCCTGAACATAAGAGTCTTGGTTGGTAATTTCTTTATTCTAGAGTTTTGGATATGCCTTCCCATTACCTTCTTGCCTGCATGGTTTCTGCTGCAAAACCAGAGCTCAGTCTTACTGGCTCTCCTTTGTAGATAAAACTTTTCAGTTTTCCTGAGCTGCTCTCAGGAATCTTTCCTTGTCTTTGACTTAGGAGAGTTTGATTATGATATGTCTGTGATTTTCGTTTGGGTATAGTCTGTTTGAGGTCCGTTCAGCTTCCTAAATGCTCATCTTTTTGTCTTTCATGATGTCAGGGACATTTTCTTCCAACAACTCTTTGAAAATTTCCTCTGTGCTTTTTACTTTCTCTTCCTGTTCTGGAATTCTGATCACTTGTAAGTTGTTCCTCTTCATGGTGTCCCACATCACTCTTCTTTAAAATTTTAAACTATTTTTTCTGAGTGTTCTTCTAGCATACCAGTTTTGAGAGATTTATCTTCAAGCTCACAAATTCAACCATCCACTGCTTTCAATCTACTCCTCTGCCATTTCTGAAATCTTAGGATTAATCTGGATTTCTATTCACAGGTTTTGTGTTGTTTCAAAATTTACATTAATTTTGTCTGTTTGTTTTCATAAATTCTTCTTAATGTTCTCCTTACTTTCCTCGATCGTTCTATCAATCCTTTGAAGGTACCTAAATATAAATCTTTTGAATTCTTTTTCAGTTACTTCCATTATCTTTTCATTCTCAGAAACATTTTCTGGCTGTGCATCTTGGTTATTTTCTTGCACCAATTTCTTGTTTCTTCATGTAAGCTAGAATTGTCCACTGTCTCCTGAGCATTGGGGGTGTTGCATTTGTATTTAATTGAAGATTGTATGTTGACGTGTTCTTAGGCTCTCACCAATTTTCTCCTGTAGGTGTAGTTAAGAGAATGGAAGCATGTACACCATTCTCATTTGCCATTTGTGCACCTCAGTTTATGGTGGATTTGGCTGTTATTGGCTGCTATCTTTCATTGATCAGGTGGTATAGGAGCTTGTAGTGGCTCTTGTCCAATGAGTGGAGCTGCAGAGGGTACAGGTATGGCTAAGCTGTAGGGCACAGTTACTGTTTCATGCTGTATGGGAAAGAAAATCCACCACCACCACCACCACACACAAACACACAAACAAGATAATAAGCAGACAAGGAATGTTCAAATAGCAAATGTGAAAATAATAAAGAGAAAAACAAAACACACACAAAAAAGACAGCAGCCAGAAAAAAAAAGACATAAAGACAAAACAGGGACAGGGAAATGGAACTACAGAAGAGAAAAATAAGAGAAGAAATTTAAAAAACAAACCAAAAAAAAAAACTGGAAAAATCAGGGAGATGGAAAATTAAAATACAGAGTTGTTGTTGTTGCTGTGAAGGGCCGTTGAGTTGGTTCCGACCCATAGCGACCCTGTATAGAGTTTCCAAGGAGCAGCTGGTGAGCTTGAACTGCCGACCTTGCAGTTCAAACAGCTCTGCATCTGGTACATTAACCCACAGCACCACACCAGAACTCCAGAATAGAAAGTTGTTGTTGTTGTTAAGTGCCGTCGAGTCAGTTCCAACCCATAACGACCCTGTATAGGGTTTCTGAGGCTGTAAATCTTTACGGGTGCAGAAGGCCTCATCTTTCTCCCATGGAGCAGCTAGTAGTTTCGAACTGCTGGCCTTAAGGTTCACAGCCCAATTCATAACCACTACGCTACCAGTGGCAGGAAAGAAGAGGGGAAATGAGAAACAGACAAAAAGAAGGAAAAAACAAAAGCTGAGATAGAAAGGATAAAATTCAAGGGAATAGAAAGAGAAGGAGAAGAAACAATAAACCAACAAAAACAATGTAACAAGAAATGTAAAACACCAAACACAAAATAAAACCACAGTGTAGCTGATGGTTAAATGCTGCTGCTCTGGTGGCTCCGAGGGTTCTATAGATCTGGAGCTCAGCCTGCCTGAACCCAGACACCAAAGCTGGGCACCAACGCAGCACAACTGGCACCCCCTCACGCTGGTGTGGCTCCTGACCATGTAGCTCTGAACTCCTGGAGAGCTGTGTCTGTACTTGGGGTGGGTGACGGTGGGAGCGGGCCACACCTCTGGTCACCAGGGAAGCACGGGCACAAAGAAGGAATCCCACCTTTCCCATTGCATGTGTGAATCTGCTCTGCCTGGCCGTCTGTTGCCAAAGCTGCTTACAAGATGGTCAAACTGTGTCTGGTTAGCCGTTAAGCAGTCTGTCTCCTCCTCTCTCCTTCTCTGCTCAGCTTCTCCTCCCAGCAAGCACTCACACCACTTCTTTAGCCATTCCTCTGAAGTTCAGAGTTCCAGGAATTTCATCTGTCTGCTTCATTCAGTTTCATTATTGAAGAGGGTCTGGCATAGTGTGTCTGCCTAATCTGTCATTTTTCCAGAAGTCGGGAAGCTAGTTTCTGACATATCCTCCATCTAGGTCTATACAATAAATACAGTGTATAGGTCCTCCATGAAGAATTCTGCGTTATTTGACTTACACAATGTCAAAACAGCAGACATGATAGCCTCAAGAGACTCGAACTGTGCTCTTTTTCCATGTTGTTTGAGTTTGGGGACTAAAAAAGAAGTCTGAAGGAGCAAGATCAGGGCTGTAGGATGTATGGGTAAGAATTCTTAAAGGATAGCTCTTGCTACCTTTGATGTACGAGCAGGTGCATTGGCATGATGGTGAAAATAACTTCCTTGGTGCCACTTTCCTGATCTTTTATATTCATCAACGCAGTATTCAATTTCTTAAAACTTCTTAACAAGCCCCTGTGATTGTCCTGTGTCCATCAAGAAAATCTATCAAGATTACTCTTTTGGGATCCCCAAGCAACATTTACTTTAAAACCTTCTGAGCTTACATCTTTGCCTTGAGTTCATAATTGGGGTCCTTCTTAAAATGCTTGATACGTCTAAAAACTGTTGTTTCATGTAGCATCACCATAAACTTGTTGCAAAGCTTTAATGATTTAAGAAGTTGTCCACTTGAGTTTTGCTACAAATTTGATATTTGCCCTGAGCTCAAAATAGTTTTTTGCCATGGCCAAATGGTCTCATTCTTTTAAGGCACCCAACAGAGACTGAGACAAGTGTATCACTGAGAGAACTTGTCTGCAGTCAACCACTGATCACAGAGACATGTTTAAATCTGGTTTGTTAGAATAAACCTGTGCATGTATTAAACTGGAACCTTAATAGCAATTCTTACTTATCCTAATACATTGTGAAGATAAAACTATGGGATACTCAATGGGCTAGGTGCTACAATATACTTAACTGATCAAAATAATACCTCCCATATATGTGCAAACTAAAGACAATTTTCACTAATGAGCAGATCAAAAGAATGCTTGGCATATAGGGAGGGGTTTAATTTTAGTGTCCAAATTCTAATTTGTTACTATGACAATAATCAACCTCAACCATTTATATATTATTATTTACTCAAGCAAGACCCTATTTAGGGTTTCTAAATCAACTATTATCCTAGCGTTAATGAGAGCTTGAAAGTAATAAGAATAAAATGTTTATAAATCAGGACTTTATAATACTAGTCAAGATTTTATATCTGAACCCATAATCATATTAATTTAATATTACTACCTTTTAAAAAAGTGAAGAGCGATACACAGTTTAGTTCTATGCTGAAAAAAACATTTTTTTTTTTTTCATTTATACTTCTTATAAAGGTTCTGGTAGCATAGTGGTTACAAGTCAGGCTGCTAACCTCAAGGTCAGCAGTTCAAAACTAACCTCAGGGTCAGTCAGCTGTTCCATGGGAGAAAGATGAGGCTTTCTGCTCCCGTAAATATTTACAGCCTCGGAAACCCTATGCAAGGTCGCTATAAGTTGGGACCAACTCCATGGCACACCACCACCACACTTCTTATTAGTTAATTACATTTTCATACTATTTGAATGCACCGATACTCTGGGTTAAGAGGCATATGACACTGGGTCTAGAATCTCAGAAGATTTTACATGAGAAGTTGAAAGATAATATTTAGATTGAAGGGTCCATAGTAGAAGCTAGCAAAAATCTAAGTTGCTCCACTCTGCCACCTTTTTTTGTTGTTGTTGTTTAACAGAATACTAAGTGTTGAGCACAGTGCTAAGTCACAAAAGGCACAAATGCAGGCCTTTGTATTTCTGCTTCCGGCCTCTACAATTTACTGTGTCTGTTCCATGAGAATGTAGTAGATAAGAAAGACTCATCTTTCTGCTATAAAGACACTGCACAAAGGCTATGGGTAAGGGGAGTTTTCTGAACTAATTTGCTCAGAAGATATTTAAAAATAACAAGTATCCTTAGATTGAGAAAACTACCAGGGAGTTGTCCCCCACCTCTCTTAAAATAAGAAATAATTTTAGATTTACAGAAGAATTATGAAGTTAGTAAAGTTCTCTCACCCAACTTTCCCTAATGTTAATATTTTACATACCATGGTACATTTATCTACTCTAATATATTAACATCAGTATAACACTACTACTGAAGTACATAATTTATTCAAACTTCACCAGACATTTCACTAATGCCTTTATGTGTTCCAGGAGTCAACCCAGAATATTACATTGCCTCCAGTCATGATGTCTCTTTTCACTTGTGACAGTTTCTTTGCCTCTACTTTCATGTTTTTGAAGAATGTACTGGTCAGATATTTTGTAGAACGTCCCTCAATCTCTCATTAGTCTGAGGTCATGGATTGTGGGGAAACATATCACACAGGTGTAGTGCCCATCTCACTGTAGCACATCTAACAGCATAAGATATCAACATGACTTAATGCTACTAATGCTAACCGTGATCATCTGGTTCATTAAGGTTTCACCACTCATTCTTTCCTTCCTATACTTTTATATTTAGGTGAAAGTCACCAAATCAAGTCTCACTTGGAAGAGGAGAATTAAGCTCCACTTCTTGGTAAGAAGAGTATCAGTGAATTTGTAAACATTTATTAAAACCACCAAAAAAACAGACAAATTTCTGGGGAGGGAAGATTTCAGACTGCACAAATCTCTTAACTCTCAAAGTTTCACTCATTTATTTTAGCATTCATCTATGATTCTTGCCTGCACTATTTGTAAATGTAGTGTCATATGGAGTTTTCTGTTTCTTCCATTTCTTCTAAGTTTATTATCTGGAAATTTTCTGTAAGAAAGATCAATTCCTTCTCCTAATTTAATTTGCTTACTTACATCAGCGTGGACTCATAGATGTTTATTTTGTTCTTTGGTTAAAAATAAAATGTTATCATCATTTGTTTTATTGCTCAAATTGTTCTTTTAGCTACTGGGAGTCCCTTTAGGTAGGCTCCTGTGTCCTTTTGATTTATTCTCACTTTTTTCTTCTCAAAAGTTATTCTGTCTTTATAATAATCTGACAGTGATTCTACCATGACTGTGTCACACAAGTGTGACCAAACACTATACTCCAAAGAGCAAGAGCAGTAAACAAGGCTTTAATACTCACTGTGCCGAGTTTGGTCACAGAAAGTCCTTGAGGAGCAGCAAGTGGCAGAAGAGACATGAAATATGGGGTGTTCTCAGAGGAGAGGGTGCTTTTTTTTTGACTCTTGTGCACTTTGAAGCATTTCTCGATGGTGATTTCATGTCATGAGTATTTATCATTTGGGGAGAACTGAACAGGATAGGATGGGCTGAACAGATCTGTTGTCCCATACAGTCAAATGTCTTCAGCATATAGACCCAGTTTCCCTCCTTGTTAATACTGGAGAAACCTGACCATGTGTATGCCAGATATTCCAATTCACTCTGCATCTGCAGCTCCATCCTCTACTTTTTTTAAAAAAAGCATTTATACTTTCTGATAATGTAAGATACTCTAGGCTCATCTTATGTTCTCCTGCCCTGATCATTTTTGCTGTTGTCGTTGCTAAGTGCCATGGAGTCGGTTCCGATTCATAACAACACTGCATAGAGTTTCCAAGGAGCAGCTTGGTAGGTGTCACCTTGTGACTAGCAGCAGTCTAGTGCCTACCTTACAGCGCGATACCAAGAGTCTACCCTGACTGAAGAACCAGCCATTTCTCCATGAAGCCCTCTAGCAGGGATTTTTTAAGAACAAGATTATCCTTCAGCAGCCATGGTTATATTAAAAAGTACTGCCATCTATCCCCTCTGTATACAGGGTAGATAGGGATGGGTAACTTAGACAATGGCTACCTAAAATGAGGGGAGGCTATAAAGGCATGAAGTGACTGGCTTACAAATTTTCAAGAGGGAGTTTAGTTTCAGAGTGTGAGGGGGAAGGTAAAATCCCCACTGAATAGTTTTCATCTTGTCTAAATGGGTCTGATAAAAGGCGATGAGGATAAAATTCTTATGATTCAATAGTGAGTAACTATTACCATGACTAATTGAGACTATCACAACTGTATAGGTAGAAATTTTGTAACAAAGAGGAGGAAATAGTTACTCTTACAGTCCAGGAACAGTGGACCCTAGGACCATCAAGGGAGAAGAGCACAAGCGGAATATGGGGCCCTATCCAGAGAAGCAGCAACACCAGAGATGAGGACATGTAAAGATAGAGCAGCTAAAGGCTCTAGACTCATGGAAAGAGAAAAGCTGTGTGCTGGTGGTCAGGAGGAAGGCTTGCAGGCTGTGCCCTTTGGTTGTTTAAATGATTATATATTCTTGAGTGTTTCTGTGTACAACCTCTTCCCCCTCAAAAAAACAAAACAAAACAAAAAAAAAAAACCCAGAGGAAATAGAAGCAAATACTGTTGAATGACGATGCATGGAGGAGATTGTAATCATTGCAATGAAACGAGTGCAAAACTCATGTTCTGCCATGTAAACTATCACTCAATTCACAATGAAAACTTTCAAAAAAAAAAAAAGTACTGCCACCACTTATTTTGTTCATAACTTAAAATGTTTATTTAGAGAAAAGGAAGAATGAAAGTAAGGATGGAGGAAGGGAGAAGGAGAATGAGTAAATATGATTATATGAGGGAGTTTTAAAGTTTGTAGGAAAATGGAATTAAAAGACAATGGAATTTTTTCATGAACTTTTTGAAGTTCCCTCATATATCCATACATAATTGAATATAAAGGTTTCCATGTCATCCTTTATGAATTATCACATGTTAAGTTAGATTGGCCATTTTTCTTTTTTGAAATTATAATTCTACTTTTTGGTAAGTCAAGCTCTGTCTCTCTAGTATGGCAGAAGGCAAGTTTTAAAGACCTATCTCAAGTAGGTGAACTCAAGCAAAAATCTTTTTTACATGTAAATAACTTCAATTTCATAGTACCTCTGAATGAAGGACAAAGTCCTGGTGATGCAAAGGTTAAAGCTTGGCCATTAATGGAAAGGTCAATAGTTTGAAGTCAACCAGCAGTTCCATGGGAGAAAGGCCTGGCAATCTACCCCCACAAATATTGTTGTTGTTAAGTCCCTTCAAGTCAGTTCTGACTCATAATGACCCCATATAGGGTTTTTCAAGGAGCAGCTCGTGGGTTTGAACCACAAACTTTGTGGTATGCAGTCCAGTGTTTACCCTACAGGGTCATATCGTGGCCTAAGAAAGCCTCTGGGGCAGTTCTACTCTTTTATATGTTGTTGTGAAGTGCCGTCGAGTTGAATCTGACCCATAGTGACCCTGTATAGGGTTTCCGAGGAGCAGCTGGTGAGCTTGAACCACTGACCTTGCAATTCAAATGACTCTGCAGTCTGACACATTAGCCAACAGCGCCACACCAGGACTCTTTTATATAGGGTCTCTATAAGTCTAAATTAACCCAATAGCATACAACAACATGAATGAAGGTAAAGAAAATAACAAATAAATCAGAAATGAAACGGAGTTATAAAAGTTTTCCAGGTAGGTTTAGAATAATATGACTAACTTAAATCATATTGCAATTAGATGAATAATCTTTAGAATTGTTACATTACAGTAGGGCAATGACCTATTACTTTTAGGAAGTGCATCCATATACTTAAGGAAGTAAAATATGTGACAATTGATCTTTTTATAAAAAAGTGCTAGACCTACCACTTTAAAAAACGTTCCTTCACTAAAATCTAATCTACTGATGTTTATGCCTCTATAATGAAGAACTACTTTGTAAATAAGACACCTTGCTGGGTTAGAAAGACAACAGCAGGACGTCTCCATGAATGATACAGTCTTTAAGCTCTGCTTCAATCAGGAGTTTGATTAATGAAAGTAGCCATTTAAAAAGAAAGGGGTTACAACTCAGTCTTATCTAACAGGTCATTACAGGCAAGCCACACCTCCAGGATATGAAACTCACACTAAAATAAGATGCTTTTCTTTCTTTCTTTCTTTCTTTTTTTTTTTTTCTTTCTTTCTTTTTTCAGTTAGTCACAGTTATTATTCAAAATATAATAAATCTTCATAGAAAACAACTGGACAAATGAACAACATGTTAAACCCCGTTGCCATTGTGTCAATTCTAACTCATAGTGACCCTACAGGACACAGCAGAAGTGCCCCAAAGAGATGCCCAGGCTGTAATCCTGACAGAAGTACACTGTCACACCTTTGTTCTGTGGAGTGGATGGTGTGGTAGGTTCGAAACACTGACCTTCCCTTTACAAGCTGAATGCTAAACCACTGCACCACCAGACTTCCTTAAACAATATGTTCACACTGCTCACCAGTGGGGGGTGCAATTAGAAATCACTGTACTTACTTCTCTGTGCTCTGCTGTCTTTTTTAAGTTTTCTATATATTATACATAATTTTTAATTAAAAAATCCTAGAAGCTGTTTCATAAAAAAATATTAAAACTGTTTTTAATTTAAAAGTAGAAAAAGATAAGAGATAAACATTGAAATGAAAAACACAAAGTCTTGGGATAGGGCCCTAAATCCATAGCTCCCAAACTGTAATTAGGTGCCCTAGGGCTCCTAACAAACTCAGAGGGACTTAGTGGAATAGTTTACATTTTTGAGGGAAACACAGTGACATCTGTTGGACAACATGCAAACTACCAGTGAGAGGGAGTTCAGAGTTTCAGTAAAACATTCCTTTAGCTGATAGCATATCTTTGAAAAGCTTAGTTTTTGAGAGTTATTCTGATAAAAACCAAGAATCATGTGAAAACTCATGTGGAACACAAAATGAGGGCAATGGTGTCCAATCTGACTCTAATGTTGGAGAAATTATGCAATGTTTAACATATACTAAATTATTAGACCAAAAAACTAAACCTACTGCCAGAGTCAGTTCCTACTCATAGAGAACCTATATAGGGTTTCAGAGCCTATAAATCTTTATAGGAGCACACAGCTTTCGCTCTCTCCCACAGAGCCCTTGGTGGGTTTGAACCGCTGACCTGTGGTTAGCAGTCCAGTGCTTATCCTACAGTGCCACTTCACCTCCCTGGAAAAGAACATCATCCTTAGTAAAGTGGAGCGTAATGAAAAAGAGGATGAGTCCTAATGGGATGAACTGACACACTGGCAACAACAATGGTATCAAACATAAGAACAATTGGGTGGCTGGCACAAGACTGGGCAATATTTTGGTGTGTTGTGCACAGGGTCACTATGAGTTGTAGTTGACTGAATGGCACCTAACAATAAGCTGTTAGGACATCAGCACTCATTTAGTTGTTTAGCTCCATCTACATATGTGTGTGGCACTGTATGATACGCACTGGACTTCCAGCCACAAGTAGGTGGTTTGAACCCACCAGCTACTCCTCAAAAACCCTACAGAGTTGGAACCAACCCAATGGCACTTAACAACATAGATGAAATTGTTAGTTACAGATAGAACAGAGTGATGTGAGTTTGGGTATTAAGTCAGTGAAAGATTTCTCCTTTTTAAAAAAAGTTTTATACCCTGATATACAATGTTTTGAACAGTAAATCGTAACACTGAGCATGTGTGGGTGAACATCTGAGGCTAATATCACCAAACTACATGCTGCAGTTATCACATGTAGTATACATTACTATCGATAAAATGCATCAAACAACAACAAAAACAGACTTAAGTGCAGTTCACTGTAACTGAAAAAACTGCAACCTGTTAAACTGCATTTCTTTTGGCTTAGAGGTGTTGTGTACGATACACATTGAACCATGAAAATTTGGTAACCTCCACACTAAGTCTTCCCCATCTTTCCTCAGACCCTCGTTTCTAAGTTCACACATAGGATTACATCCAACATTTAGTGGAAAACTCTAAGGTGCTGAAACTAGATCATGGCATAGACTGAGAATTTCTATCATGCTAATTAACTTTGATCTAGAGAGTTAAAAACATGTATTCCTCATTTATCTCTCCTTCCCATTATCAGCACAGACTGCTATTCTGTCTAGAGGAGACTCAGGGAAGGTGTGTTATGAATTAAAGAGAACCAGGAACCTCAGCTTACTAGTGATAATTAGTTATGTAAAATAAGTCAGGGCTATCTTAAAGTTCAGAGTCCTAGTGTGGTACTGTGAGTTAATGCGCTGGACTGCAAGATCGGGTTGAACCACAAAGTTGGCAGTTCAAGCTCATCAGCTGCTCCTTGGAAATCCTACATAGGGTCACTATGGGTTAGAACTGACGCGACGGCACTTATACAACCTTAAAGTTTTCTCTGCCTCCCCTTCTCCTTCTCTTACTTTCTTTTTCTCCTCTGAAACAAAACACAAAATCTCAATGCTTAAATATGAGGGGGGCTTCAAAAGTTCATGGAAACATGGTATTAAAAGAAAATTAAATTTTTGAAATACATGTTTCCCCCACAAACAGTCTGAAGCCCCCTCATATTCTCAATTTGTCACTTGAATGAAAATACTGCATTTATACTTTCCATTTCTGGTACAGCACTAGAGGATAAGCAGTTGACTGCTAACCACAGTGTTGGCACTTCAAACTCCTTGGAAACCTTATACAGGGTCGCTATGAGTTGGAACCAATGCAAAGTCACTTAACAACAATCCCTTAACAGCAAAGACGCCTCCTATGTGGTGTTGCCTCTGTCTTGTCATTGTTATTGTTCTGTGCCATCAAGTTGGGTTCCGACTCATAGTGTGACTCTGTATAGGGCTTCTGAGAAGCAGCTGGTGCATTTGAACGGCCAACCCTGTGGTTCAAACCGACCTTATCCTACAGTGCCACACCAGGACTCCATTAAGGGATTTAAAAGACACATTTTCCATTTTGACAGTGATGAACAAGAAAAGAACAAGGAAAGGGGAGAAAATTTTCTTCATTTTTTTCTTCCTGTTTAATTGGCAGGCATGAGCAACAATTTCTGGAACCAACTGACAGTTGTTGTTAAGTGCTGTCGAGTTGGTTCGACTCATAGTGACCCTGTATAGGGTTTCCCAGAAGTGGTTGGTGGGTTTGAACCACTGACCTTTTAGTCAGCGGTCCAGTGCTTATCCTACAGCATCACATTATCTTTATATAATCACTATATGATTATATAAATAAATATTAGTAACTTATTTACAAATATGGAGTCCTGGTGTGGACTACAGTCGGTCTGAACTGCAACGTCAGTAAGTTCAAATTCACCAGCCACTCCTTGGAAACTCTGTGCAGGGTCACTATGGGTCGAAACCAGATTTGACAGCACTTAACAATAACAACAACATTTACAACCATAAAGCCTTAAATGTAGGTGAGGTTTTCCTGTTCAATGCCACACTACCTTTTCATATCCTACCACCTAATTTCTAGGCCTGGAAGTTTATGGAAATAAATGTAGAATGTAACCAACAGGGTCATTTCCCTGCCCAGATTTTGGCTGAAATTAGGTACAGAAACCTCTGTACACACTGCTATAACACGTAAACAACCAGTCATATGAAAACACAAAGACAACAGTCTCACTCTGCCACAGCAGTTGGGATTCTTGCAGTAGGCAGTGTGCATGCAAATACTGGCCTCTGATGCCAATCTAAGGCAACAAAACTGGACTCCAAAGTGCTACTCACACGCGCGCGCGTGCACACACACACACACACACACCAAAAAAAAAATCCTCCGGAAACAAGTTTTCCCCCTCTAAATTGTTCTTATTTAAGTTTTAAACAGTCCACACTACAATCAAAAGAGAAGTAAATGTTTCAATTTAAAAGTAAGATTTATAAAATATGCTCAAACATTAAACACTGATATTTAATATGGGAGTCCTGATATGGTGCTGCAGGATAACGCGCTGATTGCAAGGTCAGTTTAAACCACAAGATCAGTGGTTCAAACCCACCAGCCGCTCCTCGGAAACCCTACACAGGGTCGCTATGGGTTGGAACCGACTCGACAACACTTTAACAACAACAACAATATTTAATATGAGTGTTAGTTACAGAATATAGAGAAAAATAAGATACAGGATAGTTTTTTGCTGGAAGATGGTAAGCATCAGCCAAGTGTTACAGCCAAATATCTGTCCCACTTCATTATATACTGTGATGGCTGGCACTCTTTGATAAACTCTAAGGTGGTTTCCACTTTATCTGTCCCCGGTCATCTATGTTGCTAAATCCAAAAGGTTTATCTTATGTGACCTCTCAGCGCTGTCTTATACAGTTAATCACTGATTCCTCGGAACATTTTCTTTTCTGCCCTGAGGACATACAATTTGGTTTTCCTTTTCTATCCTTTGCCATTCCTGGTCAGCCTTCTTTGCTGATCTCTTCTAAAGTTGGTTAAAACCGTCCCTCAGAGTTTGTTAATGGGCTCCTTTCTCTACACATGTTGTTAGGGCAATTTCATTTACTTCTATAGCTTTAAATGTCATCTCGTCTATATGAATAATCTCCAAATGTTATCTCCTACCATCTTTTCTGAGCTCCAGACCCTAGTTCCTCCTAACTAACAAATAATATTTTGCAGCCATGTGTCAGGCACCTGTAAATAATGATACATTGTGATAAAAGCTATGAAGGAAACAATGCATAATCAAGATGAAAGCGGGGTAGTCTGAGGACACCATGTTTAGGTTGAGATTTATAAAATAAGAAGCCAGCTTACATAATCAAGGAAGGAGAACGGGTAAGGAGGAGGGAAGAAAAGTAAGTAGCTGCTTGTATGTATGTGTATGTATGTGGGGGGAAACACAAACAATGATTAACAAGGTGGCCAAAACATGAGGTGAAAAAGATCTTAAGATCTAAGCATACTGAAGGAAGTGAAAATAAACAGTGTTTTCTCTACAAGTCATTGAAGGGGTTCCCACACAGACCAGAGTAATTCCCAAACTCATCCTCTTGTACCTTACATAGCTAGTTGCCTATTTGATACTTTTATTTGTACCAAAGATTTCACAAACCCAACCCATTAAAAACTCATCTTTCTCCAAATCTATTGCTTCTTTTGACTTCTTTATTGCAAGAAATGATATCTCTATTCACCCAGTTCCTCATGACAAGAAACTCTGGTGCCCTTCTTGACCCATTTCTTTCCTCATCGTCAATCTGTTACCAAAAATATATTCTGAATATGTCTGTGTCCACTTTTACTGCCATCATCATATTCCAAGTCAGCACTGCCTCTCAAATAACTGCAATAGGTTCCACTTCTCCCCAGTCCTTCCTCTTCTTTTTTATACTCCAACCAGGCTAATCTTTTTAAAAAATCTGAATCCAATCTAGTCATCCTCAGGCTTAAAGGAAAAAAATATAAAAGACCAGGTTGAAAAGGGCGAAATAAAAGTCTTCTATCCAGAGATAACATGATTGCTTACATAGAAAGAATCTACAAGGAAGCTCCTAGAATTATTAAGTACTTTTAACAAGGGTACAAAATACAAACCAGTCATATTTCTATAGATTTGTTGTTAGGTGCCATCAAGTTGATACCAGCTCACAGCGATCCTATGCACAACCGAACAAAACACTGCCCAGTCCTGTGCCAACCTCACAATCATTGTCATATTTGAGCCCATTGCTACTGCCACTGTGCTGATGCATCTTATTGGGGGGCTTCCTCTTTTTCTCTGACCCTCCATTTTACTAAACATGATATCCTTCTAAGGGAATGGTCCCTCCTGACAACATGTCTAAAGTATAAGACACTAAATCTGGCCATCCCGGCTTCCAGGAAGCATTCTGGCTGTACTTCTTCCAACACAGACTGGTTTGGTCTTTTGGCAGTCCAAGGTACTTTTAATATTCTCCTCCAAACAACAGTTAGAATGCATCAATTCTTCTACAGTCTTCTTATTCACTGTTCAACTTTCGCAAGCATATTGAGGTTATTGAAAATACCATGGCTTGGGGGTCAGGCGCACATTAGTCCTCATCTTTGCCCTTCGATTCTTCAAAGAGAACTTATGCAGCAAAGTTGCATAATGTAATACATCATTTGTTTTCTGGGGTGCTGCTTCCATGAGTGTTGATGGTTGATTCAAGCAAAATGAAGTTTTTGATAACTTCATTCTGTTCTCCATTAATCTTGATGCTACTTATTGAACTAGTGATGAATATTTTTTTGTTTTTTTAACATTGAGGTGCAATCCATACTGAAGCCTTTGATTTTCATAAGTAAGTATTTTAAGTCTTTGATTTCCATAAGTAAGTATTTTAAGTCCTCTTCGCTTTCAGCCAGCAAGGTTGTATCTGTATGTCACAGGTTGCTAAGGATTCTTCCTCTAATCCTGGTGCCCTGTTTTTCTTCATATAATCCATTTTCTTGGATTATTTGCTCAGCATACAGATTGAATAAGTATGGTGAAAGAATACAACCCTGGCACACACATTTCCTAATTTTAAATCATTCAGTGTTCCCTTGTTCTGTTTGAACAACTGCCTCTCGGTCTATGTACAGATTCCTCATGAGCACAATTAAGTGTTCCAAAATACTCTTTCTCCACAATGCTGTCCATAGTTTGTCATGATCCATACAATCAAAAGCCTTTGTACAGTCAATAAAGCACAGGTACACATCTTTCTGGTATTCTCTGCTTTCAGCAAAGACCCATCTGATGTCAGCAATGATATCCCTTGTTCCACGTCCCCTCTGAATTCGGCTTGAACCTCTGGAAGTTCTCTATCAATGTATGGTTGTAGCCATTTTTGTATTATGTTTTGGGAAATTTTGCTTGCATGGGATTTTAATGATATTTTCCAATGGTTTCTTCATTCTGTTGGGTCACCTCTCTTTGGTATGGGCACAAATATGGATCTCTTCCACTCAGTTGACCAGGTAGTTTTCTTCTACATTTTTTTGCATAGATGAGTGCGTGCCTCTAGTGCCGCATCATTTTGGCGAACTATTTCAATTTATATCCCATCAATTCCTACAAACTTGTTCTTTGTCAATGCCTTCAACGTACCTTGGACTCTTTGTTCAGTATCACTGTCTCTTGATCATATGCTACCTCTTCAAATGATTGAACATTAACCATTTTTTTTCAGGGACAGGGGCTCCTGTGTATTGTTTCCATGTTCTTTTGATGCTCTCTGCATCATGCAATATTTTGCTCATAGAATCCTTCAATATTACAACTGGAGACCTGAATTTTTTCTTCAGTTCCCTCAGCTTGAGCCTTCCCTTTTTGGTTTTCTAGCTTCAGGTCTTTGCACATGTTGTTATAATATTTGACTGTCTTCTCTAGCTGACCTTATTTTTTAATGTTTATTGTGAATTATGTGGTAGTTTCCATGGGAGAACATCAGCTTTACATTCATCCTATCGTATATCATTCCATTGCCATGGTTACAATCCCCTCCATGCATCATCAACCAACCAAAGGGTATACCCTGCAAGCCTCCCTGTACCCCTTCTCCCCCCGGTCATCAGCACACAGCCCCTCTCCTTCTCTGGGTCTAAAGTCCCCAGCCGCTCCATCTCACCACATCATTGTCTCTGCCTCCATCGCTGGTGTCACTGTTTCTCTGGGTAGGGTCCCGTACTCCACTCTTCTCCCTTGATGGTCCCAGGGACCTCTGCTCCTAAACTGCACTCCCCTCTTTTAACTACAAAATGTCTACCTTACATTCCCAACCCTCACAGTCATTCCTGATAGCAATTATTCGCTATTGTACCACAAGAGACCTATCCTCATCTCCTTTCATCAGTCCCACCCAGACAGATTGGATACTACTCAGTGGAGATTCTACCTTCCTCCGCACCCTCTGGATCTAGGCTCCCTCTTGAAAGCTTGTAAGCCAGTCATTACTTGCCTTTGTAGCCCCCTATTTTGGATAGCTAATGTCCAAGTTGCCCATAACTGTCTACCCTGTGTATAGAAGGGGTCAAGCTGACCTTTTGAAAATTTCTATTCAGTTCTTCTACCTCCTCATTTCTTCCATTTGCTTTAGCATCTCTATGCTATAGAGCAAGTTTCAGAGTCTCTTCTGACATTCATTTTGGTCTTTTCTTTATTGTTTGTCTTCTTATTGGCTTTTTGCTTTATTCCTGATGATGTTATTAATGTCACTCCACAACTCTTCTTGTCTTCAGTGTCTAATGTATCAAATGTGTTCTTAAGATGATTTCTAAATTCAGGTGGAATATCTTCAAGGTGGTATTTTGGCTCTTCTGGACTTGTTTTTAATTTTCCTCAGCCTGACCTTGCATATGAGCAATTGATGGTCTTTACAGTCTGTCCCTGATCTTGTTTTGCCTGATGATATGAAGCTTTTAAACCATCTCTTTCAACAGATGTGGTCAGTATGATTTCTGTGTATTCATCTGGCCAGGCCCAAGTATACAGTAATCTTTAATGTTGTTTAAAAAGGTATTTCAATGAAGAGGTCATTGGTCTTGCAAAATTCTATTATGCAATCTCCAGCATCATTTCCAAGACCATGTTTTCCAACTACTGATCCTTCCTCTTTGTTTCCAATCTTTGCATTTCAATTGCTAGCAATTATCTATACATCTTGATTGCATGCTTGATCAATTTTAGACTGAAGAAGTTGGTACAATTTCTTCAATTTCATTGTCACTGGCTTTAGTGCTTGAGTGTAAGTTTGAGTAATAGTGATATTAACTGGTCTTCCTTGTAGGCATATGGATATTATCCAATCACAGACAGTGCTGTACTTCAAAACAGATCTTGATATGTTCTTTAAGGAAGACCAGCTAATAGCATTATTATATTATTCTAGATAGCACATGTGTATTATATTATTCTCTATATTAGCAAAGAACAACTGCAGTTTAAAATGAAAATGTAAATTCACCACTGCACTAAAAAAACCATGAAATACTTATGTACAAATCTAAAAAAACTAGTGATGGATTGGTGTGCTGATAACTACACACTAATGAGAATAATCAAAGAGGACTTAAATAAATAGAAATATATACCATGTTCATAGATTGGAAGATTCAATGTTGTTAGGATGTCAACTCTTTCCAAACTGACAGATTAAATATAATCATTATCAAAATCCTATTGTCTCTCGCTGTTCTTTTAGGTTTGATAATTCACTAGAACAACTCTCAGAACTCACAGGAAGTACTATACTTATCATTACAGTTTTACTATAACAAAAAAGATATAAATAAAAGACAGATAAGGTAAGGATAGGGAAGGTTTTCAACATGAAGCTTCCATTTGTCAAAAAAAAAAATTTTTTTTTTTCTTTAAAAGGAGTGCCATGCTCCCATGTGAATCAATGTCTATCTCCAAGCAGGAAACCCATGGAGCTTCCATGACCAAGCCTTCACTGGTACTTCATCACGTAAGCATGATTGCTTGAATCATGTACGTCTTCCCTAAGGTCATCTGATATCACTTACTGGGTCTTTCAGGCATGGCCAGCCCGGGCTGGAGTCATCTCATTAGAATAATGTTTGGCAGTGTGAAAGAGCACTTAAACTAAGGCACCTGGCATGACTAGAAGACTGACACAGTCCTGAACCCAAACACCCTTTACTGCATATGTCCCTTTTCTTCTGCTGCTTTCAGAATACATGTACCTCCCTTTTTGAGTTAATCATATTTAACGTAAGGCTAGAATAATGTTTTGTTCTCATGAAGAATGCTCATAAGTGATATATGGCATAGCTATACTTTTAGTTTATGGTTAAGCAAATGATAAGGATGTTCTAAGAAGGGAATGATAGAATGCTTTACAAAAAAATGTTTATGTAGGCAATTTACTTGCACAGAAAGTCTGTGATGGAAAACAGATTAACATTATGAAAAGTTTACTTGTGACTCATATATAACTCAGTCTTCCTGTATAAGAAAAAATTCTCTCTTCCTTTTCAGACTTTAGAGCACTTAATATTTTACCAAGTATTACCTCAGATTCACCTACTACAAATCCAACAAATTCTTCTTACAGAGTTCTAATTATTTTTTTACACTTTGACAGTAAATGCCACCTGGACCCTTTATAAAAGGCACTTCAGTCACGAGGAAAATGCCAAGATTTTAGATGTTATCTCTCAGGAACCAAGGACAAAGACCCAACTCTTGGGGTAAAGTTACCCCACACTATTGAATTCCATTTACATGTCATTTTAGAAGAGGCAAAATGGTCTGACTAGAAAACAGATCAGAGTTGCAGGAGATAGGAGTGGGATGAGTAAATGATTATAAAGGTAGCATATGGGAGTTTTTTTGAGAGTTGGTGGAATTGTTCTGAATCTTGATTCTTGTGGTAGCTAAATCCTTGTATGAAATTGTTGAAATCCATAAAGCTGAACACCAGAAACAGTGAATTTATTGTATGTAAAATTTAAAAGATATTTTAAAACAAAAAAGCTTAAGAGGTATGTCAGAGTCTTTAAAAATCCAATCATGCCATTTCCTTCTCAATGGCTTCCCATTGTTGTTGCTGTTGCTGTTGTGTGCTGTGGAGTTGGTTCTGACCCACAGCGACCCTGTGCAGGGTTTCTGAGGCTGTAAATCTTTACAGGAGCAGAAAGCCTCATCTTTCTCCCATGGAACAGCTAGTAGTTTCGAACTGCTGACCTTGAGGTCCGCAGCCTAATTCGTAACCACTATGCTACCAGAATGTCATTTAGGGCCTTGTAATGGGAAGGTAAGCTGTTAAGACGGCTTCCCATTACAAAGCCTTAAATGACTTGTTAGGTGCCGTTGAATTAGTTAGAACCCACAGTAACCTTGTATAGGATTTCTCAATCTGTAAACCATTATGGGAGCAGCAAGCCTCATTTTTCTCCCAAGGAGAAACTGGTGGGTTTGATCTTCTGACCTTGTGGTTAGCAGGCCAATGCTTACCCTACAGTACCACCAGACTCTTAAATTTATATATAGTAATAATCCCTACTTGTCTTTCCAGTTCTTATAAATTGTTGTAGTATACCTTGCTCCTTTCCATTCATTACAGTCCTTATCACTATTTGTGAAGTATAAACTTTTTTGTTGATTATCATTTAATATTTGACCATCAGAAAGGTTAATAACTACTGAATACTTACTAGATATTGATTACTGTTCTAAGTGCTTTACATGTAATTTATTGAATTCTCACAACAATCCAAATAAGTAGTTATTACTAGTTCCTCATTTTACAGATAAACAAAGGCACAGCAGAGTTAAGCAACTGAAGAAGGTCTCTTAAGCTAGCTAGCCGCAGAGAATGATAATATCCCTACTAGGTTCTCTAATTTAATCTTTGTAACAATCCTAAGAGATTTTCAGACAGAGACACTAAAGCCCAGAGAGTTTAAACAACTTGGAGAAGGATATAGTACCAATTTGTTTTAGTATCCAGATTCCAATTTAAAGTCTGTGAATCAAAATCTGTGCCCTCTTTTCGCCTAGATTGAAAAGGTATTGAAGGAGGTAAAGTAGACTACACACTTATTCTAGTGCAAGGTTTACTTTCCACTTGGGAGAGCCCGAGGGTGGGAGAGGAAGTGATGTGTAAGTGATTAAAGGCAGAAGGAAGGGCATAACATAACCTGTAATCAAGCACCATGTCAAGTTTTCTTTCCTTCACTCATTTTTCCAAATGCACTTCATTCTGACCTGCATCTTCTCTGCTGCTCTCTATTCTAGTTGCAGCAGAAACCACAAATCATACCAAATTGCAGAATTTGTCAATCATTAAGGATTTGCAATAGGTCAATTTTAAAATGGGCTGTACTTCACAGCTGCAAAGCTTTTGTCTGATTTCTAGACCAAAATGAGAAGCCATTATTGGACTGAATGACCTTTCCATGAGCATCACTAGCAAAAGGAAAAGGTCATGTGGACAAAACAGGCAGTTCTGCCAGTTAAGGTGAAGTGATGGTAATGGTTTACTAACTAGAGAGCCAACCACTAAGGCACGATATATTGGCTCCCTGTCTGTTTCGTAACAAACATGATGAGAACTGTGAGCATATTATATTTCTGGCATGTTTGGGATAATAAAATGACACACAACAAATGATAGTGTTACAATCTATCATTAATATGGGGAGGAGGCAGAAATTCAATATGCATGCTTAGCTCTTATTTTCTTTCTAAACAGTTGTATGTACAATGGGAAACTTATCTGATGTTGCTTATTTTCTGAACTGGTTCACAACCAGTGCATTCATAAGGTATATTTATCACATTCCATTGACAAATGATCCATGTACTTCTAGTAGTAACAAACACCCAACTTTAACTCATTGTAATGATCATTAAACACTTTCAACAAAGCTCACAAATATACTGGATATAATATTTGGGCAGTTCATTAAGATCTCAATTTATAGTTCAAATTTACTTCAGTAAGTCCTTAATTTACTTCAATGACTTGCTAACAATGTGGACCTAACAATGGTCAGTTTTTTATTCTTTTAGCAATGTGAGCTAGTTACATACAAAGGGGGTTTCAAAGAGTTCATGAAAAAATAGAATTGAAAGAAAATGGAGGAGAGGGGCTGTGTGCTGGCAGCTGGGGGGCAGGCTTGCAGGGCACACCCTTGGGTTGTTTGAATGGTTATATATTCCTGAGCACTTCAGTGTACATCTATAAAAAAAAAAACACCCCAAAGGGATTGGAAGCAATGCTGTTGAATGATGACACATGGAGGGGATTTTGAAATCATTGCAACAAAACGAAATACGATAGGATGAATGTACAGCTGACGCTCTCCCATGTAAACTATCATTCAATTTATAATAAATAAAAACTTATTAAAAAGAAAGATAATGGAATTTTTCCATGAACTTTTTCTCTCACCTATTTTAATGCTCAACTACAGTGGGCTAAGCACTGGACTGCTAACCACAAGGTTTGTGGTTCAAAACCACCAGCTGCTCTTCAGAAACCCTATACAGCATCACTATGAGTCAGAACCGACTCAATAGCAATTAACAGCAATAGCTTAACTATGTCCTTCTTACAAAGGCTTAACAGATTTTTCTTTCAGATAGATCTATGTAGTAGTAAGTATGTCAATGTCCAATAATAAATACATGACTCCTTTCCTGCTCTACCATTCACACCACCAATAACACTGAAGTTCTTCCCTTTTGATCATCTTCTCAAGTCAAACACTTAAAGGCACCAAAGCTCACACACCTTGAAGCATTAGATTCTGTCCACAGAAATCCTTAGTTTAATGATAATGAATGTTCACATTGTTATTAGGACTCATCTGAGGAAATAAAACTCCCAGGATTCCTGTAAGTCTACCACAAGTCAGTGGCAGCTCTTACTGAGCTCTTCCTACCACAGGACCTGTAACTTGCCTCTGGTATGCTCAATCAGTCATTTAGAGAGACATTCTTTTACTCTTCGCAGTGAATAAATCATTTTATTTTTAAATATGTTTTATCAACAATTATATTGTTTCTTCTTTGAGAAAAAAAAATCCTGTTATTGACAGAGACATTATGTAAATTAAGAGTGAAAATAACACAGCTTAGAACCCCAGGGTTCCATTTTGTGTCTCTGTACACCTTGCAAGACAGTCACAAAGGATTTATTTAAATCTGATTAATCAGACCCAGTTACTGGGGATTCAGAATATCAAAAACCACTCAGAAGGTGTTGAAAGTTTGAAAGTGATTACAATAAATTATCTGCATCAAGTGTCACACTCCTTAAGTATCTTCCTCAAGAAATATTTTTTCCTAAATAACTCCTTCTCATAGAATCAAACATTTCGATGCTGCTAGAAAACTTTTTCTACACACTAGAGGGAAAATAAAATTTCATTTTTGTTCACCTGTAAGAAATCACTAAACAGCTAAAGAGAAATCATCAAATTGAACCCTTTTATTTTTAAATATTCAAGTACTAAAGTGCCCCCATTATATCTATTAACTAGTGTACATATGTGAACACTCAGGCATTGCGGTGGTATAAAACTGGGGAGAAATGCAAATTCATTATATTGGTAACTTACACTCAAAATCAATTTAAAGGTTTCAGTACTGATATTTATTTTCATCAAGATATTTACTTTTAAATTATTGACTGAAATGGAACCACCAGAACAGAAATAATGAGAATGTTCAAGCATTGTAAAGAATGTTGCCAATGTCACTAAACAACTTGTGTAGTAGGCATTGTTTAATGGAAACCTAAGCTGCTGTGTAAACCTTCACTGAAAACATAATAAATTAATATTTTTTAGAAATATACTGACAGAGATATTTTTCTCCACGGGAAAGGAAAAAGACTGAAGTAGCATTAAATATCCTCCATGCAGCTGGCGCTGGACCAGGCAGTGAGACAACAGCACACAGCTGGCACTGTGCAAAGCGCTGCACGTACAACAGCACCCTTTTTGGCAATAATGAAATGAAGAGTCAGAGTATTTAAGTAATTCTTGCAATGTTGTGTTCAAATCTAAGTCTCTGTAGTATACTATCTTTAGGTAAAACCTGGGGAATTCCACACACTGGAGGAAAAAGAAAATTTCATTTTTGTTCACTTGTAAGAACTCACTAAACAGCTTACCTAAAAAAGTTGAGCTAATGGTGTTTCCTTTGCAGACATCATAAACAAGTGGATTCAGTAGCCAATATAGAATGTATATATAAAAAATTGCAACAATAAAATAAAACCCACTGCCACCGACAAAAGAATCCCTCCATGTACCACAAATGTCATGAGTTGACTAATAATAAATTTGGAGAAAGAGGTCTGGAAAGGAGTTAGGATGTACAAAGAATAAGAATTCTCAACAGTTGGTTGGGAAAAGAGACTGAGTAGTTTCCAGTTGTCCTAACCTGGGTCTATGAAATGGAGATACATGATTAATATATACAAAAGAAAAATTTCACTGATGATCAGTACCAGTGAGGAGACTTGGTGTGGTGCTGTGGGTTAATGTGCTGGACTACAAAGTCGGTTTGAATCACAAGGTCAGTGGGGTTCAAGTTCATCAGTTGCTCCTTGGAAACTCTATACAGGACCACTATGGGTCAGAACTGACTCGACAGCACGTAACAACCACCACCAGTAATTTAAAACTATCTTTTTTATCCTGGAAAACAGTTTATCATCTTTTATTTTCAAATCTGAAAAAAGAGGAAAAAACCCTTGGCATAGAATTCTGTGTGCATGTACAATGCAAAAAAATACTAGATGTTAGCTAAAACCTTTTGCATTTGTAAGTATCTGATTGTCTGATGTTTGAGAGATTAGAATTTCACAATTCACAATTCCTGAAGACTATATTTGGAGAGGGAGTCCTGGTGTAGCACCGTAGGATAAGCACTTGACCTCAAGGTTGGATTAAACTGAAAGGTTGGTGGTTCAAACTCACCAGCCGCTCCTCAGAAACACTGAATCAGAACTCACTCATTTGGGGGTAGAGGAGGGGGGGAAACCTCAGCTCTTTGGACTTGCATTATTTAACTGCTCTTATCAAGTCTGTAAGGAGCTCTGGTAGCGTAGTGGTTAAGAATCGGGCTGCGAACCTTAAGGTCAGCGGTTCGAAACTACCAGCCGCTCCGCGGGAGAAAGATGAGGCTTTCTACTCCCGTAAAGATTTACACCCTCGGAAACCCTGTACAGGGTCGCTATGGGTCGGACCCGACTCGATGGCACTTAACAACAACAAAACAAATCAAGTCTGTAGAGGGTCTGTTCTGATGTTGCTGTTACGTGCTATTGAGTCAGTTCTGATTCAGAGAGTTTCCGAGGAGCAGCTGGACACATTAAGCTGACCTTGTGGATAGCAGTCCAGTGCTTATCCTACAGTGCCACACCAGAACAGGAAGGAAATTATTTTCTGGGCTATAGGAGTCCTGGTGTGGTGCTGCAGGATAAGCATTGGATTGTTATCCACAAGGTCAGCAGTTCCTTGGAAACTCAATAAAGGATCGCTATGAGTTGGAATCGACTCAACGACATTTAACAACAATAAAGGCTATACCAGTACTACATGAAGGCAAACAAAGTAGGGAGGTCTTCACACTGCCTCTATAAAGTATCTGGCACAATCCTGCTGTATAATAAAAATAATACATCAGGTGAGTGGTATGCTTTGGCAGAAATGCTTTTAAATTGTCAGTGTTTTACAAAATAGTGTCATGTTAATGTCCCTCCCTCAGTTCAACTCCATGGGTATTTAAAATCAATGCAAGCCTCTGAAGAAAATGCCATGCTGTACCTTTGCCAACTTTTAGGCAAGTACACCAGAACTCCTGTTGATTCCACTGTTGTAAATTGCTATGCCAAGAGCACACTTGCTTGAAGGTTTGCAAAAGTCAAAAACAACACAGGAAAGATGCTTGTTTTGGGGGCTTATACAAAATTGTAGGACACTACGGAATGCTGGAAAGTAATATGCTAAGAAGACAACGTCTCTTTTTCATTCTTCTTTTTTTTTTTTTGCCAGCTACTAGCTGCTACAGAAGATATGGTAGATCACCTCCTGTTATCATTCTGTGCCCAGAGGCTCCAAATTATCACTGTTTTAACTGTCTTGCCACCACAGTTCAGATGTTATCACTATCATTCCCTATCATTTCCATTTGTGCTTTCTGAATATTCCAAGGACAACAATCCTTCAAGTTCTACCATCTAACTGGTGCTAAATTTACATATAGTTATGCTTCCTCCTCTATGGTTTAAAATGGATATTCTAGTTACTTTCTGTTCTCAGAGAAGGGGGAAGGATATCTCCATGTTTTAACAATCCTACATCCTGGAGTTTTACATGCAGATGGATGTTCTAAAGCCCCACTCCAGCGTCAACTAGCTGATGGCAGAGCAAACAGCTGAATTGAATCCCACATTAATCATGAAGGACGGACTCTGAATAAACAGGCTGCCAGTGACTGGGCACGTCAGAGGGGGTCACAGAGTGGGATCTGTCTTCTTGTTAAATCTAGTATGATAAAAGGAAAAGTAGCTTGTTCATGGTTACATTTCCTTTTGCTCATTTAGTTTTTTAATGACTTGGTTTTTTGCTTAAATAACTTTTTAGAAATCAAACTCCAACAGTGAGAACAATTATGTTAATACTGCCAGGAAATTTGTTTGCTTTGTTAAATTGAGCTTCAAAAGCACTTCAATTGAACATATATTTGTGATTGCAAGTAATGCCTATTCTTATATTCATTTAAAATGTTTACTTTATTACAGCTTATTATAAATGTGAAGTCTGAAATGCAGCACCATGGCTGCTCAATTTCCAGGCCACAATTTTATGATAATCATATGAAATGTATTCATGTGTCAACAGAACTAACAATACTCCAAATGGGGTTGTTAGCAGCTCTCTTTCTGATGGCCACAGTTCTGTGCTTCATAACAATTAAACACTGCTACAAGCAGAGAGCTCTTTGAGAATTTTAACTTAGTTTGTAAAATGTGCTATTTTGCAACACTTGGCTCTGTTTAACTGCTACTATCTCAGAACATAGGTGAGCTCCTACAAAACAAAAACAAAAAATCGGACCTTAAACATCATACATATGAACAAATAAATGACTTCTGCACTGTAGGATAAGCATTGTGCCGCAAGGTCAGCAGTTCAAACCCACCAGCTGCTCTTCAGAAACCCTAAGCAGAATCGCTATGAGTCAGAACCGATTCAATGGCACTTAACAACTTTAGCATGTAGCTGAATTAATTTTTTAGGCAGTCTTTAAATACAGAGAAGGGTTCAGACGAGAGAATTCTCCTTGACTTAGTCTTTCCTACTGCATGCAGTTATAAGAAGGTACCTGGAAAATACTACCAACATCACTATCACCCTGGCATCTCACAAAGGAGAAAAGGAGGCCTTAGAACATATGCAGATCCAGTAACTGGAAACGAGTCCCTCCCCACTAAGTGTTGGCTTCTTTGGATCACTTTTGTGACAAGTAGCACATACTCACAAGACAGTTCCAGTATAGGGATTGAGATCATGAACAATATTTTCTCAACTCAACATTTGTTGCATTTTTTGGGGTGTAGAGGTGTCGGGGAGCTCAATAGCTAGTAGATGCTTTTATGCTCATTATTTTACTCATAGGTTCTATCTGTAGGCAATGAAACTGTCTACTTGTTTTGGTCAAGCACCTACTCAGAAACCAGAATTATGTGGTGGTGGTGTTAAATGTCGTTGAGTCTTTTCCAACTCACAGTGACCTTGTATAGGGTTGTTTTTTGTTTTTTAAACTGTGACTTGAGTGATAGTTTACATGGAAGTACATCAGTTTTACACTGATCATTTCATTGTAATGATTACAATCCCCTGCGTGCATCATCATTCAACAGTATTTGCTTCTACTCCCTCTGGGTGTTTTGTTTTGTTTTGTTTTTTTGTGGGTTTTTTTTTTTTTTTAAAGTGGGGTGGGGGAATGTACACAAAAACACTCAGGAATATGTATTAATTTAAACAACCAATCAAAGGGCACATTCTGCAAGCCTGCCTCCTGGCCACCAGCACTCAGTCTTTCTATTTCCATGAGTCTAGAGTCCTCAGCTGTTCTCACTCTCCATGTCCTCATCTCTGCCTCCATCTCTGGTAATGCTGCTTCTCTGGATAGGGTCCCACATTCTGCTCATGTTCCTTGTCCTTGATGGTCTTAGTGTCCTCTGTTCCTTGACTGTAAGATTAACTACTATACCCTTTTTGTTATAGAACTGCAGATTTTGTTCAAGATCTACCTTTACAGTTGTGACTGTTGCAATTAGACATGATAACAATTACTCACTATTGAATCATAAGAATCTTATCCCTATCTCTTTTAACCAGACCCATCTAGACAAGATGAAAACTATTCAATGGGGATTCTATCTTCCCCGACACACTCTTAAACTAAACTCCCTCTTGAAAACTTGTAAGCCAGTCACTTTGTGCCTTGATCACCCTCTCATTTTAGGTAGCCAAGTTGCATGTTCCTATCAACCCTGTATACAGAGGGCATAGGATTGACCCTTGATGTGAAGATTCCTTCCCTCTCTGTTGGTATTTTGATCAAGTTCATCAAATTGTAGCAATTTACACTGTTTCCTTTATCAAAATGTGTTTTGTTGTTGTTGTTGTTATTTTTTAATCTTCCTCTAGTTGAGTTCTGATCATCAAGCCATTGAGGCTATATCAAATAGGTACAATCTGCAAGTTTGGGCATTTTTGTGCCTCTCCCTTTACTTTGTCTCAGCTGGATGCTTCACTCTCAGCTCTAGCCCTTCCAAGGATGTAATCTTTACAGGAAAAGATTGTCACATCTTTCTCCTGTGGAGAGGTGGTAGGTTCAAATTGCACTTAACCACTGTGCCACCTTAAAATAGAATAAACTCAATCTAATGTCAAAGTCCTGGGATGGCACTGCAGAATAATGTGCTGGAATGCAAGATCAGTTTGAACACAAGATCTGTGGTTCAAACCCACCATCTGCTCCTAGGAAACCTGATAGAGGGTCACTACGGGTTGGAAATGACGCAGCAGCACTTAACAACAACAACAATGACGAAGTAAAAGGAGTGCTGTTGGTGGCTCCTGTAAAGTGTTATAGTCTTGGAAACCCTATGGTGCAGTTTTACTTGGTCCTAGGGTGTCACTATGAGTTGGAATTGATTTGATGGCAGTGGGTTGAGGTTTGTAATGAAACCCTCTTATAGATAAACAGTAGATGGATCAACCACAGCTTACTGAGTAAAATTTTCTTTTCACTTCAATACTATATTAGCACATGAAAGGAGGCTTCTCCCTCCTTTGTTATATCCGTAGGAGGAGTTATATTCGAATTATTTTAGGGGAAAGTTTTTTTGAAAGAAAGAAAGAAAGTATTTCTTGGATAAAAAAAAATATTCCTATATTATATGGTGGAATGGAGGGTGAGCATGGAGGAGCAAACAAACAAACCACCTGCCATGCCAATTTTTAAAAACTCAGATGTGAAACAAACATCCATGAAAATAGTTAAGACATCCTATTGCATCAGATTCATTATACACCAAGAATTTCTTGCTCCTGGAAATATGAAAAATAATGACTCATCCACCCATCATTTATCAATATTGTTCACAGAAAGGAAAAAAGATAAATGCATTATTCTCATTTGCATCAAACATCCAATTAGGAGGAGAACAAGATAATACACACTGTAAATAATGCAAATTTTAACTAAGAAAAGCATTTCCATAGCTCCACTGATAGGAACTCAAAGGTCTTTATAAACATTTTTGTAAGATCCCTAATTTAAACAGTGGGCTCAGAACCCATGTAAATATTAGGAAGAGTTTAAAATAGTTTTTCTGCCTCCTTGTCTGCCACTCTGAATAAGCTGTCATTTTCTTCTTAAAATAGTATTCCATGTATTTTCCACAATAAAATCTTAAGAACTTCTCCATCATAATTTTCCATCAAACATGCAGGTAGGAAACTGTCTTAAGAAACATGCCTTGTCAAATTAGTTCAAACTGGCATTGATAAGAATATTCACAAGGGCTATATAGGCTGGAAGGCTACAGATCAAGAAACAGACCTTAAAAACAAGCCACTGAGGGTCTGCCCTGAATGTATAATGGGTTAGCCTCAAGTTCCTAATAAAGTATCATTTTATTAATGATTTTATCAATAGCCTACTTAGGAGTCCTGATGTGGTGCTATGGGATAATGCGCTGGACTGCAAAATCGGTTTGATCTGCAAGGTAGGTGGTTCAAGTTCGCCAGCTGCTCCTTGGAAACCCTATACAGGGTCACTATGGGTCGGAACTGACCCAATGGCACTTAACAACAACAAAGTAAAATAAATTCAAACTTGGCAGCTCTTTTTAATATCCATCAGAAAAATTAATACAATGAAAAAACCTTAGCGGAGTTATTTTAGGGGGAAAATTTTTTTTAAACAAAGAAAAAAAATATTTCTTTGGAAAAAAAAAGTAAAAGATGAAGTCCCGGTACATATTCATCATGTAAGTATAAAGGGAAAAGTAATCACTGTGGAGAGAGAAATGATAATACACAGAAAGTCAGAAAAAGATTTAACATGAGCTATTTCATTACACATACACACGTATGTATGTATTACTGTTATTACCAATAGTTTTCAGACCTTTGACAGATATACTTCCTTGAAGGAAGAAAATTATTCTACTTGTAGAGCTAACAATTGAGGATGGAAAATCAGTGTTAAGTTTGAAGAGTAGTTTGCTGGACTCACTCTTTCTTTTTCTATATATATTCATCCAGAAATTTTTAAAATGTTGAGACAAAGTAACAAAGAAGAAATAAGTTCAGAAGATATCATCCCTTTGTATTAGTGTTATCTGTTTACGCTATTTATGCAGATGTGTGGGTATATATGATATATATATGTATGTTGTTGTTGTTGAGTGCCGTCGAGTTGATTCTGACCCACAGTGAGCCTGTGTAGGGTTTCTGAGGAGCAGCTGGTGAGCTTGAACCACCGACCTTGCAGTTCAAACGGCTTTGTAGTCTGGCACATTAACCCACAGGGCCATACCAGTATACATATGTTATATATGTGTGTGTGACTATATATTTTTTTTCTAGATTTTTAAATATCAAATCTAGAGATTTTAAAAAGCATGGAGCTGATATTAGGATTAAAAAAAAAAATCCAAAATGTAGACAGAAAAACAAATCAAATCTTAAAAATGAGGCTAGAAATAGAAAGCGTGTTTTTCATTCTTTAACCTTCCAAGACCTAGAATGATAAACAAATCCCCATCCCTCAGTGCACACATATAGAAATGAGAGGTCAGAAAATGATTTAAGAAGAGAATCAGGTGTTCCTGATGATCCATCCAGCAGTCTTTCTTCTGTCACTGCTCAACACGCACTTGAATTTCATCATGTGGATGTATGTGACTTTTAAAAAAAGAACCCTCCATATTTGCAGATTCAGAGCTTGTGCTTTCTAGTTTTCACACCAGTATTCTTAGATAAGAATGCACCATAGAGTCAACATTCTCCTGCTCTTTGGAACAAAAAATAGGAGGACTCATCACCTTTTCACATAACAAATATTTCCTGAGCTCCTACTGAGTAGAGGGAAGGCCTAGCTCTGGAACCTCATTTGAAAACTGTATCTGACCTATACATTCTTCAGAGCGGAGTTGATTCAGTTCTTTAAGGAGCGCCAGATTTATTGTAGTTCCCTACAGATTGAGCTTATTTTAAATTCTGCTCTATAATGAATGCTGTTTTAGAGTAATTCCAATTTCTTATTGCTAACTAGTACATAATCCTTCCGTAAACGAAATCAAATTTATAAGCAGCAGATATATGCTACCATGAAATCACAGACAGTGTTTGCATAATTCAGACAGCTAGCCATGGAAGGTTTCAAGCTTTGTTTTCACTCACTACAAAGCTCTTTCCCATATGCTCACAATAAAAGTCTCATAACATGTATTAGATTTGACTGAATCTTTCACCTTTCTTTTACAAATTCTTGAAGTCAAAGAATCATGAATGACTGCATTTTTTTGTGTGTTAAGAAAAAAAAATCTGGGAAGGATCCTGAAGACTTTTTTTTTTTTTTTAAACCACACATTTTAAATTAAAATGCAAAACAAAACAAAAAACATTTTGCAAGAATGAGACAGAATTCCAAATTTCCCGCTCAGTTCAAAGCACCTGCTTGTATCTTCACATAGCTCCTTCTTCACAAATAACTGCATACCATGTGATTTAAGGATGATTCTGTACATTACTTTTCTCACCTTGCTACATTATTGAGACAGTTTAGGAAAGAATACTACAATATAACACAAATAACTATGGAGTAGTAGAATTAGATTAAAATTCTGACTCAGATGTTTTTGACAAGTGTGTGCTATGTTCCAAGCCACACAATTCTTAGGTTCTTTGCTATGACATTTTAAGCTATGTAACATGGAGCTCACTGCTAAAATCTGCCAGATGGTTGCTGCTGGGACTGAATGAGTTAAGCTATATAAACCATTTGGCAGACACCAGGCAACTCAACTCCTGTTATTTTGCATTCCTGTTGTTTCAATTTATGTAGAAAAATATAATGCATTATATAAACAGGAAAAAATTTTTCTATTCATTCCACTTCCTTCAACTTATACTTTATTTAAGAAAATAAACCTAAAAAGTGGAAGAAACTGAAATCCACATGCTTCACTTTTATTTATTCGAAACATGCACTGTTGTTGTTGTTAAGTGCATCAAGTCAGTTTCAACTTACAGGGACCCTGTATAGGGTCTCTGAGGAGCAGCTGGTGGGTTTGAACAGCTGACCTTGTGGTTAGTAGTCCAGTGCTTACTCTACAACATCAAATCCAGACACCAATATATACACCCAAACTCCAATATACATACAATGTACACAATATTAAGACTACTCTGGTAGTGTAGTGGTTACAAGTTGGGCTTCTAACCTCAAGGTCACCAGTTCAAAATAACCAGTCATTCCGTGGGAAAAATACAAGGCTTTATGTTCCCTTAAAGATTTACAGCTTCGGAAACCCTATACAGGGTCGCTATGAATCAGAACCAACTCCGTGGCCCACCACCACCACCACCAATGTTAGTCAAATAAAGGCAAATAACAGACTTAGTTTATTTTCACTCTAGTTTCTGTTAACCTGAGTTGGAAGATGCTGTTTGTTCTATAAGGTTGTTTACGATTTAAAACTAAAGGACAGCTTGGCTCTGAAAAGGAATATCTTGAGCTCAAAAGTATCTCCTTAAGATGAAACTCTATACCACATAAATGAACTCAAGAGCACAGCATTCCATGTGCCTTACTTTTTCAGAAGTCAAGTTCTAGTGAACCAGAGATTCCTACAATAAATATTTTAAAACATGCCCTGTGATTCTAGTTATTTACTTGCTAAGTTTTTCATAATTTCTCATATAGACAAAAAAATGTAAATATAGAAAAATGAAGAAGAAACACATGTGAGGATCCAATGATTTGGAACCCAAGGTAATAAATGAGATCCCTATCTGCCATGTACCTTAAGGGGAATGGCGGACAGTTGTGGAAAGGAACATTTTTAAAGACGACATTTATGAGCACAGAATTGTGCTAAGTGCTTTGTTCACACTACTTTGTACAATTATTATAATAATTTTAACAAGTATTATCGTAGACAAAAAGTCCAGGGCATATCCACTACTAAGTTGGATAAGAATCCCACCAAGTTTGTCTAGGTGCTGCTGGATAATGCGTTGGATCACAAGGTCAGTTTGAACCACAAGGTCAGCAGTTCAAACCTACCAGCTGCTCCTCAGAAACCTCATACAAGGTTGCTATGAGTCAGAACTGACTCAATGGCACTTCACAACAAAAACAATAGTAAGATTGAGGGATTGTTTGCTTTTCAATGAGATGGCACATTATCCTTATGCATTTTAACAGATTCATGAAAAAATTTCCAAACACTAATTATTAAAGTTAATTCTACACCCTTAAAAGGATATCTCACACACCTTGCTGCTGACTTTGTCACAACTGGATCCAAGCAAAAAAGCGTAAGAGTCAAACACATTTAAAAACTGACAGGTTCTATTCTTTTGAATAAAATATACTTTTTCTTTAATCTGCCAAATTTCTCTTTCAGTTACGTAGCAGGAGCAATTTTTCCACAGGAAATCTCTTTTATTTATAGCAAGCTAATTACTTTTCAGACGCAACTGTCATATGTATGTAGATGGCTTTAGGAATGAATTTTGTCAAAAGCTAGAAAATAGACTGATGCCTCATCACATGCAAGCCCATGCTTTAAGAGATGAAAAGGCTTATAAGCAGGACATTTCTGAAGTCTCTCCTATTAATCAACTCTTTACTAAGAGAGCCACTAATCTACTTTTTAAGTGATATAATCTACAAGAAAGAATTGATTTGCTGTAAATAAATTCAATGTTCCACCTAATGGAAAAAGAAACATCTGTTTTTAAGAAAGCATAGCTTCATATTTTAAAGTTTGGGCCTCCCTGAAATGCTTGTATTTTAATCATGAGTGCACTGTATTATGATAAAAAGACAAAAGAGTTCAAATATAGTATTCACTAACTTTTATTTTAGTAAATCCTATACATAAATAGGAGCTCTGCTAGCATAGTAGCTACGAATCGGGCTGTGAACCGTAAGGTCAGCAGTTTGAAACAACCAGCTTTCTGCTCCTGTAAAGAAATACAGCCTCGGAAACCCTGTACACGGTCGCTATGGGTCGGAACCGACTCAACAGCACATAACAACAATAATACATAAATACGTGTGGTGCTGTGGGTTAATGCATCAGACTACAAAGCCGTATGAACTGCAAGGTTCGCGGTTCAAGCTCACCAGGTGCTCCTTGGAAACCCTTACAGAGTCGCCATGGGTTGGAATCCACTCAATGGCACTTTACAACAACAACAACACACATAAATATTGGCTGCAAATGGTTAGGTGTTAGCAGCGGGTCTCTTATCAGTTAAATAGAGACACTTCCCCATCTGTAAGGAGGCTTTGATACATACTTTTTGATAAAGCTACAATTTGTTACTGCTACAGAATGACTTTTCTCTCCTGAGGGAAATGTAAGCATCATTTTGAAAATTCCATCATCTGCTGAGCCTTTTATTTTGCATTACTGTTGTTGTTATTGTGAAGTGCCATCAAGTCGGTTCCGACCCACAGCAACCTTGCAGTTCAAACGGCTTTGCAGTCTGGCACATTAACCCACAGCGCCGGAATTATGCCATTTTTTTTCTACTGTCAAACAAAAGTCTTTTCAAATGATGTCACTTATCCTAATTTTGTAAAGTGGAATATGGTAATATATTTAAAAACTGATGTCAAAGATGCTGCTTTATTGAGATAAACATTTATTTGGTGGGATCAGCATATGGCGCATCCATGAAGAACATGTGGAACCTTTTCATCTATTTTTTAATCTCTAGTGAGTCCCTTAATACTATGATAATAAAGATCTCCAGCAGTTATGAGGCTGCATTTTTTTTTTAAAAGCAACACTTAAAAATTTAATAAGCTCTCAGAACAACTCATCAGCATAGACAGCACCTATGACTCATATACTTCATTTGTAAGCATTTTAAGCATTTGTAAGCATTTTAAGCATGGAAAATTTCAGTGATAAGTAAAGGTATGTTGTTTTTATGTGCTGTGGAGTAGGTTATTACTCACAGCAATCTGTGTACCACAGAATGAAACACTGCCACAGCCCCACACTACTCTTACACCTGTTCCTACACTTAATCCCACTGTGTCAATCCATCTCACTGAGGGTCTTCTTTCATGGTATCTTTCTCCAGAGACTGACTCCTTCTGATAACACGTCCAAAGTACGTGAGACAAAATCTCATTATTCTCATTTCTAAGGGCCATTCAGGCTATACTTCTTCCAACACAGATTTGTTTGTTCTTCTGGCAGTATAAGGCAGTCTACCCTGGTGTGGCACTGTGGGTTAATGCGCCAGACTGCAAAGCCAATTGAGCTTGCAAGGTCAGCGGTTCAAGCTCACCAGCTGCTCCTCGGAAACCCCTATACAGGGTTGCTATGGGTCGGAATCGACTCGACGGCACTTAACAACAACAACAACAACCACCATATATTTAATATTCTTAGCCAACACAGTAATTCAAATGCATCAATTCTTCTCTGGACTTAATTTATTTATTTGTTCATTTATTACATGCATATGAGGTGACTGAAAAAAACCATGGCTTGGATCAGGCGCGCCTTAGTCATCAGAGTGATGTCTCGGCTTTCAAAAGATGAGCACCAGACCATGTCTCCGACAGCACTCTCTGCTCACCTGCGTTCAATAGGTCAGTGCAGTGTCCACAAAGAACCATTATGGAATTTATTAAGAAAGTAAAAAGGTTACAAGTCAGGATTAGAACTGTGTTCAGGGCACAGTTCTTTCAATCAGGGCAGCCTCTTCCCAGCCATGCCCTCAGGAAGGCCTCTCTCTGGTCCTTGACTTCTCAGCCCCTTGGTCTCTGTCCTGCTTCAGCAATGTGCAAAGCTCTTTTAGCACTGCTGCTAAATGTCCAAAGCACACTCCATTCTGCTGAAAGCCTCAGCCCCAAGGCACTCAGCTCTGGCTCCATGGCTCAGCAAACGTAGCTCCCAATTAAGTGCCTGGAGGCGCCCCACTTTACAGGAGCCTCCCACCCAAAGCCTCTTGCTCAGTGGCGGGAAGTTCACCACACTCCTTTAGTGTCACAGCTCTGTCTCCTGGATCAAGGGGATGCAATACACACGACTCTGGGGGGCCAGAGGATGCATTCCACTCCTGGTTCTTCCTCCTCCATGGCAGTGAGCTGCCCCCAACTCCTGGCATCTAAGATGGCTCCTTTTATACCCAGCAGGATGGCAAAATTAACCAGTCACAATTGTTGTTGTTGTTAGTGCTGTCAAGTTGATTCTGACTTATAGCAATTCTGTATAGGGTTTCCAAGGAGCAGCTAGTGGATTTGAACTGCCAATCTTGTGGTTCAAACAGACCTTGTTGCCCAGTGCTTATCCAATAGTGTCACACCAACTAGCCCTGTTAAAAATCACTCACAACAGAATCATAGACTCCATCAGTATCTTCCCCCACCTTCTCTGATCCAGACCCATTAGGAAAAAGGTATTTGGTGAGGATTTACAAGAACTATGATAGAAAAACCATATGAAGCAATTTACCATACTGCACTGCCCTTTAACACTTGAAAAGAGGTCTCCCAATGCAATCTGTCATTTGATTGCTTTACTGCCATAGATTTTGATGGTGGGTCCAAGTAAAATGAAATCCTTGATCATTTAAAATCTTAAAATTCATATGTTCATGCATATGAAAACACAAGGAATATGTTATTATTTGTCAAGTAAGTTGCACAAAATACACAGAAAGAGACGAATCCTACTTCCCAGAAATTGGCTCATAGCTCTTTATGATATTTTTCTGTATATATCTTAAGTTCCTCAAGAGGACTGATGTTATTTTCAGTTCTGAACCTCACTACACGCTGAAAAACTACGTAGCACTTAGAGAATGTTCAATAAATGTTCATTTCAGTGACTGAATAAATAAAAGACTGATGATGATGAAAACAGCAACAGCCTAACTCAGAATTAATTTATTATTGGTTTTTCTTTTAGTATCTCTGCTTTGCACATAAGGTATGGAAAAATCAAATAACGATACACTCCTCAATTCTCAGCTTAAAGTAACTTGATCAGGAAAGTCTTTCTAGAACCATGAGAAACCACTTAGGTGTCCATTCCTTACAAACAGTTGCTGCCAAATTGATGTCAACTTGGGGCAAATCGAGAGTAGAACTGCATTGCCTCGGGTTTTCCAGTTTCAGAAGTAGAGCGCCAGGCCTTTCTTCTGAAGAACCTCTGGGTGGACTGATCTTCCAACTTTTCAGTTAGCAGATGAGTGTGTTAACCATTCACACTAAAGAGTCTCCCATCTATCATTGTCGTTTAATTTTTCCTATCATTATATTCATCACTCTTTAAGTACTAGCTCAATTAGCAATCCTGTCCACTACACAGTAAGCTTCAGGAAGGCAGCAAGCATGTCTGTTAATTCACTACTCTAATCTCAAGGCACTACTCAGAATGGTAAATGATTTGAAACTTTTGAACTGCTTATTTCTGGGATTTTCCATTTAATAATGCAGACTCAAGTTGACTGTGGGTAACTAGAACCATGGACAGTGAAACTGCGGATTAGTGGGGGCTTCTGTGTGCCTGGAGTCCTAGTGTGGTGCTGTACGTCAAGCACTGGCCTGCTGGCTGCAGGGTTGATGGTTCAAACACACCAGCTGCTCCTTGGAAATGCTATATAGGGTCGCTAAAAATTAGAACTGCCACGACAGCACTTAACAAAACAACAACAACAAGATATGCTGGGTACAGATCAACTGTTGATTTAAAAAGCATCAAAAATCTTTGAATCTGAGATAATGTTGAAATAGCCAATGTAATTATCCAGTAGGCTACTGAAGATCCAAACTAAATTTCAGAGAGGAGTGAGGATTGGAGGGAAAGGCATCTGCAAACAATTATTCCTCAGTTATAAGTGACTATGACAAAGCTGTGACATTATGGCTGATACTTTTCTGAGTACATATAAATTGTATATTCAAGAAAATTCAACATTATGCATCTAAGCTGTAAGAACCCAAACTAAAAATTCAGAAAGGATTCTTACTAATTTTTAAATGGATGGAACGAACTATTCCTTACGATGTTCTGTATAGTAAAGGCCATTTTCATACCTAATAATGTATTGTTTCTATGAGAGTGCCTGGAATCTGGAATCAGCTGTTTTCTAGTTGAGCAGAAAAGCTTCCAGCTTATAGTAAAGTGGCTGCTGTGTTTTCTTTAAGGTGGCCAGAATGAAGCTAAGTACTGCTGCCATGATTACATATAATAAGCACTCAAACAGTAGATATAAGTTTTGTGCTATAAAGAGAAGCAATATGTCTAAATTTTAAAAGTCTAATGGACTTTACAAAGAATGTAGATATAAACCACACTATGCTGCTACTTCCAAGAAGAAAGTGAAAATTCCAATAAGGTAGCAACTGACAAGAAAATGTAAAGCAAAACTGATTCAGTGCAAGTTGGAAACAGCTCAAGTTTCAAACGTGCTTTACATCACTTGGTACAGTTGTGAGCAGCAATGACAGAGACATCAGCTGCTGCCACAGTGAAGACTTGGCAATTTTTTTTTTTTTAAAGTAAAGGCAGCAGACTGATTGAAAGAACACTTTTTGAGTATAACTACTGCTGTCTTCTCGGCTGTATTTATACATACACAGCCATACATATGTAGCATCACCTTTAAATATATGAGCAGTATAGAATCAAAAAGCAGTATATATACAATGTCAGTGATTCAAAGTACTATACTTCTCCTGGACAGTGTGCCGACAACTGGAAGGCCCACAGGTCAAAGCTTCTGAATATATTAAGGTTACTGAGTCAGCAAGCTTAGTTTTCTCCTTTTCCCTATAGATGCTGGCACTTAAATTACTGGCTACTAAAAAAATAACTAAAACCAGAAGTCCTATGAAAGGAACTGTAAAAGGTGACCTTGAAAAGTGACAGCAGACAGCAAATCACCAACCACAAAAGTAAAGTGATTCAGGGCTACTTAAGCCAGTAACTGATATTATAACTTTCCTGAGATCATCACTTTATTAAAGCACAGGGCAATAGCCTAAATTTGTTAGGATGATAGCTCCAAAAATAAGTTAAGTAAACTATGAAATGCTTTGTTTAAGAAGTTAGGAATACTTTTAATATACCAAAGGAAAATAGTACCATAACTGCTTGCTTTTAAAAGCTACATAATACTTCATTAAGCGATGATGTTGGAGGATAATTGAAGCAGGTATTTACCACCTTGCATTTCTAGAGAGCTTGTTCTTTTCAAAGCACACTTGTATGTGCTGGCTTCCTTGAAATACTTGATGAACATTTTAGAGTAAAACACTCTAAATCAGCAATATTTACACAAAACAAGTGCAGTTTAAAGAAAAAAAAAAAAAGACACTGGACTTAGGGGGTCAGAAAAAGCTAGAATCCAATCCAAGTTCCATCAATTACTAGTTGCAAGATCATGGGCAACTCACTTCACCTCTGTGCCTCATTTCCTCATTTGCAAACAGAAGTAATATAAACTTCACAAGACTGCTGCAAATTGTAAAAAACATAGTATGTCCTGGGAGCATAATGTGTGCTCAACAAAAATGATAGACTCTGCATTTTATTAAAATACTATATTGCCTTCTAATACAATTAAAATAAAAGACCACAATTTTATTGATGCCAGAACTAAGATTTTTAACAGGATTTCTGCATGCAACAGAAATATTAACCTTAAAAATGATGTCCAAGATTATTATTTCCAGAAGAAGTATACATATTGAACTAGAAATATATAAAATCTACTATTGAGTGGGGTGCTGTGGAATAAGCACTGGACTGTTAACCGATAGGTCGGCCATTCAAACCCACCAGCGGTTCCTTGGAAACCCTGTACAGGGTCGCTATGAGTCAGAACTGACTTGATGGCATTTAACAACTTAACAACAATGTCACTAGACGATAGCTTTCTACTTTCAGAATATCATGTAGAAACATTGAAAAGTGCTTTAAAAATATAGTACATTAATAGAACTACGAGTCCTGGTATGGCGCTGTGGGTTAATGCACCAGAATGATGTTTGAACGGCAAGGTCAGTGGTTCAAACTCACCAGCTGCTCCTCAGAAACCCTATAGGGTTGCTATCGGTCGGAAACAACTCGACGGCACTTAACAACAACAACAGAACTATATTTTTTTTATTTATGCATTACAAACAATAATTATTTTTTTCAAACACAGTAATAGACTCAATGCTATGCTTTATTGAAGAAACTATTTTACAGATAAATTACTCTTTGAAGACGCTGCCAATACAGCATTGTTGTTAAGTGCCGACGAGTCGATTCTGACCCATGGAGACCCTGTATAGGGTTTCCATGGAGCAGCTGGTGAGCTTGAACCATTGATCTTACAGTTCAAACGACTATGCAGTCTGACACATTAGACCACAGCACCACACCAGGACTCACAGTGGGGTAATTACCATCTTCTAAGGGAAAAGGGGTGCCATGAACTAGTCTCTCTCACATAACAAAAATCTGCATTGAACACACCTGAATCAATCAATCTGTTGTCTTTTTCTACAACAAAATTCTGTTGAAGAAACATTTAACACAATTAGACTTACTCTTAACTTTTCATGGCACAAAACAAAGATAAAAAAAACAAAATAACTATAACAACTGTGGAAAGGCAGATTCTTTCATAACTGGAACTGCCAGATTCAAAAGTATTAAATAAGCCATATTAAGAAAGGCTCTCTACCTATTACATTCACTTCCTGTCACAAAAGAATACCTCAAACTGAACAGTAATGAAACAACAGATAGAAACATTAACTTGAACCACTTTCATATTAATTCCACTTTTGTTTCTCTTATTGAACTAATGTTCAAATGACTGCAAGAAAATAATAAAATATTTTACAACCTAATATGGCCACCATTCATCTGTCCGTTTGTTGTACTGTGGTGGCTTGAGTGTTGCTGTGATTCTGGAAGTTATGACATGGATATTTTAAATACAGGCAGGGTAACCCACGTTGTACAGGTTTCAGATGAGCTTCCAGATGAAGACAGATTAGGAAGGAGAGACAGACTACTTCTGGATACTAAATCACAGAAAACCTTATGCATAGCAGTGGAACACTATCAGCATAACATTATTGACTACTGAAACATGGTGAAGACTACCAGAATATTATCAGATACAGTGCCAGAAGATAAATCCTTCAGGTTGGAAAGCACTAAAAATAAGACTGGGAAAGAGGTGCCACCTCAAAGCAGAGTTGACCATGATGGTGCTAATGGAGTAAAGCTTTTGGGACCTTCATTTGCTGATGGGGCACAACTCAAGGTGAAGAGAAAGAGCTGCAAACATCCACTAAAAATCAGAACATGGAATATACGAAGTATGTATTTAGGAAAATTGTATTTAGGAAATTGTCAAAAATGATTTGGAACATACAAACATTGATATCCTAGGCATTAGAGAGCTGAAATGGACTGATATTGACCATTTTGAATCTGACAATCATGTGGTTTACTATAGTGGGTGTGACAAAGTGAAACGGAATCATGAAAAAGAACAGAACAAGATCTGTCTTGAAGTACAACACTGTCTGTAATAGGATACTATCCATATGCCTACAAAGACCAGTTAATACCACTATCATTCAAATATACACACTAACCACTAAAGCCAGTGATGATGAAATTGAAGAATTCTACCAACTTCTTCAGTCTGAAATCAATCAAACATGAAATCAAGATGTATTGATAATCACTGGCAATTGGAATGCAAAGGGTGGAAACAAAGAGGAAGGATCAGTAGTTGGTAAATATGGTCTTGGTGATAGAAACGATACTGGAGATAGCATGACAGAATGTTTCAAGATCAATGACTTCTTCATTGCAAATACCTTTTTAAAACAATATAAAAGTCAACTATACACAAGGACCTCACCAGATGGAATACACAGAAATCAAACTGACTACATCTGTGAAAAGAGATGGTTTAAAAGCTCCATATCAACAACCAGAACAAGGCCAGGGGCAGACTGTGGAACAGACCATCAGTTGCTCATATGCTAATTCAGGCAGAAGCTAAAAAAATTCAAACAAGTGCACTAGAGCCAAAATACGACCCTGATTATATCCCACCTAAATTTGGAGATCATCTCAAGAACAAATTTGATACATCAGACACTAAAGACCAAAGACCAGAAGAGCTGTGGGATGGAAATGGTATCCAAAACATCATAAAGAAAGCAAAAGGTCATTACGAAGTCAAGAAAGAAAAGACCAAAATGGATGCTACAAGATGCTGAAACTTGCTCTTCAGTATAAAGATGCTAAAGCAACGGAAGAAATGAGGAGCTACAAGAAGAGCCAAATAGAAAATTTCAAAGGTCAGTTAGAGAAAACAAAGTCAAATATTAAAACAAAATGTACTAAGACTTGGAATTAGAAAACCAAAAGGGAAGAACACACTTAGCATTCCTCAAACTGAGGGAACTAAAGAAATAATTCATGCCTCAACTTAAAATATTGAAGGATTCTATGAGCAAAATATTGAATGATGCAGAAAGCATCTGAAGAAGATAGAAGGAATACAGAGAGTCACTGTACTAAAAAGAAATGGTCAAAATTCAACCATTTGAAGAGGCAGCATATGATCAAGAATCAATGATATTAAAGGAAGAAGTCCAAGGTGCACTGAAGGAACTGTCAAAGAACAAGGCACCAGGAATTGATGGAATAAAAATTGAAATCTTTCAGGAAAGTGAGGCAGCACAGGAGGCACTCACTCATCTCTGCCAAAAAATTTAGAAGACAACTGCCTGGGCAACTGAATGGAAGAGATACATATTTGTGCCCATTCCAAAGATAGGTGAACCAACATAATGCAGAAACCATCGGAAAATATTATTAATATCACATGCAAGTAAATTGTGCTAAAGATAATACAAAAACAGATGTAACCATATATTGACAGAGAATTTCCAGAGGCTCAATCAAGTTGGATTCAGAAGATACCCGTGGAACAGGGATAACATTGTTGATGTCAGATGGATCTTGGCTGAAAGCAGAGAACACAAAAATATGTTTACCTGTGCTTTATTGACTACGCAAAGTCTTTCGATTGTGTGGATTGTGACAAGCTATGGACAACATTGCAAAGTACATGTATTTTGGAACACTTCATTGTGCTTATGAGGAACTTATACATAACCAAGAGATAGTTGTTCAAACAGAACAAGGGAACACCGAATGGTTTAAAATCAGGAAAGGTGTGTGCCTGAGTTGTACTCTTTTACCATACTTATTCCACCTGTATGCTGAGCAAAGAATTCAAAAAGCCAGATTATATGAAGAAAAACATGGCACCAGGATTGGAGGAAGATTCATTAACAACCTGCAATATGCAGATGATACAACCTTGCTTGCTAAAAGCAAAGAGGACTTAAAATACTTATTGTTGAAGATCAAAGACCAAAGCTTTTGGTATGGATTGCACCTCAATGTATGTAAAGAACAAAAATCCTCACAACTGGACCAATAAACAACATCCATATGGATAGAGAAAAGAATGACATTATCAGAGACTTCACTTTGCTTGGATCAAGCATCAACACCCATGGAAGCAGCAATCAAGACATCAAATGACATATTGCATTAGGCAAATCTGCTGCACAAGACCTCTTTTAAAGTGTTCAAGAGCAAAGACGTCAGTTTGAGGACTAAGGTGAGCCGTGGTATTTTCAATAACATCATATGCATGTGCAAGTTGGACAGTGAATAAGGAAAACTACAGAAGAATTAATGCATTTGAGTTGTGGTGTTGGAGGAAAATATTAAAGTATCATGGACTGTCAAAAGAACAAACAGATCTATGTTGGAAGAAGTACAACTAGAAAGCTCCTTGGAAACCAGGATGGTAAGATTTCATCTCTCATACTTTGGACATATTATCAGGAGGGACCAGTCCTGGAGAGGAATAATAAGTTTGGTAAGTGGAAGTTCAGATAAAAAGAAGACGCCCAATAAGACGGACTGCACTATGGTGGCAGCAATGGTCTCGGGTATAGCAACAACTTTGAGGTTGGCACAGAACCGGGCAGTGTTTCATGCTGTTGTGCATAGGACTGCTATGAGTCAGTACTGACCTTATGGCACTGAACACCACAAGATTGGTGGTTCAAATTCACCAGCTGCTCCTCTGAAACCCTACACAGTATCGCTATGAGTCGGAAGTGACTCAATGGCACACAACAAAATAACAACAATAAAAAACCTAATAAGAAGTCCTGGTATTGCAATGGGTTAAGAGTTGGGGTTCTAACAATGAAGTTAGCAGTTTGAATCCACCAGCTGCTCCACAAGAGAAAGATGAGGCTTTCTGCACCTGTAAAGACTTATAGCCTCAGACACCCTATACAGCAGGGTCACTATGAGTCGGAACCTCCTGTCAATTTATCTTGGGGCTTGTGTGTTACAATGCCCATGGGAGAAGCAATCAAGAAATCAAATGATGTGTTGTACAGGACAAATCTGGTGCAAAAAATCACTTGTGAAGTTAAGAGATCTAAGCTAGGGTGTGCCTAATCCAAGACATGTTACAGGTTTCCCACACTATCCAAAAGCATATCGGTCCTATGAAACCTTTCAGAAGCTGAAATGGTATGAAGCAAAGAAGTAATGACCATGAATTTATATGGGAAATTTTCTGAGATTCCCAGACTCAAAAAATTACCTACCAAATGCTTGGTGATGCTACTCTACCTATTTAAAAGCTCACTGCAAAACAAACGCTAGTTTCATTTTTTGTCTTTTTTCGTAAAAAAGAAGTAGCATAAAGCAAACTTTCAAACGTGAGGAATACCTGTATTTTTAACCAACTTAAGCCAAATGAACGATGGATAATGAATAAGGAAAACTGAAAAATTGGCAAATTTGAGTTGTGGTATTAGTGAAGAATATTGACTAGACCATGGATTGCCAGAAGAATGAACAAAGCTGTATGAAGAAAAAAAAAAAGTGTCTCCAGCATGCTCCTTAGAAGCAGTATGGCGAGATTTCATACGACTGACTTTGGACATGTTATCAGGACAGACCATTCCCTGGAGAAGGACATTATGCTTGATAAAGTAGAAGGGCAGCGGGAAAAAAAGGAAGCTGCCCAGCTAGACGCACCACACAGTCAAGAGCAATTTGCTATTTCTCTAAAGAGATACTAGGTTTCCCACACCCTGTCCTCATTCACTTCCAACTTAAAAATTCTTTAAAGTGGGGGAAGAAATCTAAATTTCTAAGAAACATAGGCAGTATAACAAATAAACTCTTATAAACCTCAAAGTTCTCTAACATTGCTTCTCCCCTACTCCAAGTCACCTGTATATATCTCTCAGTTCAGTGTGAAGTGGTCTCTCCCATGTAATTTTCTGTGATTATATCTATAGACTATCTGTTGTGTGCTTACAATGATTAAAAACAGAGTAGGAGAAATCACCATGTACAAAGTATTACGATGTGTCAGGCAATATGCTATTTTGCACACATTATAAGTACTACAATTAATGCATATCTTATAGATGAAACTGAGGCTTACCTTAACCAAAGTTATACACTGATAAGTGCAGAATCAGGAATTAAATCCAAGTCTGCGACTACAGAACTCAAAATAGTAACCATGGCACTGTGCTGTCTCCCACTATGTATTTTGAGTTTGAACTTAATCTCTCTTCTGAAATGGTTATTGTTGTTGTTAATTACAGTGGATTCATAGCGACCCTTGTACAGAGTTTCCAAGGCTGCAAATCTTTTACAGGAGCAGAAAACCTCATCTTTCTCTGGCCGAACAACTGGTAGTTTCGAACTGCCAACCTTGAGGTTAGCAGCCCGATTCATAACCACGACTCTTAGTCTATGTACAGTTTCCTCATGAACACAATTATGTGTTCTGGAATACCTATTCTTTGCAATGTTATCCATAGCCTGTCATGATCCACAGTAGAAAGTCTTTGCATAGTCAATAAACCACAACTAAACATCTTGTTGGTATTCTCTGCTTTCGGCCAAGACCCCCTTCTTCTGTTCCAATGCCTCCCTCTTTTTTTTTCCCCATGTTTTATTGTGAATTATATGAGAACTTTAGTTTTACATTCATTCCACCGTATATCGTTTCATTGCCATGGTTCCAATCGCCTCCATGCATCATCAACCGACCAAAGGGTATACCCTATAAACCCGCCCCCTACACCCCCCGGCCCGCCCCACCCCCATTCTTCAGCACACAGTCCCTCTCCCTCTCTGGATCCAAAGTCCCCAGCCGCTTCATCACTCCATGTCTCTGCCTCTATCTCGGGCCTCGCTGCTTCTCTAGGTAGGGTCCCGCCCTCGGCTCTTCTCCATTGATGGTCCTAGAGACCTCAGCTCCTAGATTGGAAAGTTAATCACTCCCCTCCTTGCTATAAAATGTCTACCTTTACATTTCCAACCCTCACAATCAGTCCTGATAACAATCATTCATTATTGTATCACAAGTGACCCTTCTGCATTTCATTTCATCAGCTCCGCCTAGACAGATTGGATAGTACTCACTGGAGAGTCTGCCTTCCTCCATGCCCCCTAGCTCTAGGTTCCCTCTTGAAAGTTTGTAAGCCAGTCACTTCTTGCCTTTGTAGTCCCCCTGCCCCCCAATTTGGGTATCCAATGTCCAAGTTGCCCATCTCTGTCTACTCTGTGTGTGGAGGGGGTGGGAGTGTTTCTTGCTGTAAGGATTTGTTCCCTCTTTTGGGTTACTGCATCCATAGGTGTAGGTCAAGTTCATCAAATTGTATCAGATCACTCTTTTTTTTTTTCCTCTTCTTTCTTCTCCTGGTTGAGTTCTGATCATCCATTCACCGGGGCCAGGTCACATGGGTACCATCTGCAAATGTGGGTGTTCTTGTGCATATGCCATCTCTTCCTATCAGCTGGTAGCTTCACTCTCCACTCTAGTCCTCTGTGGCCACGCCGCTGACTCTGGGCCCAGGAGTCCCCAGGTCTCCCCA
>NW_006408664.1:1688099-1694301 GCF_000296735.1 Chrysochloris asiatica | reverse complement strand
GAATTGCTGGATCATAAGGTATTTCTATTTTCAACCTTCTGAGGAAACGCCATATTGCTTTCCAGAGAGGTTGGACCATTTTGTAGTCCCACCAGCAATGCAGGAGTGTCCCAGTCTCTCCACATCCCCGCCAGCATTTATTGTCCTCTACTTTTTTCATCTTTCAATGCCTCCCTCTTGATCTATGCATAGGTTTGCATAACCGCAATGAAATATTCTGAAATTCCCATTTTTTTTGCAATGTTATCCATAATTTTTTACAATCCAGTCAAATGCCTTTGCATATTCACTGGCATTTTCTGCTTTCAGCCAAGATCTATGTGACATCAGCTATGGTATCCCATGTTCCACAGTCTCGTCTGAATCTGGCTTGAATACCTGGCAGTTCTCTGTAGATGAAATGCTGCAGCCGTTTTTTAATTGGCTTCAGCAAAAATTTACTTGTGTGTGACACTAATGATATATTTTTTTATAATTTCCACATTTTATTGGATACCTTTCTTTGGAGTGGGTACAAATATGGGTCTCTTCCAGATGGTTGGCCAAATAGTTGTCTTCTAAATCTTGGCATAGATGAGTGAGCACTCCAAAATTGCACCGTTTGTTGAAACCTATCACCTGGCATTCTGTCAATTCATAGAGCCTTGTGTTTTGTCAATGACTTTAGTGCAGCTTGGATTTCTTCCTTCAATGCCATCAGTTCTTGAAGATATGCTGCCTTCAGAAATCTCCATTACTCAAAAGGCCACTGCCAGCACATCACGTCAATTCTGACTCATAGTGAGTTTACTTAGGGTATCCTGAAGAGCAACTTGTGGGTTTTAACTACTGACCTTGTGGTTATCAGTCCAGTGCACACTCTACAAAGCCACCAGGTGGAGATGCAAATCAAAACCACAATGAGATATCACTTCACACACATTAAAATGACTATGATTAAAGTCCGAAGTATGAGAGATGAAGTATGAATTTGTCCAAAGTATATGTTGTACTTTGGACATATAGTTAGGAGGGACCAGTCTCTGGAGTAGGATATTATGTTTGCCAAGGTAGAGAGTCAGAGACAAAGAGGAAGATCCCCAACGAGATGGACTGGCAAAGTGGTAGCAAGGTTAAAGTCCTTAAAAGTACGAGCCATATCTTATACATCTTCATAGTTTCCACCAACCCAACTCAACAACTTTTCTACATGTCCAGTGATTGGCGGTGGGAGTGGGGTGGGGGAACAGGACTGATTTATTTACTAAGGTAACCCATGTACAAGTTTTCCTCATTTCTATGTTTTAGAGATCAAATTAATTCCACTGCATTGCATATGATAGAAGATGTTTAAATTAGTTCTTGAAGATACTTAAATTAGTTTAGTGGTGGGTTGGTACTTATATCTGCAACTGAGCAGATTTATTATTGATGCTATAAGGGAGGATCAATGCATATACAATTCTAGACCCTTCACAGTAGATAATGAAATACCTGCCGACAGAATCACTTTCTTATATAAGAAACTATTATGTATATTATTAGTGCTTCTCTCACTTTTCAAATGCATTAAAATATTCTCAACAATAAGAATATGGTAACTCTGTGATATAATTATCGTTACCAAATGTATTAATGCCACTAGTGAGTGGCGGAGAAGCTCATTTCATCATAACTAAAACATCCGATCATTTGTCTATTTCTAGAATTCTCAAGGCCTGGAAATATTCTGGAATACAGACTTCTACGCTTTTTCAATGGGAAGTTTTCTCTCTCATATCCCAACTATTTGCTAGTGTGTATAGTTGTTGTTGAGTGCCATCGAGACCATTCTGACTTATAGCAACCCTATGTAGGGTTTCCAAGGAGTGGCTGGTGACTTTGACCCACCAAAATTGTGGTTAGCTGTTAGGATTACTACTGTATATCCTACTCCTGGGTGTGGTGCTGTAGATAAGCACTGGACTGTGAACCTCAAGGTCAGCAGTTCAAACCTGCAAGCCACTCCTGAAATCCTCAGGAAACCTAGGTCACTAGGAGTCAAAATTGATTTGACAGAACTTGACAATAACAAGTAGGCAAGACACTTGACTGCTAATCACAAGATCAGCTATTTAAACCCACCAGCTGCTCCTCAGAAACCCTAGGGTCACTACAAGTTGAAAGCAACTTGACAACACTTAATAATAATACACAAAGAAAATGTAAAAACTACAAAACTTCTCAAGGCCTCCACATGGGTTGAAATGGGAAAAACGAAATGCTTTGTTAGGAAGTTCAGCAGCTTTCTTTGGCTAGACTCAGACTTTTCAAATTATTCCACATCAACTTACCAAGAAATGATGTACTGATTAGTTTAATCTTCTCAAGTCCAAATTTCATTCACATTTTGTATTTGGTCTTCACAAATTTCACACTTCAGCTATGCTGGGTGGCTCTTTCAGGTACTATTACCAGCAGAGTGGCCTCAAGAAAGATTCCTTTTATTTAAAAAGAAATGGGGACTCCTGGTGTGGTTCTGTAGGGTAAACATGGCACTACAAACCACAAAGTCGACAGCTGAAATCCACCAGCCACTTCTTAAGAAACCCTGTAGTGAAACCCTAAACCTTAGAACTGACTCAACGCCACTTAACAACAACAACGTTCTCCAAAAGGGAGCATAGTGGCGCTATAAGATAAACACTGACCAAACACAAGGTCTGAGGCTCAAGCCCACCAGTCACTCCACAGGTGAAAAAAGAGGCTTTCTACTCCTGCAAAGATTTACAACTTCAGAAACCCAATACAGAGTCACTATGAGGTGGAACCAACTTGACAGCACTTAATGACAATTCTACATAGATGTATACTGTTCTGGTGGCTATAGTCCAGCACTGCTGCTTTGTTATTCCCCTCTCATGCAGTGTCCATTAATTCAATAAACACATAGGAAGCTCACAACAGGGACAGGCACTAAGTGTACAAAAAGAGTTAAATACATTCTTTAATCCCAGAAGATAAATAGGTATGTAAACAGATGATTATAATAAAAAGTGTATCATAATGGGGGCAGCAATACTTGTAGACATGCGTTTTGATGTAAATTGGGCCATACAGTGCTGCTATTAGTATTTTTTCCCCAAAATCTATAGCACCAATTTACCATTTCAGCCATGCCTTCTATGGCTTCCTTTAAACTTTTGCTCCTGTCTAACTGTTGCCCTCTTGCATTCAAGGTATAAACACTCTCAGTTCCTTCACTTTTATTGTTGTTAGGTGCCATCTAGCCAGTACCAACTCATAATGACCTTATGCACAGCAGAACGAACCACTGCCCAGTCCTGGGACAACCTCATAAGAGTTGCAATCCTTGAGCCCATTGATGTTGCCACTTTGCCAATCCATTATGCTAGGGGTCTTTCTCTTTTTCTCTGACCCTCCACCCTACCAAACTTCTCCAGTGACTGGTCCCTCCTGACAATGTGTCCAAAGCATGAAAGATGAAATTTGGCCATCCTGGTCTCCAAGCAGCACTCTGGCTGTACTTCTTCCAACATAGATTTGTTTGTTTTTTTGGCAGCCCATAACACTTTCAATATTCTCCTCCAATACCATAACTCAAAAGCATCGATTCTTCTACGGTTTTCCTTATTCACTGTCCAGCTTTCACATGCATATGACGTTATTGAAAATACCATGGCTTGGGTCAGGCACACCTTAGTCTTCAAGCTGGCATCTTTGCTCATCAACACTTCAAAAAGGTCTTGTGCAGCAGATTTGCCTAATGCAATACATAGTTTGATTTCTTGACTGCTGCTTCTGTGAGTGTTGATAGTTGATCCAAGAAGAATGAAGTCCTTGACAACTTCAATCCTTTCTACTTTGATAAGAATGTTGTTTATTGGTCCAGTGGTGAGGGTTTTTGTTTTCTTTACATTGAGATGCAATCTATACGGAAGGCTGTGCTCTTTGATCTTCATGAGTAAATGTTTTAAGTCCTCTTCCCTTTCAGCAAATAAGGCTGTATCACCTGAATATCGCAGGTTGTTAATGAGTCTTCCCCCAATTCTGATGCCATGTTTTTCTTCATATAACCCAGCTTCTCAGATTATTTGCTCACTTTTACTATTTTCTCTAAACTCCTGTCATCTTTCCACCTTTAGAGAAGGAAGACAAAAAGATACCAACACAACTACAAATAAACTAAGGCAAAATTGAGTTATTAATGCTCTGAATCCTACCTCAACTGCCCCAATACACATATCTTCCTTTGATACTCTTAACCAATTTCAATCACTTGTCACACATCCTACTCTGTGTTATATTTTTAGAAAGACTTCTTCCATCTCCCAGTCTTTAAACAAGTTAGTGGCAAGATAAAATAACTTATTAATTTTTATATCTTTAATCTCCTCCAAAGTGCCTTGCATATATGAGGGGCTTCAAAAAGTTCATGGAAATTTTTAATTAAAATAATATAGAATTTTCCCATAAAGTTTTTGAAGACTCCTCGTATATTTTTAACTGTTGTTAAATTTTGACTAGAAGGTAACTTTTGAGATGTAGAGAAGATAAGAACATATTAAGGTAACAAGAATTCTTCTTGTTGTTCAGTACCATTGAGTAGGTTCTGACCCATAGCAACCCAATATGGGGTATCCAAGGAGTGGCTGGCAAACTTGAAGCACTGGCCTTGAGCTTCAAAATTACTTTGTATCCCAGTGCAGTAACCCACATGTCTTTGACTCGAGAGGGGTGAGAGTTAAGATAAAATGAAGCTACAATGGGAAAGGGCAGCCTGATGGATGGAATTTACATTTGCTACAGTGGGCCACTATAGAAACAGCTGTAAACATCCTTTGAAAATCGGAACATGGAATGTACGAAGTATGAATCTGGGAAAATTGGAATTTGTCAAAAATGAAATGGAACTCATAAACATCGATATCTTAGGCATTAGTGAGCTGAAATGGACTGGTATTGGCCGTTTTTAATCTGACAACCACATGGTTTACTATGACGGGAATGACAAATTGAAGAGGAATGGTGTGTTGCATTCATTGTATAAAAGAACATATCCAGATCAGTCATGAGGTACAACACTGTCTGTGATAGGATAGGTATTAACAGGGAAGCCCAGTTAATACCACTATTATTCAAATGTATGCACCAACCACTAAAGCCAGTGAGGATGAAATAGAAGAATTCTACCAACTTCTTCAACCTGAAATCGATCAGAATGCAATCAAGATGTATTGATCATTGCTGGTGATTGGAATGCAAAAGTTGGGAGCAAAGAGGAAGGACCAGTAGTCGGAAAATATGGCCTTAGAGATTGAAATGATGCTGGAGAACACAGGAGAGAATTCTGCAAATACCAATGATTTGTTCATTTCAAACACCTTCTTTAGACAGCATAACAGACGACTATACACATGGACCTCACCAGATGGAATACACAGAAATAAAACTGAGTACATCTGTGGAAAGAGAAGATGGAAAAGCTCCATATCATCAGTGAAGACAAGGCCAGGGAAAGACTGTAGAACAGACCATCAATTACTCATATGCAAATTCAAACTGAAGCTGAAGAACAGGAAAACAAGTCCACAAGAGCCAAAATATGACCTTGAATATATCCCACCTCAATTTAGAAATCATCTGAAGAATAGACTTGATACATTAAACACTAAAGACCTAAGACCAGAAGAGTTGTGAGATGACATCAGAAACATCATACATGAATAAAGCAAAAGGTTACTGAGAAGACAAGAAAGAAGGAAAAGGTCAAAATGGATGTCAGAAGAGACACTGAAACTTGCTCTTCAGCATAGAGATGCTAAAGCAAATGGAAGAAATGAGGCGGTAAGAGAGCTGAACAGATAATTTCAAAGATCAGCTAGAGAATATAAAGCCAAAAATTACAACAAAATGTGCAAAGACATGGAGTCAAAAAACCAAAAAGGAAGAACACACTCAGCATTTCTCAAGCTGGGGGAACTGAAGAAACCATTCAGTGAATGATTTAAAATTAAGAAAGGTGTGTCACAGGGTATTCTTTCACTATACTTATTCAACCTGTATGCTGAGCAAATAATAAGAGAAGCTGGGTTCTATGAAGAAAAACGTGGCATCAGGATTGGAGGAAGATTCATTAACAACCAGCGATATGCATGCAGATGATACAACCTTGCTTACTGAAAGTGAAGAGGACTTAAAACATTTACTGATGAAGATCAAA
>NW_006408664.1:1685694-1687444 GCF_000296735.1 Chrysochloris asiatica | reverse complement strand
GGCAGTGTTCCATTCTGCTGTGCATAAGGTCGCTATGAGTCGGTACTGACTCGATGGCACCTAACAACAACAATAACAAACAGTGGGCCATTGAAGCCACACACAGTTGGTTTTAATTCTTAAATAATAAAAGCAAACTAAAGCAGGTTAAAGTTGTGAAGGGTTCTGAGAAACATAAATAGTTCAATCAATCTATGCTAGACAGTGTCAGACAACGAAGACAGAGTATCAAGGAGTACAAGGTTTGGGGGAAGAAAGTGATGTGGACTACCCTAGGTACTCAGAAGAGTTGACAGAGTTGGCTGAAGGGGAGTGGATCTATTAAACACATGTGAGTTGTTATCGAGAGAGTGGAATTCAAAAGGACAGAATTGTCTTTCCTTTTTTCTCTCAAAGAGGCTGGGTTCTGTATTTTTTAATAGAAAACAAAAGCATGGGATAGTTATCACTAATTCTAACCATCCCACCCCACCCGCACTACAATTTCTACCTTTTCCTTGTGTGGCTGCATTCCACTCCAGAAATCTCCAGTTAGTGACAGCTAGCGATCTGTACCATATACAGGTTACTTTACTTCATTCACTCTTTTGCTAAACCATAATCTCCCTGGAAATATCTCCTTGCTTATTCTCAGTCAGTGCTTTTTACATCATCCAATTACCCTTGTGCTATGCAACCAACCTACTCATCTTGAAATTTAAAAAACATCTGTTCCTTCTCCCTGCAATTCTGCTATAATTCTTTTTGCAGCTAAAATCAGCCCTGAGTCATCAAAATGCCTCCAAGATACACTGATCTTGAAAAACATTAAAATGGTTTAATTCCAGCTATGTTCACAAAGTATACTCAAGTTTGAACCAGAAAATGAGGAACTATTTTTCACTGTATCTAGCCTAAAACTCCCACACCTGCCTGAAAAACATTCTTGCAAATGGGTATTAACTTTTTTTTTTTTTTTAAGGCTAATCAGAAGTACTCAAAATGAACAGGTGATTTTAAATACGGGATTTCCTATCAGCTGGCTCTTTCTTAAAGAAACAGCATTCCAGGCACTATTACAAATTAATGGCCATACTGTATTTTCACTCAAATTTCTTGGATACTAAGAAATAATAATACAGAGGAAAAATAATAAGTAGGGTTCACACATTTAAATTTGATGATGGTGTGTGCCAGGTTATGTGCCAAGGAGTAGATTCTGACTCATAGAGACCCAGTATAGGGTTTCCGATGCAGTAAATATTTAAGAGAACAGTAAGCCTCACCTTCCTCCCATAGAGCAGCTGGCAGATTCAAACTCATGATCTTATGGTTAGCAGCCCAACTCATAACCCACTACACTACCAGAGCTCCTTTTTAAATTTGATATCTAAGGAGAAATATTGTTGTTGTTGTCAGGTACCATCGAGTTGGTATTCACCTCATAGCAACCTTATGCACAGCAGAACAAAACACTGCCAGATCCTGGGCCAACCTCACTACTGCCACTTTGCCAATACATCTCATTGGAGTCTTCCTCTTTTTCTCTGACCTTCCAACTTACCAAACTTGATATCCTTCTCCAGCAACTGGTCCCTCCTGACAATATGTCCGAAGTATGAGAGATGAAGTTTGGCCATCTTAGCCTCCAACGAGCACTCTGGCTGCATTTCTTCAAAAACGAATCTATTGGTTCTTTTGGCAGCCCATGGCACTTTCAATATTCTCCTCCAACACCATAACTCAAAAGCATCAATTCTTCTATGGTCTT
>NW_006408664.1:1678592-1684494 GCF_000296735.1 Chrysochloris asiatica | reverse complement strand
GCTCCGCGGGAGAAAGATGAGGCTTTCTACTCCCGTAAGGATTTACACCCTCGGAAACCCTGTACAGGGTCGCTATGGGTCGGAACCGACTCGACGGCACATAACAACAACAACATTTCTTTTTCATGGTATGAAGGTTTTTCCAAATATTAAGAAAAAATGAGCTTTCCAAAGAGTCAATAGGGCTGTAATATCTCAAGATAAAATGAAAAAAATGATCTCATACACTTACTAAGTACCGTCATTTCCAACTCATAGTGACCTTGTATAGGGTTTTCAAGGAGCAGCTGATGGCTTTTAACTGCCAACCTTGTGACTAGCAGTCCAGTGTTTATCCTACAGTGCCTCACCAGGACTCTACTAGAGATATGTTAAATTTAAATATTATTTTATAAGCAATATACTTGTTTCTCAAACCCTCAGCTTCCTTTAACTACTCAAATTTTTATATTAAACAAATTTTCCAGCAGATGAGTACTTTTACATTGGCTAAAATTTACAACACCAAACTGAATTCTAAAATTTTATAATTTTTAAAAAAATTCTGGATAGTCTACTAACTTAAAATGTCATTGCATGTGTCATTTATATGAATGTGGATAGAGAAATTGTTTTTGTAAAGAATATATATGGACACATAAATGCTGTTTGTGTATTCACTGTGAATATTTTGACAGTTACCAAACAAACATCTTAGCGCAAAGTTAAACTAAATAAGCAAAGAATTGCACATTACTATTTACTAGTCTGGCGCTACAGGATCAGCATTGGACTGCAAACTAAAAGGTCAGTAGTTTAAACTCACCAGCTGTTCCTAAGAATCCCAGTACAGGGTCACTATGAGTTGGAACCAAGAAAAAGTTCAAAAGTCAACCATCAACTAGAAAATTGATGCTTACAGTTTTCTGGGATCTTCAAGGACCAGTACTGGAACACTATTAGAAAAAGTTCAATAGTCAACATTACTCATTACAGTGAGAGGTTCATTGAAGCACTGAAGCCTAAACTTCGGATTAAACACAAAGGACTGCTATCCAAGGGCATTGTAATCGTGAATGACAATGCATGTCCACACATCTCTGACCACACTGCTGACAATCTGCAAAAACTTCATTTTGAGGTGTTAAAGCATATTCCCTATAATCCTGATCTTGCTCCATCAGACTTTCACCTGCTTGTTCCCCTGAAATCAGTCCTTTGAAGACACAGAGTTACCTCTGGTGAAGAAGGGAAGACAGCAGTGGCTCACAGCTCTGCCTAAAACATTTTTTAATAAGGGAATATAAAAGCTTGTTGACAGATGAACAAAGTGTATCAAAAAGCCAGGAGATTATGTCAAAAATGATATATTTGTCTTTTCTAAAAGTTGACTAAAATAAATTCTACAGGCAGAGTGTGGATAATTTTTGACTCACCCTCGCAGTTTGATGAACTTCATGGTAAATGCTTAATGGTTTAAAAACTGCAACAACAATAGTACCACTTGGTTTTTTAGGCATTCTTCATAATACTTGTAAGACGTTAGCAAATATTTTGTTTTTATGTGCCTGGTGCTGGGCTGGATGCTCAGTGCTGGATGCACGGATGCTGTACTATGTTTTCCCCTAAACAGTTAATAATGTATACCAAGCAAGCCCCAAAGGGAGAGATGACTGCCCGCTGAAGAAACTGAGAACTGTGTTACAGCTATCTTAGTGGAGTAAAGAAGGAAAGACTGTATTATGACACAACTGGTGTGGCGCTGTGGGGGAATGCTCTGGACTGCAAGGTGGGTAGTTCAAGCTCATCAGCAGGTCGCTATGGGTTGGACTGACTCAACGGCAGTTAACAACAACAATAAGTCTTGAACAAAACAGCCAGTCAGGAGATGGTTACTCACCCTGAACAGTGGCAATGAGTAATATCCATTGTTCCCAAGGGGCTTTCCACTTTTATCACCCCATTAGCGTTTATTACCACTTTCGCTTAGTTGCTCTCAGTGCATGATGTTTGGCACACAGATAGGAATCCTTGCTAGTATATTAACCTCAAGAGAGAGAGGCAACAGCATTCTTCTCCCATGGCATGAAGTAAGGCATGCATGGATGCGACGTAATTGCACACTCAGAGGCACGAAACTTTGGCTGATGATTATGTTTGCTGTTTTACTCTTCCCTGTCCTGTCTATTCTTTAAGAAATGCCTGTTGATCACACCATTGGAACAGCATCTGGCCTGTGCTCTGTTGCAAATGGTCTTCACTAAAACCTTGTTAACTAGAGTACATTAACTGAGAACACATAAAGGAAAAACACACAGCCCCTGTCCTCATGAGACTTACAGTATTATGTAGGGGCAGAAAAATAAGAATACTCAGACTAAAATATGCATGACTAGCAGCTATGGTGTCATTCACTTTTGGTGCTAACACTGCTAGATGCAACTCAGTAAAATAGCAGGAGAAGCGTAATTATTGTGTACTTTTTAGAACCCTAGTCTGCAATCACTGAACAATGAATGCATGATGTTTTGACATCTACCAAGTTACAATGTGGATTCACTTGAGAGCCCATCAGTGACCCAAAGCACTCTTTCAACAACTATGCAAGATAATGCGTTGTCAGCCACTTACTAGCTATTACACAGAAGCAGGGAATCATTTGGCTTCCATGAGAATTAGTCTGTGTGTGTACATTTTTTAAAAAACATTTTCATCTGATTTTAACAAAAGGATAACCACTTCATCCCTTATTACTATAAGACACTGAAAATTTGTCTCATCATTACCTTCACTGTAAAAAAATGTAGCCATTATTCATTGCGTATGTGCACTGGTCTAGACTGGATTCCGCTGCTTTCCCTGAATTTCTCACAACCTTCTGATTTATTCTTTTAATTTTTTCATCTAGGGGATATCTTAACCATAATTTCTCTGTCCTCAAATTACATTAATTGTAGGCATGAGAGGTTCCCTTCTGTTCTTCAGAATTGGGATTTTTGAAATTGAAAATAGCTTTACTTGGCTATAAAAACATTTTAATCCATTTTTATTTATATCTTCCTGTACTTTCCCCTTCCCTCTTCCTAGCAACTATAACATCTTATCTTTTTCTTCCTCTCCAAAGTGTCTCTGAGGGCTATCTCTAACCTTTAATGAGAGTGATCGAGCCTCCTCACTCGCATCTGTGTAGCACACGTGTAGCATACCTCTGCCGGAACACAGGCGGCAACATTAGCTGGACTAGATGAACTCTGAAATGCTTATGCCAAATTATGAGTTATGACCCACTTTCCAAAAAAGAAATGAATTTAGTGGGGCAAGATCTGCCTTTAAAACTCAAATCAAGAGAAAAAGAAATAGAATAGGAAATAAATTATCGTATTATACCCATTGTGAAAATGTCATTTTACATGTGTATGAATATGTGTAGCGGATATCAATGGAAATAAATTTTTTACATTTCTACAGCTCATGATTAAAAAAAAGTGAAGCCTTCAATCTAGAGCTTTCAGTTCCAGGGACTGTATATTTATTTCATATATATTACCTCAAATTGTTGTTGTTGTTAAGTGTCGTCAAATCAGTTAACTCATAGTGAAAGTTGTGGCATCTCAAAAATATTTTTAAAGTAATAACTAAAAATCTGAGCTTGAAAAACCTTAAAGGAAAAAATAAAAAAGTCTTTTGTTTTTGCTTTATTTGAAATAGGAAAAAAACATCTGGGGATGGTTTAACCAATTTTCAAATATGATTTCAAAAACAAAGAAGGGCAAATGATCCTTGCATCTACTGCATATGTTCACGAATACAAACACCAATCTTATATTACTTTGGCTATAAAGAGATTTTTTAAAATTCAAGCTAAGAAAGCTTCAAATACATGACCTTAACCAATGGTATCCAGTCACTCTGCCAGAACAGAACTAGGCTTTGAGGCAAGGAATAACTTAGCTATACTGACTACTAAGATAAACTGGCCAAGTAATGGCCATAATCCTTGCTCTTCAAGGAGGGTTGCTACATGGAACTCCTAGTTAAACTAGAGAAGACATCTTTTAGTCTTTCGGCAGTGTTGGAATGGAAACTGGTGTGGGACACAGTCTCACAGCCGCTCACACTCCTTGGGCTGTCTGAACGGGAAGAGGCAACTGGTATGGAGCCCTGTGGGGAGGGACGGTCCTGTGGCTTGGAGTCTTTCCATAACAACCCTTGGGTTGATTAAAGAATGATGCTGACAGGTTTCAATCCTTGGTTTCACGGACTCTGTTGCTAAGTGGAGTCTCCAGGACTAGACCTATAATAGCATTAAGATCAACATGAGACTGTAAAATGCTCTAGCAAATAATACGTTGTTGTTGGTGTTGTGAAGTACCATGGAGTCGGTTCCGACTCATAGCGACCCTGTACAGGGTTTCCAAGGCTGTAAATCTTTACAAGAGCAGAAAGCGTCATCTTTCTCCCATGGAACGGCTGGTAGTTTCGAACTGCTGACCTTGAGGTTAGCAGCCCAATTCGTAACCACTACGCTACCAGAGCTCCTTAGCAAACAATATAATCCAAAATAACAGAATATGCTCAGTATTATTTAAAAGTGAGTGTGTATACAAAGCTAAAGTATGAATAATAGAATATGTAAAAGTCCTGGTGTGGTGCTGTAGGAAGAGCACTGGGCTGCTAACAACAAGGTTGGAGTTCAAACCCACCTGCCACTCCTTAAAAATGCTATTCAGAACTGACTGTATGGCACTTAACAATAGACAATACATTATATACATACACACACAATTAAGACAAAGGTAATGTGCAGAGATTTACAGCAATTACCTCTGTCCACTCTGCTAAAAGCAGGGCTCTTCTAAAAAAAAGCTTACAACAGCTTGAAAGCATACAAACAAGAATTGTATTTTAATTAAACTTTCCTTTTACTTCAAAGACTGCTCATAAAGGTACAATGAACCATATATCTCTTAACAAAATATCAAGTTGTGTACAGCCCAGTACATCTGGAAATTTAACATACATTGGTGTGGTGCTGTAGGGTAAACACTGGACTGCTAACTTCAAGGTCGGCAGAGTTCAAATCCACAGCCGCTCCTTGGTCACTATGAGTCAGAACCGACTCAATGGCACTTAACAACAGCAACTTATTAATTTAAATAAAAGGAGCCCTGTTGATACAATGGTTAAGCACTTGACTACTGACTGATTCAAGCCTACCAAGTGGGAAAGACCTGGTGATCTGCTCCCATGAAGATTTCAGCCTAGGAAGCCATATGGGGCAGTCCTATTCTGCCACATGTTTCTATTAGTCAGGACTGACTCAACAGCACACAACAATATATTTCATAATATTTTTTAAAAACTCTTAATAAACTTGAAAGAAGTTACAGTTTTAGATGAATTTGAAGACTGCTTATGCTGTTGCTGCTGTGTATCATCAAGCTGGTTCCTACTCAGCAACGCTGCATATTTCCTGAGGCTGTAAATCCTGATGGGAGCAGAAAGCTACATTTTTCAACCTGAGTGGCTGGTGGATTCCAACTGCTGACTTTACATTTTAGCAGCCCAATGTGTAACCCACAGAATATAAAACAATAGTTTTGGATACAGGAGACAATGTTTTTTACTCTGTATTACAATTCATTATAAAATGATCAGTGTTTTATTTAGTTTACTCATTTTGGGATAAAACAAGAGAATAGTCATGCATGTTTAAAATTAAGCTCTTCACATGAAAAATTTCTGCTAAAAACGTGTGTGGCCTTTATTATTATTATTATTTTGATTGACAGAAAATCTTGCAGAGCCATGTTTTATTCACTTTTAACTGTCTTAATTTGGGGTACTTAAACACACTTCCCCAAATTACCCCAAATTAAGACAGTTAAAAGTGAATAAAACATGGTTAAACACACTTCAAGGA
>NW_006408664.1:1666527-1674762 GCF_000296735.1 Chrysochloris asiatica | reverse complement strand
AAGTTATATGAATTGTTGAATGTGAAACTGATGATGTGCCCTGTAAACTTTCACTCAATCCACAATAAAAACCTTAAATTAAAAAAAATAATAATAAAAATAAATAAATAAATAATACTGAAATTAGTATGAAGATGTATTAGTCTAAGACAATGGTGAAGTCATGTTTGAATGCAGGTTTTATTTAGGTCATCGATAGAAAAATAAAACTAAAAGACCAAGTAATAATGGAAGACTGTGGCTATATGGCTATAAGAATGGCTGAAATAATCCACATTATATCTCAAAAGTCCAGATAACTGTTGGTATGCTACACCAAATTCATGAATGAATTTGTCATTTTTCCAAATACCCTTTTTGTGGTTTTCTTTTTCTAATTGTTATAAAATGGAGCTCCTTTTAGAAATTTAATTATAAAATATTTCTTTAATATACAGAGGCTTATTGTATAATATACATGTAATATTCTATCACCAAGCCTTTTGAGGTTTAATAGGTTCATATTTAAGAACCTATTAAATCCTATAGTGTTAATGTATGAGAATTATTTTATTGAATGATTTCAAGTATATGCTTTCATAGCCTGATGTATTAAAATAATTCAACAACCAATAAGGTCTTAAAAAAAGTAAAGCAGCCTTCTGTTGAGTTGGTTATCCAGGCACAAAGGGTCAAAGAAGGATTGACCTCTGTCACTGAGCTTGTTAAGAAAGGAAAAACACAGGCTCGGATAAGGAAAATGAAGGATGAAGGAATTCCCCCCCCCACACACACACACATTTAGATTATTCTTTCGGGACACCACTGAACTCACAGACATACACAAAGTCTTTCCCCTTCCCTAAATATATATCATATAAGCCTCTCACTTTTTAAGTTATTTCAGTTCTAATAAAGAGAAACAGGATTTTCCAAACCACTGGATGGAAAAAAATCGGGTTTTCAGAAATGTTTCTGTTGGAAATTAGGATGCCTGGCATAGGTGCTGAATTCAGTGAATGAGAGAATGAAGGAAGTTTATGAAGAGATTCTTGCCAACTCTACTCACTTGTGTTCCAGGGATATTAAAGATGAGAAAAGAAAATGAAAATGTACCTGAATTGTGGTCATTATTTAAGAAACCAGAGAATTCTATGTTAGGTTCAAGAAGGTCCATAAATTAAGATCTTCATTTTGAGAGTGTTCTGATGCTAGTTAAATTAATGAAGGCATTTGAAAAGGAGTAGTGGCTATGGTATTTAAGATGAGATTTTCAATTAAAAATGTCAATATTGTGACTAAATATCATGAGTATTAAATATCTATTCCAGTATGGCTCTGTGGGTTAATATAATGCTCTGGACTGTAAAGTTAGCATAAACCTCAAGGTCAGCAGTTTAAGCTCAGCAGCCACTCCTTGGAAACCCTACACAGGGTGTCACTATGGATCAGAACTGACCTGAGAGCACTTAACAACAACAAGAACATGCCCTATTCAGGTTCAGTCTATTCTGACAAACTGTTGTCTCAAAGCATAAAAACACATGACACATGTACAGGTGACAAGACGTTTAAAGTCACTCTCCAAAAATGATCCGGAGAAAAATAACTCATAGAGCATAAAAAAGAAAATCTGATAAAAATAAACAAAGAAAAACCATAAAACAATTGTACAAGCCTGTCAGAAAACATTAATAAAAAGATGTAAAAACAAAGGAAAAGGATTATCTCAAACCTTCTGTATATTAACTGCTTTGAATAATATTCTTCTATTTCTCAGAAGAAAGCCTACTTGGAATCACTGAATCAACTCTCAACTAATGTTACAATAACCAATTTTTGAGGAAAGGTAGATGCTTTCCCTCTAAGATTAGGAAGAAGGCAAGGATGTCTGTTTTCACTACCTCTATAAGGAGCTCTGGTAGTGTAGTGGTTATGAATCGGGCTGTGAGCCGCAAGGTCAGCAGTTCGAAACTACCAGCTGTCCCGTGGGAGAAAGATGAGGCTTTCTGCTCCTGTAAAGATTTACAGCCTCAAAAACCCTGTACAGGGTCACTATGAGTCGGAACCGACTCCACGGCACATAACAACAACAACAATGTGGCACTGAGGGTTAATATGCTGGACTGAAAAGTCGGTTTGAATTGTATGGTCAGCAGTTCAAGTTCACCAGCGGCTCCTTGGAAACCCTATGCAGGTTGGCTAAGGATAATTGCAACTGACTCTACAGCACTTAATAACAACAACAACAATGAACTCTGGATGTAGGTTTTAATCAGCACAATAAAGCAAGATAAGTAAATAAACGAATACATACATAAAAGGCATCCAGATCAGAAGAGGAGAAGGGAAGCTTCCTTTATTTGTAGGCACATGATCATTATGATGACAGGTTTGTGGATGAGAATCACCATAAAGGCAATTCCCAGAAGGCAGCAATCACTCAGATCCCTGCCTTCCTTCTCCCCCATCATTTCTGACTCTAGTTACCTGCATGGCTCTCTCCTTTTTTCTTTCTCTGTCTTCCCACCTGGTGAAGTTACAAGTTAAAAGTATACCATCCTTGGATTCATTAATTCATTGCAACTACTTTAAAACATTTACTGATGAAGATCAAAGAACACAGCCTTCGGTATGGATTATATCTCAATGTAAAGAAAACAAAAATCCTCACCACTGCACCAACAACAAACATTCTTATCAAAGTAGGAAAGATTGAAGTTGTCAAGGATTTCATCCTTGGATCAACTATCAACACTCATGGAAGCACAAGTCAAGAAATCAAATGACGTATTGCATTAGGCAAATCTGCTGCACAAGACCTTTTTAAGGTGTTGAAGAACAAAAATGTCAGTCTGAGGACTAAGGTACATCTGACTCAAGCCATGGTATTTTCAATAACCTCATATGCATGCGAAAGCTGGACAGTGAATAAGGAAGACCACAGAAGAATTGATGCTTTTGAGTTATGGTGTTGGAGGAGAATATTGAAAGTGCCATGGGCTGCCAGAAGAACCAACAGATCTGTTTTGGAAGAAGTGCAGCCAGAGTGCTCCTTGGAGGCCAGGATGTCCAAATTTCATCTCTCATGCTTCGGACATATTGTCAGGAGAGCCCAGTCGCTGGAGAAAGATAATCAAGTTTGGTAAGGTGGAGGGTCAGAGGAAAACCCCCAACGAGATGGACTGGCCAAGTGGCAGCATCGATGGACTCAAGCATGGCAACAGTAGTGAGGCTGGCCCAGGATCAGGTAGTGTTTCGTTCTGCTGTGCGTAAGGTCATTATGAGTCGGTACCGACTCGATGGCACCTGACAACAACAACACCTCACAGAACTCATGGAAGTAAAAACATACAAATGAGAATTAATATAAGGGAAAGATAGATGTCTGGGTAAGTCTGGGAAGGTCCCAATACAGAGCTGTCATGTCTCAGAAAAAGGCAGGCATACTCCTTCTGCCAACCAAGAAGCAATTTGAATCTTACGTTGCAGGTTTTTATTTACTAGTCCTATACGACAGACTAAATCATGCCTCCTGATGTTAGTTGATATTTGACCTCCCATATGAGTCTTTTCTTGCTAACAAAAATCCCAAACAAGGCACCCCACCTACTCCAAGGGCTATTTCTCCAAATTCAAAGACCAAGATGAGAGGTCTTCTAGGTAGTAAAAGGGACAAAGAAAGGCAGGAGAGTGATTTCAAACAGGAACAAAGATACTTTTGTGGATGGTAGACACGTTCATTACCTTGATTGTGGTGAAGGTTTCATGAGTGTCTGTGTGCCAAAATTTATTAAATTTACTAAATCATATAATTAGACCTCAATAAAGGCATTGTGGTTGTTGTTAAGTGCTGTCGAGTCGATTCTGACCCACAGTGACCCTGCATAGGGTTTCCAAGCAGCTGGTGAGCTTGAACCACCGACCTTACAGTTCAAATGACTTTTCAGTCTGATGCATTAGCCCACAGCGCCACACCAGGACTCCAATAAAGGCATTAGAAACTTTTAATGGAGTCCTAGTGTGACGTCATAGGATACGCACTCGACCTCGAGGTTGGTGGTTCAAACTTACCAGCCACTCAAAGGAAACCCTATACTGGGTTGCTATGAGTTGGAACCAACTCGATGGCACTTAACAATAACAACAACAATGGCAAAAGGAGTGATATGAAAGATTAATTTGTGTAGCTCTAAATTGTACTCATCTAACCTAGTTACTGAACTGCTTTGGACAAAGCCAATTCAAGTATGGGTAAGAAAATGGAAACATTTATTTGAAAACCACTTCTTTAAAATAACTTCTTAAGTAGAAATGTGCAAAAGTAAACAAAATTGATAGTCATATTCACAATTTTTTGTTCGTTTTTATATGTCAATAATCCTTTGCAAGCCTTTGGTGGGTTCTGAACAAATAAATTACATGTATGATAAGCATATCAAAAATAAATGAGTAATCATACCTTGATTTGTGCAAAGGGTCTTTCATAACCTCCAACATAGAGAAGGCCAACATTCTGAGGCAGCAACCTACCAAAAAAAGATAAATTATAAGTTATTCTTCCTCAAATGTAAAGTTGTAAAAGCATCAAATTTTCATCCAGGATAAAACCCCAGCTGTTGTTAAGTTGATCCAGACACATAGTGACCCCATGTGGACCATTATGATCCACAGAGTTTTCATTGGCTGAATTTTCATGAGGTCTTTTTACAAGGTGCCTCTTAGTTGACCTGAAGCTTTAATCTTTCTATGTAACCAATTGGAACACCCATGAACTCCACCACTTAGGGATTCTGTATAAAGAATAGATATTGTGAAAAAATAAATTATTATACAACTATTCTTATCTTTTGCATTATAAGAAAGTAACAAAGAAATATGTCATATTTCAGAAAACAGTGGATTAAAGAAAGTACCTGACAAGAATGAAACTTAAAATCTGAAACACGTTATATTTGAGAAGGCTTCAAAAAGTTTGTGGAAACTTTCATTCCATTATCTGGTATTTTTTTTTAAGCATGAAAAAAACCAACACTTTATTTTTACCAATTGAAAAGTAGGAATCAATCTTCAGGAAATATTACCAATTACATAATTAACATTAGGATAGCATGTACAGATTAGGCTACATTGAATTAATATGCACATATATTAAAAATCAAAAGGGCCTGAAACTTTGACACAGAGGAAAAGCACTCTGACTCATTGTAAACACAAGACTTCTGGAAATGTGATCTGACATTTCACAGGACAGTAAGCCAAAGACAAGTCATCATTGGGTTAGAGAACTGATCTGAGCTGAAGAGGAATCATAGTAAAATGCCACTGGAACTCAACGGTTCCCTGGAGACCTGCTCATTTCAAAAACAAGAACATATAAAAATCAGTAGTATAAATTCTCATCAAACTAGAAAAGCCCCCTATGCCCTACATTCTTAGAGTTTACCTACAGACTGAGTCTGACTTTTCATTTTTCTTATCTTTATTCTTCTCTAAATTAGATACAAAATAAGTTTATCTTGTACATTTCTGACTCTATACTCAAAGCTTTAAGATGAAAAAAAGAAAGCTTTTAGGAAACAGAGCTAGACACACACATACCAACCCCAGGGAGAATTTTCAAGAGACGATTCTCCCAAAGGAAACATTCCATTATCTTTTAATTCCATTTTTCCATGAACTTTTTGAAGTCCTCTTGTATTAGTAAAACATGTGGTGGTTCAAAAAGTTCAGGGAAAAATGGAATTAAAAGATAATGGAACTTTTCCATGAATTCTTTGTTGTTGCGACACTGTATAGGGTCTCAGAGGTTGCAAATCTTTGCAGAAGCACAAGGCCTTACCGTTCTCCCTCAAAGCAGCTGGTGGACTTGAATTGCCAACCGTGTGGTTCACAATCCAGTGCTGATCTTATAGAGGCCAGGATGGCCAACCTTTGTGTCTCATACTTCAGACATATTGTCAGGATGGACCAGTCGCTGGAGAAGGTTATTATGTTTGGGAGGGTGGAGGGTCAGAGAAAAAGAGGAAGACCCCCAACGAGATGGATTGGCAAAGTGGTAGCATCAATGGGCTCAAGTGTGGCAACAATAGTGAGGTTTGCCCAGGTTTGGGGAGTGTTTTGTTCTGCTGTGCATAAGGTCGCTATGAGTCGGTACCAACTCGATGGCACCTAACAACAACAACAACAAAATAACAGCAGGCCTTGGTGTGGTGCTGAACTATTAACCTCAGTTAAAACCCAGCAGCCACTCTCTGAAACCCTATGCAGGGTTGCTATGGGTCAGAATCGACTCAACACACACAACAACTAAAACCATATCTCGCCAGAGGAGCACTCAAAGAAATATTGCAAGTCTATTCACTGCTTTGGAAATCCGATACAGAGTCACTTTGAGTTGAAATCGACTCTACAGCATCTAACAACTATTCACTAAAGGAGACAAATCTAAATAATTCATTCCCCAAATCTAATAGGAGAATGTGATCCATAAAGAATTACGCCTAACAAAGAAGCCACTGATAAGCACAATATAGGTATCTGCCATGGGAAAGTAGTAGAGTAAGGGGTTGCTGCTATGGAAGGATCTGGAAAAGTTTGACTAATTAGTATTTGAGCTTTGCCTTAAAGGATAAGGCAAAAAGAAAAAAATGAAACAAAGGTCTGAAAATGAAGAGGATTTCAGACAAAGGGTAAGTAAGTATGACTAAAGTAAAAGATATATAGTGAGGGATGAAAACACAAAGGAATGAAGAAAAACAAGGAAGCTGCATGCCACGGCATAACATGGATGAACCTTGAGGACATCGTTGTTGTTAGGTGCTATGAGTCAGTACCGACCCATAGCGACCTCATGCAATACTGAGTGAAATTCTTGTTGTTGTTAAGTGCCGTCAAGTTGACTCTGACCCATAGCGACCCTGTACAGGGTTTCCAAGGAGCAGCTGATGAGCTTGAACCACCAACCTTGCAGTTCAAATGACTTCGCATTCTGATGCATTAGCCAACAGCGCCACACAAGACAGCATAAGAACATTATTGTAAAAGCTTAAGAAAAAATACCCATACAAAAAGAGAATTAAAAAAAAAAAAAAATGCTTTGTTGGTTACCAGTGGTTTGGGGTAGGGGGTTTGGGGGAGATGGAGGGAGGTGATGGTAGAGCACAGGGTAGAGGGACAGACACATCATAGTTCAGTTGTCGGGGAGGACAATACACAAGAAGGGGGAGGTGGGCTGGAAGAACAAGGCAGATAGAATACTGAGACACGTTTGCATGGGCTAAATGGGACAGAGGTAAACAGTGATGCATGCTCAACCATGGAACAACAGGGCTATTTGATACAGGGATCGAGGCATAGCTTGAAAGGGGAAATAATACTAAAATTCTTGACTGTCTTATGAATATTGGTTTCCCTTGCCTACTATTGTAAACAGACATTTGAGTGGGATAGAAAGGAATGTTGGGGAACATGATTACAGAAAGCTTTTAAGCCAATCTTCAGCCTATAACTGAAAGGGGTTCTAGAACTTGCCCAATGAAATAGGCCTGACTTGCAGTTATACCATGGCTTGCAGCTTGAGGAGCTTGCAGCTAGCAGAGCCTTTGCAGTATGTAGAACCTTAGGTGGAACCCTAAGCCCCATCCACAACATTATGAGGTGGGGTATTCCCACTACAAAGACAAGCAGACCAGCCTGGAACAGGCTAGTCTAGAATGACAGAAGATATATCTTCAAAGAAAGATCATCAGCAAAAACTTGAAAATGGCAGTATGACTGGCTACTAGAAGAATAAGCGAGCTGTTCATCGGGAAACCATCAAGGCTAGCAATCAAGTCCCTTCAGGATAAAACTCTTCTAAGACTGAAACTCAAAGGGAACACATGAACAGACACGTAAGCTTACTGACTACCACGCTGTTCTACTGGTAAGCGGAGGAGGGGGAAAAGCAGCAATGAAGAAGTGGGCTGAGTTCAACCACACTCCATAGATTCCCATTGACTTGGAGATGAGAGAAAAGGAAGGCTGGTTGGTCTAAAGTGTGGTGAGACCTGGGGACTCTTGAGCCCATGGACAAGAACATAGCCACAGAGGGCTAGAGCCGAGAGTGAAGCATCCAGCTGATATGAAGTCAAGGTTGATGAAGTGGTGGGAGATGCACAACAACACTCAAACTTGCAAACAGTACTCATCTGACCTAGCTTCAGTGGCTTGATAATCAGAACTCGACTAGAGGAAGATTTAAAGAAAAAAAAA
>NW_006408664.1:1657081-1665763 GCF_000296735.1 Chrysochloris asiatica | reverse complement strand
TCAAGGGAGAAGCAGAATGCGGGACCTTATCCAGAGAAGCAGCGACACCAGAGATGGAGGCAGGGATGGGGGCATGGAGAGAGGGAGCAGCAGAAGAAGACTCTAGATTCATGGAAAGAGAGGGACTGAGAGCTGGCGGCCAGGAAGAGGGCTTGCAGAATATTCCATTTGGTGGTGTAAATTATTGTATATGACTGAGTGTTTTGTTTTTGTTTTTGTTTTTTAAAGAGTACAATGAATAGAGAGAAATACTGTTGATTGATGGTACATGGAGGGGATTATAATCACTGTAATGAAACAAAGTATATGACTTGTTGAATGTAAAACTGATGATCAGCCCTATAAACTTTCACTCAATTCACAATAGATACTTCAAAATTAAATAAAAATATCACTTTGAAGACTAAGGTTTGCTTGACCCAAGCCATGGTATTTTCATTTGCTTTTATGCATGCAAAAGCTGGACAACAAATAAGGAACACCAAAGAAATGATACCTTTGCACTAGAGTGCTGATGAAGAGTATTAAATATAGCATAGATTTTCAGAAGAACAAACAAATCTGTCTTGGAAGATGTACAGCTAGAATGCTCCTAAGAAGTGAAGATGGTGAGATGACGTCTCATGTACTTTGACATGTTATGTAGAAGAACCAGTCCCTGAGGAAGGACATCAAGCTTGGTAAAGTAGGGTCAGTCATAAAAGAGGAAGACTGTCAACGAGATGGATTGATACAGTGGCTGCAGCACTGGATTCTAGGATGGCAGTGATGGTGAGGGATGCCACAGAACCAGGCAGTGTTGCCATTTGTTGTACATAGAGTCACTATGAGTTGGGGCAGACTTGGAAGCTCCTAACAACAATAGCATAGTGGTTATGAGAAAGGCTGCTAACCTCAAGGTCAGTAGTTCAAAACTACCAGCTATTCCGTGGGAGAAAGATGAGGCTTTCTGCTCCTGAAACAATTTACAGCCTTGGAAAGCCTATGCAGGGTTCACTATGAATAGGAGTCGACTCCACAGCATACCACTACCACCAACAATAATAACAGGGTATGCTTATGTTCAACTTAAATTACATTATTTTTATCTTAAATATTTGGTAGAATTTGCTGATGAATCTATCCAGATATTTTGCTTTCTTTGTAGGAATAATTTGAATTTTTGTAGTTGTTGTTGTTGACTGCCGTTGAGTTGGTTCCGACCCATAGCGACCCTATATAGGGTTTCCGAGAAGCAGCCGGTGAGCTTGAACTGCCTACCTTGCAGTTCAAACGACTTTGAAGTCTGATGCGTTAACCCACACCACCACCGTAGGACAACTAAATTTTTGTATTTTTTCTTGTCAGTTTCAGTACATTTAATCATTTTAGAAATTTCTTTTCTAAAATTTTCAAATGTGTTAGCATAGAGTTGTTTAATAATATCCTATTTATTTTCCCCTGTCTGTAGTCTGTGTTCCCTTTTTTATTTCTGATACTGATTAAAATCTGTATCTTTTTGTTTGTCAATCTATTAGAAACTTGTCAACTGATTATTTCTTTAAAGGAAACAGTTTTTACTTTTATTGATCTTTTCTAGCATGTTTTCTAACTTAGGAATTTCTGCTTATTGTTGTATTATTTTCTTTTGGGGTGATTTAATTTACTTTATCTAATTTTTTGAGATAGATGTCTAACTCACTGTGCTGTAAGGGAAGTGCAGTATCAGACGTCGGTCTGAACTGCAAGGTCATAGGTTCAAAGCTGCTCATTGGAAACCCTAAGCAGGATCGCTATGATTCATACTGACTCAAGGGCACTTAATGGCAAAAACAAGAAGTTGTATTTTGCTCTATCTCATAGGGTTTGATGAATTCTTATTTTGCTATCTAATTTAAACTGTTCAATACTTTCCATTGTGATTTTCTCTTAGATCTATGGGTTATTTATAAGCATATTTCTTTCTTTTTAGGCATAAGGATTTTCTGATTATCTTTTTTTTTTTTAATTAAATGTTTTTATTTTGGATTGAGTGAAAGTTTACAGGGCACATCATCAGCTTCACATTCAACCATCTGAATTACTTAAAACGTTTGATGTTTGCTAAAATTTTATTTATAATTCACTATTGGGTCAGTTTTTGTAAATGTTCTATGTGAGCAATTTCTGTGTTCATGTATTATGTTGCTGTTGGATGGTACATTCTACATATTTAATGGTGCTGTTGAATTCTTCTATACTCTTATTTTTTGTAGTTGTTTGTTTTTTCACTTAATGTACTGAAAGCTGAGAAGCCTGTTATGATTATGTATTTGTTTGCTTTCATCTTTACCTGTTGTTGTGCCTTATGTATCTATGTAGCTATGTTATCAGATGCATTTGAAGTGCTTGATTAATAGAACCTTTTAATGGACCAAGGCATCTCCCTTTGCCTTCACAATACTTGTTACCATCGTGTGCTCTTCATTCCATAATACTGTAGTTATCTAGTATGCTACTATTCATTCTCGGAATGAACAATACTTGACATTTTTCTTGAATACCTTTGCAAAACCACTCCAAGTGTTCTTGTTTACTCCAGCAACTTATTTATTCTTCCCTGGACTTATTCATTATTTGCTTTTTATTTCAGTCAGTGCTTATTTCATTTAGCCAAATGCCTTTTCAAATAACTTCTGGCAAAAATTCTTTACTTAAGCTTCCCCTCTGCACACACAAACCTTCTTTACAGAAGTCTAGAGCTCTGGTAGCGTAGTGGTTACGAATCGGACTGCGAACCTTAAGGTCAGCGGTTTGAAACTACCAGCGGCTCCGCGGGAGAAAGATGAGGCTTTCTACTCCCGTAAAGATTTACACCCTCGGAAACCCTGTACAGGGTCGCTATGGGTCGGACCCGACTCGATGGCACTTAACAACAACATCAACAACAGAGCATTTTGTTAGACCTTGCAGGCAGACGCACTGGACTGTAAGGTTGGTTTGAACTGCAAGGTTGGTGGTTCAAGCTCACCAGCCACTCCTTGGAAACCCTATACAGGGTCACTATGAGTCTGAACCGACTCGATGGCACTTAACAACAACATTAGAGATTAGAGAGCAAATCAGTGTACAAAAGTACAGGTTATGAAAAGTCATTAAGGATAATATTAAGTATACTCATTTGATCATCTAAATTTCATGTGGACCAAAGAACATATATAAGGACCCCTGGTAGCACAGTGGTTATGAGTTGGGCTGCAAACTGCATAACCAGCAGTTTGAATCTACTAGTCTCTGTATGGGACAAAGATGAGGCTTTCTTTTCCTATAAAGACTAGAACCGACTCGACGGCACATAATCACCACCACTACCACCAAGGGCATAGGTCATTGGAGAAAGATGAAACTTTCTGCTTCCGCAAAGATGTGCAGCCTTGAAAACCCTATACCATGGTCACTATGAGTGGGAACTGACTTGACATCACATAACAATAACAAAGAGCATACACACTTCTTTTATGTACGTCTTACCAGATGTCCCAAATAACACAGGTTTTCTCAATAATAAATATTTTCTGAAGTTCAAAATGACACTATTAATTCTGTCTTAGGAATATTTTCTTTCTGCCTTTTGTTTTTTCCTACTACTAAATATCAGCAGTTCGAAACCACCAGCTGCTCCGCGGGAGAAAGATGAGTCATTCTGCTCCCGTAAAGACTTACAGCCTCGGAAACCCTGTTCAGGGTCGCTATGGGTCGGAACTGACTCAACGGCACATAACAACTACTACTAAATATATTGCAAAGATGGAGAACTTGATCTCTTAATAAAACTTGCAGTGTGATTTTACTTAAATCAATATTCAAGTCTATTAAAAAGATATTTTATTACGATTAAAAATATACCTGGTTTTGCTGTTAAGTTCCATGGAGTCGGTTTTGACTCATAGTGACCCTATGTAGGGTTTCTGAGACTTTAAATCATTGGCAGAAGCAGAAAACCCCTATCTTTTTCCTGAGGAGCAACTGATGTGCTCGAATCACCAATCTTATCGTTCGCAGTCCAATGCTTTTCCTATGGAGTCACTGGGCTCCCAATATACCTGGTAGTTGATACAATAGATATGGTCTGTAGACAGAAGTTAATTTTGAATTAGTTTATTCTCTTCATAAAGATCCCCTTTAGTTTAAAATACAAAAAAACCAAACCTCTTTTTTGGAAAGGATTATAGAGTCACTTTCCTTTTAAAACAATTTTTGTATACCTGTAGGTTAAGCGCCGGACTGCAGGGTTGATTTGAACTATAAGCTTGATAGTTCAAACTCACCAGCCGCTTCTCAGAATTCCTATACAGGGTTAATTAATATGAGACAGAATTGACTTGATGGCACTTAACAACAATGCAATGTACTATGATTATGGTGAATGAGATTCATTTAGATAATGTTCATTTGACCCACAAATTTTATTTTCTTTCTTTTAGGAGAACAGTTTAGGAATTTTTTCCCCCAGGATAGATATTTGTTAATATTTGTATTTGGAACAGTGAAAGCAAAAGTAACATTAGTCTTGCCAGTTTTTGTTTTCAAAAGCTTCAACATTCAAGTTTTCCCACCATCACCACCTTCTTATTGCTACTTTCAAGTATAGGATACTTTCAAGCATACCATATAGGATGCTTCCTATATGGTAACCATATTATGAACGCATTTAATCACTAGCATTAATTTACGGGTTGACAGTATCTGTATAAAGGTTATGTTAATGTTCACATAATTTAAGGGCATAACAATCAGTTGGTACTACATTAGTCAATGTTTCTATTTTGAAATATACTTATAAAATGTATCTATCAGTGCTGACTCAATGTCTTACACTCCAGGGATTTAAAGTGTGATTGCTGTAATATACCCAAGCACCCTGCCATCATAAAATGATGCCTATTACTTGGCAATAATTATGTATACAATTCAACAAAATAATTTTGGAGAAGGTAAGAACAAATTTCTTAAAATGTCCTATTTTTAAAGTGGGAATTTGTGTCCTCAAAGTATTAATTATCTTGTGCATAATAGATGTTTAATTTATGATACGTATTGAAACCCACTCAAATGAAGGTGGTAATATAATGTACAGTAAGGAATAATAGTCACATGAATGAGAAACAACAGTATTTTAAAAGTGAAATATGCATATGCTACATAACTGATATCTACTTTAGGTAAAGCTAGTTATTAGGCAGCTCTGGGGGGGAGCACACAAAATAGTATATTGGCAAACTTCCTGAAATACATATGTATAGTAATTATAGGCATATTGATTTTTAAATGTCAGCCAGCTTTTATTCTCTTCATGTTCTAGAATCTAGCTGTATGAACAGTTACGGTTCTTACTTCTAAAAAGGGCTATCAAGCTTTCTGAACATTTGCTATAGGAAATAAATTACCACTCCTGTATATAGCTAATTTAAGCTTATGATACTGGCAATGATTTGTGAGACATTTCAAGTTTCGTTGGTTGGATTAATTTATTTGTTATATGATTTGAAGAAATCCTCCATTTCACTGTTAGGATTTAAGGCTACTTCCTATATTTCCTACTTGCATCCAATGGTTTTAGTCATTTTAATAACCTTCAACATCATGCTGAAATGCCTGATTACAAGTTATTACTTAAATTCCAAATGTTAGTAGCTTTTTTGCCAAGTTGGTTTAGTTCAGGATATTTAGTTGGTGCTCATCAGTTATTAACATTCTTTTGTTGCTGTTGTTATATGCCATTGAGTCAGTTCCAACTCATACCAACCCTGTACAGGGTTTCCAAGTCTTTAAAAAATTTTTTTTGCAGGAACAAAAAGCCTCATCTTTCTCCCACAAAGCAGCTGGTGGGATCAAATTGCCGACATTGTGGTTCACAGACCAGTGCTTACCCTATGCAGCCACCTCACATTCTTTAAGTTCTCTTTTTATGATCTCCAATTGTTGTTGTTAAGTGTGGTTGAGTCAATTCCAACTCATAGCAATTCTGTATAGGGTTTCTGAGGAGCAGCTAGTGAGCTAGAACCACCAACATTGCGATTCAAACTGACCTTGCAAATCAAGCGCATGATCTACCATCATTCATGTATTTTAGAATGCTTTCAGCCTGTGCTTTCTTGGCCTTAATGTTGTTGGCTGAACTTGAGTCAGCCCCCAATTCATACTACATCTCATGCTTACAGAACAAAATCCTGCTAAATACTGTTCCAATCTATGATTAGTTGTAAATCGGACTACTCTGATCCAAATGATTTTATTGGCTCATTTTCACAAGTAGATTGCTAAACCTTCCTCCACTAAAACCTGTTCAGAGAATGACGACTTCATTGGGTTACAGTGTCACAAATCTACTTTAGGTCTTCAGTGGAAGATAAGAATTCTACGAGTGAACTACTAAGGTGCCCTTAATATTACCGTTGTTAGCTGTTATCAAATTGGTTTTGACTCAGAATGACTCCATGTGAGAGCAGAAGGACCCTACAAGGTTTTCTAGGCTATATATAATCTTTGCGAGGTAGAATACTCAGTTGTTGGATGCATTCCAACCACCAATCTTTCAGTTAGAAAACACGTGCTTAGCCATTCATTGCACCACTGTGGCTCTTTCTGATCTTATGAGAATGTCTCAAATCACACAATCACCTCACAATAGTCACAGTGATTTGAAGATACCATGAAGTATCACAGACATTCTAGTTTCAGACTTCTTAAAGTATGAATAAATACTGATCCTAAAATTGTTGAAAAAATTTTTAAATCATTAACTCAATTTAGAAGAGATGGTTATGATAATCCTATATTCTGATTTTTTATGATTAAACCAATATGGTAAACTGAGGATTATCCTTTTTTGTAGTTCTTTTTTATTTATTTATTTTTTAAGTTGTTATTGTGAGGTTTATATGGGAAAACATCAGCTTTACACTCATCCTATCATATTTTGTTTCATTCCAATGATTACAGTCCCCTCCATGCATCATCAAATAACAAAAGGGTACACCATACAGGCCTGCCCCCGGGCCGCCAGCACACAGCCCTTCTCCCTCCCTGAGTCCAGTGTCCTCAGATGCTCCATCTCTGTCTCCATCCCTGCCGTCACTGCCTCTCTGGGTAGGGTCTCGCTCTCCATTCTTCTCACTTGATGGTCCCAGGAACCTGCACTCCTAGGCTGCAAAATCAATCACTCTCTTTCTTTTGTCAAAAAAAAAAAAATCTACCTCTATATTTCCTACCCTCACAGTCAGTCCTGATGGCAATTATTCATTATTGTACCACAAAAGTCTTATCCCCATATCCCTTTGCCAGCCCGGTCCCAACAGATTGGAAATCAATCAGTGGTGATTCTACCTTCCCCTGCCCTGTCTAGAACTAGGCTCCCTTTTGAAAGCTTGTGAGCCAGTCAGTCACTCCTTGCCTTTATATTTTTGTTGTTGTTATGTTCCATGGAGTTGGTTCCGACTCACAGTAACCCTGTATAGGGTTTCTGAGGCTTTAAATCTTTACGGGAGCAGAATGCCTCGTCTTTCTCCTGAGGAACAGCTGTTAGTTTCGAACTGCTGACCTTGCGGTTCACAGCCCGATTCGTAACCCAGAGCTTGACTTTATAGCCCCCACCCCATTTTGGGTAGCCAATGTCTAAGTTGCCCATCCTTGTCAAACATGTGTACCAAGGGGGTGGGAATGATCCTCGCTATAAAGAATTGTTCCCTTTTTTGAGTTACTACATCCTTAAATATAGGTAAAGTTCATCAAATTGTAGCAGGTTACTCTCCCCCTCTCCCACCTTCTTTCTTCTTCTAGTCGAGTTCTGATCATCCAGCTACCGAAGCCAGGTCAAGTAGGTACTATCTGCAAGTATGGGTGTTCTTGTGCATCTCCCCTCACTTCCTATCAGCTGGGCGCTTCACTCTCTGCTCTAGTCCTCTTGCCATATCACTGCCTCTGGGCCCAGGAGTCCCAGGGTCTTGCCATACTGCTGGCCATCCAGGTCTCCATCCAGGTTCACAGGGGTCTACTGAAAGCAGTTTGGCTAAGCTTGCAACTTCATTGCTGTTTTTCCCCTCTTCCCCTTATTGGTGACCACGTTGCCTGCTCCTGTATTCCCCTTGAGTCTTAGTCTAGGAAGGGAGTTTGCTCTGAGGGGTCCCGACCACTTGCCTTGATGGCTACTGGGTGAACAACTTACTTGTTCTTGTAGTAATCAATCAGACTGCCGTTGCTGTTTCGGATTTTTCCTGCTTGTCTTTTTTTCAGGAAGTATCTTCTGTTCTTCTAGCTGCTCCAGGCTGGTCTAGGCATCCTTTCCAGTGGAAATTTCCTACCTCAGTTGGTTCTGGATGGAGTTCTGGATTCCACCTATAGTCTTGTGCAATGTAAAGACTCCTCAGGAAGCCTCTTTCACTGGGTGCCCTTTAAGGTATTCCGATCAGTTATAGGCTGAAGACGGACTTACAAGCTTTCTGTAGTGATGATTCTGGCTATTCCTTTCTCCCCCCATCAAGTGTGTATTTTACAATGGTTGGCTAGGGAGACAAAGATTCAAAAGACAGCCAAGCATTTTAACACTATTCCCCTCTTTTACCCCTTCAAACTGTGTCTCAATCTCTGTACCCCAGAGACCTTTTGTTCCAAGGTTGTGCATACATCATCATTTACCTATGTCCCACTTAGTCCAGGAGAACCTGC
>NW_006408664.1:1654480-1656281 GCF_000296735.1 Chrysochloris asiatica | reverse complement strand
TCCTTGGTGAAGTGTCTGTTCATGTCCTGTGCCCATTTTTTAATTGGGTTATTTGTCTTTTTCTTGTAGAGGTATTGTAGTTTCCAATATATTTTAGAAATGAGTGCCTTATCTGATGTGTCGTTGGAAAATATATTTTCCCATTCTGTGGGTTCCCTTTTTACTCTTTTGGTGAAATCTTTTGATGCACATAAGTTTTTGATTTTTAGTGTATCCCGTTCATCTATTTTGTCTACTTTTTTGGGTGTAATTTTCAAAATGTTTGGTAGTCCGTGAATTCCCTGAACTGGAGGGAGCCCTCACATTTGTCTCTATTTTTTCATTGATGACTTTCATAATTTTGGGATTCACATTTAGGTCTTTAATATTCTGAGTTGGGTTTTTGTATAGGACATGAAGTAAAGGTCTTGTTTCAGTCTTTTGGATATTGCTTTCCAGTTCTGCCAGCACCATCCGTTAAAGAGACTATCTCCTCCCCATGTAATATACCTAGTCACTTTGTTGAAAATCAGTTGGCTGTATGTGGATGGGTTAATTTCTGGAATCTGTCTTCTGTTCCATTAATCGGTGTAATTTTCATTTTACCAGTACCAGGCTATTTTGACCACTGTAGTCATGTAGATTTTGAAATTGGGAAGGGAGAGGCTTCCAACCTTGTTCTTCTTGAGCAGTGCTTTGCTTATCCTGGTTCTCTTTCCTTTCCATATAAAGTTTGTAATTGTCTTTTCTATCTCTTTGAAGAATGACACTGGAATCAGGATTGGAATTGTATTATATGTGTAAATTGTCTTGGGTAGTATTGACATTTTCACAATATTGAGTCTTCCTATCCAGTAACATGGTATATTCTTCCACTTTTGTAAGTCTCTTTTGGTTTCTTATAGTAGTGTTTTGTAATTCTCTTTGTATACATCCTTTATTTCTCTGGTTACGTATATTCCTAGATATTTCATCCTTTGGGCAGCTATTGTAAATGGTATTGCTTTCCTAATGTCCTTTCTAGCACTATCATTGTTACTATAGAGGACTCCAACTGATTTCTGTATGTTGATCTTATACCCTGACACTTTGCTGAATCTTCCAATGAGTTCTAGTAGTTTTTTTTACTGAGTCTTTGGGGTTTTCTAGATATAGGATCATATCATCTGCAAATAGAGAGTTTTATTTCCTCATTGCCAATTTGGATGCCTTTTGTTTGCCTATCTTGCGGTGTGTTGTTGTTGTTAGGTGCCATCAACTCGGTGCCGACTCCTAGCGACCTTATGCACAGCAGAACGAAACACTGCCCGATCCTGTGCCCACCTCACTACTGTTGCCACGCTTGAGTTCACTGATGCTGCCACTTGGCTAATCCATCTTGCTGGGGGTCTTCCTCTTGCTCTCTGAATCTTCACCTTACCAAACATAATATCCTTCTCCAGCGACTGGTCCCTCCTGACAATATGTCCGTAGTATGAGAGATGAAGTTTGGCCATCCAAGGAGCACTCTGTTTGCACTTCTTCCAACACAGATCTGTTGGTTCTATGGGCAGCCTATGGTACTTTCAATATTCTCCTCAACACCCTAACTCAAATGCATCAATTTTCTGCGGTCTTCCTTATTTACTGTCCAACTTTCACATGCATATGAGGTTACTGAAAATACCACAGCTTGTGTCAGGCGCACCATAGTCCTCAAGCTAACATCTTTGCACTTTAAAAAGGTCTTGTGCAGCAATTTGCCTAATGCAATATGTCGTTTGATTTCTTGACTGCTGCTTCTGTGAGTGTTGATAGTTGATCCAAGAAGAATGAAGTCTTT
>NW_006408664.1:1644481-1653835 GCF_000296735.1 Chrysochloris asiatica | reverse complement strand
TGAAAATGAGTGATGATAAAGGGCATCCTTGTCTGGTTCCCGTTTCCAGAGGGAAGTCTTTCAGTTTCTTTTCATTGAGAGTGATGTACGCTGTTGGTTTTATATATATGCTCTTGATTATGTTGAGGAATTTCTCTTCAATTCCTACTTTGTTGAGTGTTTTTATCAGGAATGGATGTTGGATTTTGACAAATGCCTTTTCTGCATCAATCCATATGATCATGTGGTTCTTTTCCTTTTTCTTATTCATGTGGTGGATTACATTGAGTGTTTTTCTAATGTTGAACCATCCTTGCATCCCTTTTATGTAACCCACTTGGTCAAGATGTATTATTTTTTTGATGTGCCGCTGGATTCTGTTGACTAGAATTTTGTTGAGAACTTTTGCGTGTATATTCATGAGGGATATTGGTCTGTTGTTTTCTTTCTTGGTGATTTCTTTCCCTAGTTTTGGAAGGAGGTTTATGCTTGCTTCATAAAATGTATAAGGAAGTTTTCCATCCTCTTCTGTACTCTGGAATAATTTGAGTAGAATTATGGACAGCTCTTCCCTGACTGCTTGGTAGAACTCACCAGTGAAGCCATCTGGGCCTGGACTTCTTTTAGTTGGGAGTTTTTTGATGACCTGATCAATTTCTTCTTTTGTTACGGGCCTGTTCAAGTTTTCTACTTCACTCTGTGTAAGTTTTGGTAGGTCATGTTTTTCTAAAAATGCATCCATCTTTTAAGTTTTAAAATTTCTTGGAGTACAACTCTTTACAGTATTATGTTATTATCCTTTTGATTTCGTTTTGTTCCATTGTGATATCGCCTGTGTGGTTTCAATGCTTGTTATTTGTGTCTTCTCCCTCTTTTCTTTTGTTAGGTTTCCAATGGTATGTCAAATTTATTAATCCTTTCAAAGAACCAGCTTCTTGTCCTGTCAATTCTTTCTATAGTTTTTTCTGTTTTCTATCTCATTTATTTCTGCTCTTATCTTTATTTCTTTCTTTTGGTGACTGTAGGTTCCCTCTATTGGTCAGTTTCTAATTGTTGGAGATGCTGTGTCGATGTGTTAATTTTGGTTCGTTCTTCTTTTTGGATGCGTGTGTGGTTCTTTTTTTGTGATTCTTTACTCTGTAGTTCTCTGATTCATGCAATTGAATTTAGAGTCATACTAGCAAGATTAGAATTCTGTTACAGGGGATAAAAGATTTAACTGGTTGCTCTGGTAGCGTAGTGGTTACGAATCGGGCTGCGAACCTTAAGGTCAGCGGTTCGAAACTACCAGCAGCTCCGCGGGAGAAAGATGAGGCTTTCTACTCCCGTAAAGATTTACACCCTTGGAAACCCTGTACAGGGTCGCTATGGGTCGGAACCGACTCGACAGCACTTAACAACAACAACAACAAGCTAGATTCTGAGAAGTATCTCAGCCTAGTGGTCATTTTTCCTCCCTTTTCTTTATGTACAATAATGTTAGAACTAGAGTTGGGTCCATTTACTCACAATGTCTAATAAGAAAATATTTATCATAAAAGAATGACGTATTTCTGAAGTTAGACACAAGAATGTTTACCTTATGTCTTCCCTGTACGTAGCAACACTACCATTGCCTCTCTTTATGTTATACAAGCATAGTTCTAATGATGGCATCTCTTCATTCACAGTGTTTCTGTGTAGTCCAAAACAGTTGGATCATTTAGAAGTGGGACTAAGAAGGGAAGGATGATGCAGAGAAATAACCTTTTTCTTAGCTTTGATTTATACCATCTATATGGTTCATTTTTATTTTCTTCTGCATTTACTCTTTTTTCAAGAATTAAGTAAATCTTTTTAAGAATATAATTCCATAGTATTTACAGAATAAAGTATACGGCATTTGAGGGCCTTCATGTTCCATATCAAACTTCCTTTGCATTGTTTTTGCTTGTTTGTTTGTTCTAAAGTCTTTATTGTGAATTGAGTGAACGTTTACAGGACAGATCATCAGTTTTACATTCAACAAATAATACATGTTGTTTCATTATAGGGATTATAATCCCCTCAATGTACCATCAGTTAACAGTATTTCTATTTACTTTAGATGGGGTTTTTGTTTGTTTGTTTGTTTGTTTGTTTTTTGAAACACTGAGGCATATATAATAATTTACATCACCAAAGGGCACATTCTGCAAGTCTGCCTCCTGGCCGCCAGCTCTCAGTCCCTCTCTTCCCATGAATCTAGAGTCCTCAGCCAATCCCTCTCTCAATTTCCCCATCTCTGCCTCCATCTCTGCTTCTCTGGATAAGGTCTTGCATTCTGCTTGAGCTCTTCTCTGTTGATGGTCCTGGGGTCCATTGTTTCTGGACTGTAAGATTAACCACTCTCCCGTTTTTGTTGTCCTACTTCAAAAATTCAAATTATTCCTACAAAGAAAGCGAAATAATCTGGATAGATTCATCAGCAAATTCTACCAAACATTTAAGAAAAAAATAATGTAATTTAAGTTAAACATAAGCATACCCTGTTGTTATTGTTGGTGGTAGTGGTATGCTGTGGAGTCGACTCCTATTCAAGTGAACCCTGCATAGGCTTTCCAAGGCTGTAAATTGTTTCAGGAGCAGAAAGCCTCATTCTCCCACGGAATAGCTGGTAGTTTTGAACTACTGACCTTGAGGTTAGCAGTCTTTCTCATAACCACTATGCTATTGTTGTTAGGAGCTTCCAAGTCTGCCCCAACTCATAGTGACTCTATGTACAACAAATGGCAACACTGCCTGGTTCTGTGTCATCCCTCACCATCACTGCCATCCTAGAATCCAGTGCTGCAGCCACTGTATCAATCCATCTCGTTGACAGTCTTCCTCTTTTATGACTGACCCTACTTTACCAAGCTTGATGTCCTTCCTCAGGGACTGGTTCTTCTATATAACATGTCAAAGTACATGAGACGTCATCTCACCATCTTCACTTCTTAGGAGCATTCTAGCTGTACATCTTCCAAGACAGATTTGTTTGTTGTTCTGAAAATCTATGCTATATTTAATACTCTTCATCAGCACTCTAGTGCAAAGGTATCATTTCTTTGGTGTTCCTTATTTGTTGTCCAGCTTTTGCATGCATAAAAGCAAATGAAAATACCATGGCTTGGGTCAAGCAAACCTTAGTCTTCAAAGTGATATTTTTATTTAATTTTGAAGTATCTATTGTGAATTGAGTGACAGTTTATAGGGCTGATCATCAGTTTTACATTCAACAAGTCATATACTTTGTTTCATTACAATGATTATAATTCCCTCCATGTACCATCAATCAACAGTATTTCTCTCTATTCATTTTAGCGCTTAAAAAACAAAAACACTCAGGCATATATAATAATTTACATCACCAAAGGGAATATTCTGCAAGCCTTCTTACTGGCCACCAGCTCTAAGTCCCTCTCTTTCCATGAATCTAAAGTCCTCAGCTGATCCCTCTCTCCATGACTCCATCTCTGCCTCCATCTCTGGTGTCGCTGCTTCTCTGGAAAAGATCCCGCATTCTGCTTGTGCTCTTTTCCCTAGAAGGTCCTAGGGTCCTCTGTTTCTGGACTGTAAGATTAACTGCTCCCCCGTTTTCATTGCAAAACTGCTACCTTTACAATTGTGACAGTCACAATTAGTCATGATAACAGTTACTCACTATTGAATCATAAGAATATATCCCCGTCTCTTTTCACCAGACCCATCTAGACAAGACGAAAACTATTCAGTGGGGACTCTCTTTCTTTCCCCACATACTAAACTAAACCCCCTCTTGAAACCTTGTAAGCCAGTCACTTTGTGCCTTTATCACCCCTCATTTTAGGTAGCTAAGCAGCCCGTCCCTATAGGCCCTGTGTACAGAGGGGATAGCATTGATACTTGATATGAAGACTCCTTCCTGCTCTGTTGGTATTTAGAGTTACTACCTCTATGAGTATGGGTCAACTTCATCAAATTGTAGCAATTTGTTCTAATTTCCTTTATCAAATATTGTTTTTTGTTTTTTTTTTTTAAATCTTCCTTTAGTCAAGTTCTGATTATCAAGCCATCAAGGCTAGGTCACATGGGTACTATCTGAAAGTTTGGGTGTTCTTGTGCATCTCCCATCACTTCATATCAGCTGGATGCTTCATTCTCAGCTCTAGTCTTCTGTGGCTATGTACTTGTCCATGGGATCAGGTGTTCCTAGGTCTTACCACACTTTGGACCAACCAGCCCTTTCTCTTCTCTCTCTCATCTCCAGGTCACCAGGAGTCTATGGAATGTGGTTAAAGTCAACCCATTTCTTCATTGCTGCCTTTCCCCCTCTTCCATTCACAAGTAGACCAATGTGGTCATCATCAAATTTACATGCTTACTCATGTGTTCCCCTTGAGTTTCAGTCTTAGAGGGAGGAATATCTTTACTTTTTAAAACACTTTAAAGATGTCTTTTGCAATAGATTTGTCCAATGAATACTCTGTTGTTGTTTTTAAGTGCAGTCAAGTCAGTGCTGACTCACAGTGACCCAGGATAGCCATCTGAGGAGCAATTTATGAGTTTGAACGACTGACTTTGTGATTCAAACAGATCTCGCAGTTCTGTACTTATCCTTCAGCTTCACATCAGAAGTCTTATGCATACTGGATTGCTGTTGTTGTTAAGTGTTGTCGAGTCAGTTCCAACCCATAGTGACCCTTAGTGTTTCCAAGGAGCAGCTGGTGAGCTTGAACTGCCGATATGTCCTTATAATAATTTTCATTGTACGTATATAACATAATAGATGTGTGTGTATGTTTCCTAAAACATGTATGTCAGTATGTTTGGCTATTACTGATAATTACCTCACATTGGAAACAATACAAAAGCTACAAGCGACAGAGGATGAAAGAGCAATGAAAAAGTATGAACACCATACAACATCGAGAATGAATTTTACAATCACAATATTGTACAAAAGAAACCAGACACAAATTACAATTGCATTTATGTAAGGTTCAAAACTAGACAAAACCAAACTCTAGTGTTTAGAGATGCATATCCAAGTAGTAAAAGTATACAGAAGAGCAAGGAAGTAAAAACCAGTGCTGTGAGCATAGTGATGATCTCTGGGTAACCTTGGGAAGGGTGTGCTGGGGATGCTGGAATCTTTTCTTTCTTGTTCTGAGTAGTGGTTAAATTGGCAATGGTTACTTAATAGTTAATTACTGTATCTTTACACAAATAACCGATGAATTACACATTCCCCCCACTGCACTCTTCTCCAAGACATTTTCATAAGTACACTATGCTGATTTTTATAGCATTGTAAAAAATTAGCATAGTGTGCTTATGAAAAATATCTTAGGGGAGGGCGCGGTTCGCAAAAACCATATAACACGTGTTATTTGTGTAAAAATGCTGTAAGCTCTACACCTATGTTTTATAAATCTTTCTATATGTGTATTATTATATTTCATAATATAGAAGTGCTTAATAAATAATACATTACACCACAAAGGAACAGACCATGTGCAACCAGTAAGAGACCTAGAGTGTCAAAATACTAACAAACCTATTAATATATTTTAACATTTCTACATAAATAGATGAATACTTTAAGAGTTGCTAGGAAATCCTAATTTCATACATCCCTCCTAGTACTGGAGATACATATTCTATGGCATAAATATGAAAGCACAAAACTCACATATTTGAACATAATTACTTCAAATTCAAAGGCATTAAAAATAAAAAAATAAAAAAGAACAGAAGTACATTAAAAATGTATAGGCAGATTTTCCACTTTCAGCCAAGATAGAATAACTGGGATTGACTACCTGCTCCCATTTCTCTTCAACAATCAACTACATAAACAAACACACACACAAACAAACGCTTTCAGAACTTGGACAACAGCCTGCACAGATCAGTGATCTATGAGAGGGCAATAAAAATGGGATGAGTCCTCAGCTTACTGCCTCAAGAGTTTTCAGGTTACAATGCAAGAAGGGAGAACCCAAGTCCACAAGCAGTAAAAACAATGTGATGGCAGCATCACATCTCCTTCAAACCTCTAATGCTAACTTCACAAGAAAGGAGGAGAATCATTATCAGCATCAACAGCCCAAGACTAATTCCCAAGAAACAGAAGTCAGAAATAACTCCTCTTTCCAACATTTTTACCAATTCTAACATGAGCCATCATCCCCACAACACTTCTACTTTTATGCTGGGTTCAAGAATTCATTGCAAAGGCCACATAGAACTCAAAGCAATACTCACAATTATTGGGAATTAAGAGGTTACAATTGAGGATCAGGGCTGACTCATGACACATATCTTTGATCAGAACAATTTCTCATCCATGGCCACAAGCAGGCCCTCAGCCTTTCAGACATCACTCTCTTGGGCCAGACCAACCTCTGGTCCGTCTCTGATAGGTGGTACAAAGCTCCTCAACTGCACTGCTAAGTGCTCAGAGGCATCCCATTATTAAGTCTTAGCCCAAAGGAACTCAACTCTTTGATCCATGGACTGGCAAGCTTGGCTCCATCAACAAGTACCCATACACATCCCACTGTGCCCGCAAGCCTCTTGCACAAAGGCACTCAGCTTTTTTGCCCTCTGGGTTGGCGACAGCAGCATATCTATGAGTCTAGAGTCCTCACCTGCTCCCTTTCTCCATGGCCTCATCTCTGTCTCCATCTCTGATGTCACTGCTTCTCTGGATAGGGCCCCACATTCTGCTTGTGCTTTTTTTCTCCCTTGATGGTTTTATACATAAATCTTACCTACCCTGTTATCGAATGATGCTAAGAAATATTCTATAGCTTATTTTATGTATAAAAGGAAAGAAAATGATTTATATAAAGATCAACCTCAAATACATAATCATCAGACTCACTATTCACAAGTTTTCATCTCCTTGATGTCCACCCCATGATGGTCATTACAGGTCATAATTCTCAGGTTTTGTTGTTGTCATGTGCCATCAAGTCAATTCCGACTAATAGTGATCCTGTGTAGAGTTTCAAAGGAACAGTTGGTGTGTCTGAACCAGTGCTAACCTTGTACTTATTATCCTACAGCACCATGCCAGGACTCCATTTCTCAAATAGGACAATTGAAATGTTGGCATTACTTTAAATACACATATATTCTCCTCTACATAGATGCATACAATGTTAAAAGATTACATGGAAAGCACATTATTTTGAAAGGTTAAAAGATTTTAAAGTTTCATTTCCTGGGTTAGGAAATTCAGAATCTTATATTTCCTTCTATTTTGTTGTAAAAACTTTCCTTCAGACAAGTAAAAATTTCACCATGAAGTCTTTCTTTTCTCCTGGGAAAATGTAGGAACATTATGTTAAGCAACCATTTCTGCAAAAAAGAAGCACAAAGGATGCTCCAGAGACTAAAAACAGAGAAATTTAAGCTGACTGGATATAACTCACAATTCAATCTTTCAGTCTAAATTATAGTACCACATCATATGCTACCAGCTTTTACAATAATAGCTATGATCAATCAAAAAAAAATGTTGTTGTTGGCTTTCAAATCACAGACCTCAGAATGACTGAGATTTGTTGTATTCCACATTAAAAAAGAAATACAGAATTACTACAAATCCGAATTTCAAGGATAATTTCAACCCCACAGAACTCTCCACAAGACACTGACATACAAACCATTAACTAAAATGCAGAAAATCACCTAAGTGTCTTATTGACAGAATATACATTGCATTGATCTTCTCTCAGCAACCAATTTCATCTGAACACTCCTTCAGTAAACATTACATATGCATCCCTTTTATTAAAATATGGAATATAGTAGGTGTTGAATTGTTATTTTTTTCATGGCCATGAAGTGACTGGTTTACAAGATTTCAAAAGGCAGTTTAGTTTAAGTGTGTGTGTGGGAAGATACGGTCCCCACTGAATAGTTTTCATCTTCTCTAGATGGGTCTGGTAAAAGAGACGGAATGGGGATACGATTCTTAGGATTCAATAGTGAGTAACTGTTATCATGACTAATTGTGACTGTCACAACAGTAAAGGTAGAAGTTTTGTAACAAAAGCAGGGGCGTGGTTAATCTTACAGTCCAGAAACAGAGGACCCTAGGACCATCAAGAAAGAAGAACACAAGTGGAATGCGAGACCTTATCCAGAGAAGCAGCGACACCAGAGATGGAGGCAGAGATGGGGGCATGGAGAGAGGGATCAGGTGAGGACTCTAGATTCATGGAAATAAAGGGACTGAGAGCTGGCAGCTAGGAGATAGACTTTCAGAATGCAAATTATTACATATGCCTGAGTGTTTTTTTGTTTTGTTTGATTTAAAAGAACTAAAATTAATACAGAAAGTGGGACAGAGATAAATAATGATGTATGCACAACCTTGGAATAGGGTTCTGGGATACAAGATTGAGACATGGATGGAATGGGAAGGGGGGGAAATAATGTTAAGATGCTTGGCTGTCTTTTGAATATTGGTTTCCCTTGCATACCATTATAAAATAGACACTTGAGAGGGAGAGAAAGGAATAGCCAGAAATATCACCATAGAAAGCTTGTAAGTCCGTCTTCTGCCTATAACTGATTGGAATACCTAAATTGGGGCTGCAATGTGCCCAATTAAGGAGGCTTCCTGCAGAGCCTCTGCATTACATAAGACCATAGGTGGAATTCTGAAACCCATCAAGAATCTTCAGAGGTAGGAAATTTCCACTTGAAAGGACATGCAGACCAGCCTGCAGCGGCTAGAACAAAAGAAATGTATTGAAAGAAAGACAGACAGGAAAAATACAAAACAATATAGGCAGACCAACTGTTTACTACAAGAACAAGCAAGTTGCTTACTCAGGAGACATCAAGTCAAGTGGTCGGGTCCCCTCAGGGCAAACCCCCTTCCAAGACTAAGACTCAATGTGAATACATGCTCTGATTGGTGACCACGTTTATCACCAATAAGGGGAAGTGAGGGAAAAACAGCAATGAAGCTGCAAGCTAAGCCCTATAATGTTCAATAGACTCCTGTGAACCAGGGTGAAGACCTGGTTGGCCAGCTGTGTGGCAAGACCTGGGGACTCTTGGGCCCAGAGTCAGTGACATAGCCACAGAGGACTAGAGTTGAAAGTGAAGCATCCAGCTAATAAGAAAAGAGGCCATATATGCATAAGAACACCCACACTTGCAGATAATACTCACTTGACCTGGCTTCAATGACTGGATGATCAGAGCTCAATCATAAGAAAAAGAAGAGGAAAAAGAGAGTAATCTGATACAATTTGATTAACTTGACCTACACCTATGGATACAGTAGCTCAAAAGAGGGAACAAATCTTTACAGCAAGGATTATTGCCACCCCCTCCATACACATACAGGAATGGGCAACTTGGACA
>NW_006408664.1:1639246-1644381 GCF_000296735.1 Chrysochloris asiatica | reverse complement strand
TACAAAGGCAAGAAGTGACTGGCTTACAAGCTTTCAAGCGGGACCCTAGATCCAGAGGGCATGGAGGAAGGTAGAATCTCCACTGAATAATATCCAATCTGTCTATCTGTCTAGGCGGGGCTGATGAAAGGAAATGCAGATAGGTCTCTTGTGATACAACAGTGAATAATTGTTATCAGGATTGATTGTGAGGGTTGGAAATGTAAAGGTAGACACTTTGCAGCAAGGAGGGGAGTGATGAACTTTGCAGTCTAGGAGCAGAGGTCCCTGGGACCATCAAGGGAGAAGAGTGGAGAGCAGGACCCTACCCAGAGAAGCAGTGATGCCAGCGATGGAGGCAGAGATGACGACGTGGAGAGATGGTGCAGCTGGGGGCTTTAGACCCAGAGAGGGAGAGGGGCTGTGTACTGACAACCGGGGGACAGGCTTGCAGGGTATACCCTTTGGTTGGTTGATGATGCATGGAGGGGATTGCAATCATGGCAATGAAACGATATACGATAGGATGAATGTAAAACTAATGTTCTCCCATGTAAACTATCACATAATTCACAACAAAACATTAAAAAAAAAATGAATATAGAGAAATACTTCTAACTGATGGTACATGGAGAGGATTATAGTCATTGTAATGAAACAAGGTGTATGATTTGTTGACTATTACATGATGATCTGCCCTATAAACTTTCATTCAATTCACAATAAAAACTTAAAAATATTTAATAATTTGAACTAACACAATTCATTTTTTTTTTCTTTCTTTTGGCATGAGTTCCAAATAAATTTATGAGAATGAACAAACAAACCTTGGCATAGACACACAATGGAATACTATGCAACAATGAAGAATAACGATGGATCTATAAAAGCCCTCATAACACGGATGAACCGAGAGGGCATTATGCTGAGTGAAATGAGTTAATCACAAAAGGATAAATACTGTAGGAGACCACTGTTGTAAAAGATCAAGAAAAGGTTTTCATGCTAAAAGAAGCATTATTTGATTGTGACTACGGGTGGTAGAGAAGGGAGAGTAATTCACTGGCCATAATGTAGACACATGTTAACTCATGTAATGGGGACCGCAATATACAAGAAGGGGAAGGGCTATATACAAGAGGAGGGAGGAGGTTGGCAGAAGAATGACATAGGGAGGTATGCAAGGACTAAACAGGATAAAAGTAAATAGTGATACATGCACAACATCGGAACAGTATTATGTTGAGTAGATACATGATCAGAAACACAGGCTGAATGGTTTCAGGAGGAAGAGTGGGTGTATACCTAAAAATATATGTTTGAAAGAGGATATTTGTACATGGGTATTTACCTTTCCTGTAAAAACAACTCTGCATATGGTAGAGTATTGTTGTTGTCGTTGTTAAGTACCATGGAGTCGAGTCCGACCCATAGCGACCCTGTATAGGGTTTCCAAGGAGCAGCTACTGCACTTGAACCACTGATCTTGTAATTCAAACGACTTTGCAGTCTGACTCATTAGCTCACAGCAGGTAAAATGATGAAAACTTCTCAGATAATAACAAACATCTTAAGGCAATGAATTGCTGACCTGGGAGGCTCAGAATCATAGTCTCAGGGAATACCATGATCAACTGGCATAACACAGTCCTCAAAGATAAGGTTCTAAATCCTACTTTGGTAAGTAGTTTATGGGATATTAAAAGCTCATGAGTGGCTGTCTTAGGTGCAGCTATTGGTCTCTCCATGTGCAAAAGAAAGAAGAGTACATTCTGAAAATAGATGACACTGAAAAAGAAGAAATATCTACTGCCTTCCATGGAATACTGAAGTTTATGTGGTTGCTGTTGTTAGGTGTTGTCTACTTCTTCTGACTCAGTGACCCTATCTATGCACAACAGAGAGAAGCACTGCCTGTTCTGGGCCATCCTCACAATTATTGTTATGTTTGAGCGCATTGCTGCTGCCACTGTGTCAATTCATCCCGCTAGGGATCTTCCTCTTTTTCACTGATCCTAAATTTTACCAAGCACGATGTCCTTCTCCAGGGACTGGACTCTCCAGATAGCATGTCTGAAGTATGGGAGATGGAATCTCTCCATCCTGGCTTCAAAGCAGCACTGTGGCTGCACTTCTAATGAAACAGATTTGTTTGTTCTTCTGGCAGTCCATGGTTTAATATTCTTCTCCAACACCATAATTCAAATGATCAATTCTTCTATGGTCTTCCTTATTCCTTAAGCAACTTTCACATGCATATGACACAACTGGATATACCATGGCTTGAGTTAGGAGCACCTTAGTTCTCAAACTGATAGCCTTACTGTTGAACACTTTTAAGAGGTCTTATGCAACATATTTGCCTAATATAATATGTTGTTTGATTTTTTGACTGCTGTTGCCATAGTGTTGATTGTGGATCCAAGCAAAATGAAGTCTGTGACAACTTCAATATTTTCTCCATTTATCATGATGCTATATATTAGTCCAATGTGAGAATTTTTGTTTTCTTTACATTGAGTTGCAATGCATACTGGAGACTGTAGTCTTTGGTTTTCATTAGTAAGTATCATTAAGTCCTCTTCTCTTCCAGAAAGCAAGATCGTATCATCTACATGCTGCAGGTTGTTATGAGTCTTCCTTCAATACTGATGCCACGTTCTTCTTCATATCTAGCTTCTTAGATTATTTGTTCAGCATATAGACAGAATAAATTTCGTGAAATTATAAAGCCCTGGCACACAGTTTTCCTGATTTTAAACCATTCAGTATCCCTTTGTTTTGTTCTAAAAGATTGTCTCTTGGTCTATGTACAGATTCCTCATGAGAAAAATTAAGTGTTCTGGAACACCTATTCTTAATAATGATAACTCTAGTTTGTCATGATTCACACAGTCACATAGTCCATAGAGTCAATAAAGCACAAGAAAACACCTTTCTTTTATTCTCTGCTCTGTCAAGATTCGTCTGACATCAGCCATGCCATTCCTTGTTCCACAACTTCTTCTGAATATGGCGTGAATTTCTGGCCGCTTCCTGTCAATGTACTGCTGCAATTATTTCTGAATTATCTTTGATATAAACCTCTCTTTATATGTACATATATAAACTTCAATGGTTTTGCTTCTCTGGAGAACACAGACTAAGACAGCTGCTAACCAAAAGATCAGCTTGAACCCTCCAGTCATTTGTTGTATTGGTAGAAAGATGCTGCAGTCCGTTTACACAAAGATTTACAATCGGAAACCATATGGAGCAGTTATTTTCTGCTCTATAGATGTGCTAGTATTGTAACCAACTCAATGGCAATGGTCCTTTGTTTGATTTTGTTTTGAATAAATGTATTTTTTATGCATCAAGAGAAGAATTGAAAACAGATGGAAAGACAAAGATAAATGATCTGGATAAGTTCAAATGTAACTAATTTCAAAGGTAACATTGGAAACTCAGGATCCATGTAACTGACCCTCTCGAAACAAGCAGACCCCAATATTTAGCTATGAGAATTAAAAATCATGTATATACATCCACTATAGCATGGGCTGCTAGCTCAGGGTCCATGGATAAGTGTTAAAGAATTTTTGAACGACCTAAAACTGTACGCAATTTTGGGCATGTGTTTTTTGTTTTGTTTTGTTTGCGGGGCAGGTGGGAAGGCACACGGCTAGTGCCCTGATTTTTCATCTGAAAGGGAGACGTTCTACAGAAAAGATTTGAGAACTACTGCACTTGCTTTTGTTGTGCTTTCAATCTCTGAAAAGTCTCTTAAGTGAAAGAATAAAAAATGAAAGGCTGACTTCAGAGTAAATGCTTATAACTTACCACACTTCCAGAGTCCTTATTGTCAGAACTGCTCTCTTTACACAGCACCACAGTTAACAACTATACATGATGTACAGACCAGATTTGCATAAATGAACTTAGAAATGATAAATATATTTCATAGCTTCCCTCACATTAGAGAAACATAGGTAAACTACATGATAAACTTATTTTCTTGCTAATTTTATTACAGTCAAATATCCATGAATAAACAAGGAAATTGCGTGACAGTGTAGAGCTAATACTAATTGTCCTTTTCACACACTGAACCCAGCACAATTGAGAACAGGATCACAATATTATCAAACGAAAACTCTAAGGTTAATAAGTTTAGCTAGAATATTAATTAGATGGACAAAGGGTCACATGTGAGAATTTGAAGACTCAATGAGGAGATAATAAATAATTCAATAATATATAATTAATAATTCACTTATATATATGCTGTTGTTGTTGTTAAGTGCCATCGAGTAGGTTCTGACTCATATTGACTCTGCTTAGGGTTTCTGAGGAGTGGCTGGTGAGCTTGAACTGCAAACCTTGTGGTTCAAACTGACTTTGCATTCCAGCGCATTAACCCACAGCACCACATCAGTTCTCCTAATATATATATATATCTGTATCTGTGCATGTATATATCAATAATAATTTATAATATAAAGCAGTAAACTATCTTTTCCAGGTTAGATATTTAAAGGATCACTTTTTAGGCAAATATTATCCCAAACTTAACATTTCTCTCCTGGTAAATTCTAAAACTAACCCTAAATTAAATATACTATAATACTAGTTGCTATATCAAAAGAAAGTTACCCAGAAAATAGTTACAAGTCATGACAAAACAAATTAAAAACCTGTAACTCAAAATTAACTACCTCATAAATGCAATCAGGAAACCCTTGAACAATGATTAATGGGAATACACTCTGAATATACTGTGATTGATCCCATAGATCCAGACCATATTCCCATTCCTCATGTCACAGGGTTGTTATAAGAACATGGAAGGAAATAAAGGACAGAAAAGTATAGCTGATTTCCTGGAATCTCATGGGATACACAAACACATTTTACAATAAATACTTTTTTCTTATTAGTGTCCAAATCTGTATCTGCAAACTGTTAGACCCAGGAGACAAATCTCCTGTCCTTCCAAGACTATCCTTCTTTTTTTAATTTCTCCAGTTATAATTTATTTTAAAGGATGAGAGCAGGCATTTAGTTTTTTAGTGACTATTATATAAAAGCACCACTCATTTGTGTCAGTTTGTTATACTATGGTGGCTTGTGAGTTGCTGTGGTTCTAGAAGCTATGTCACAGGTGTTTCAAATAC
>NW_006408664.1:1638009-1639101 GCF_000296735.1 Chrysochloris asiatica | reverse complement strand
TGGAAAATGAGGCCCTCATATGGGAAGGCACTCAAAATGGGGCAGGGGACAACTCAAAGTGACAAGAAACAGTTATAAACATCCATTAATAATTGGAGCATGGAAAATTAGAAATTGTCAAAAAATGATATGGAACACATAAGCATCGATATCTTAGGCATTAGTAAGCTGAAATGGACTGGTACTGGCCATTTTGAATAAGACAACCACATGGTTTACTATGCTAGAATGACAAATTGAAGAGGAATGGCGCTGCATTCATCATCAAAAAGAATATATCCAGATCAGTCATGAGGTACAACACTGTCTGTGATAGGATAATATCTATGCACCTACAGGGAAGACCAGTTAATACCACTATTATTCAAATTTACGCACCAAGCACTAACGCCAGTGAGGAAGAAGTAGAAGAATTCTACCAACTTCTTCAATCTGAAATTGATCAAACATGCAATCAAGATATGTTGATAATCACCGGCAATTGGAATTCAAAGGTTGGAAACAAAGAGGAAGGCTCAGTAGTTGGAAAATATGGCCTTGGTTATAGAAATGATACTGGAGATTGCATGATACAATTCTACAAAACCAATGATTTGTTCATTTCAAATACCTTTTTATAACAGCGTAAGAGATGACTACACACATGGACCTCACCAGATAGAATACAAAGAAATCGAATAGACTACATCTGTGGAAAGAGACGGTGGAAAAGCTCCATATTGTCAGTGAAAACAAGGCCCGGGGCAGACTGTGGAACAGGCAATTGCTCACATGTAAATTTAGACTGAAGTGGAAAAAAAATGAAAACAAGTCCATGAGAGCCAAAATATGGCCTTGAACATATCCAATCTGAATTTAAATATTATCTGAAGCACAGATTTGATACATTACACTAAAGACCGAAGACCAGAAGAGTTATGGGATGACATCAAGAACATCATACAGGAAGAAGGCAAAAAAGTCATAGAGAAGACAAGAAAGAACAAAAAGATCAAAATGGATGTTAGAAGAGACTCTGAAACTTGCTCTCCAGTGTAGAGATACTAAAGCAAATGAAGAAATGAGGAGGTCAAAGAGCCGAACAGAAAATTT
>NW_006408664.1:1628280-1637055 GCF_000296735.1 Chrysochloris asiatica | reverse complement strand
GGAACACTGAATGCTTTATAATTAGGAAAGATATGCAACAGGGTTGTATTCTTTCACCATACTTATTCAACCTGTATGCTGAGCAAATAATTTAAGAAGCTGGGCTCTATGAAGAAAAATGTGGCATTAGGATTGGAGGAAGATTCATTAACAGCCTGTGATATGCAGATGATACAACCTTGCTTGCTGAAAATAAAGAGGACTTAAAATCCTTACTGAAGAATATCAAAGACCACAACCTTCCGTATGGATTGCATCTCAATGTAAAGAAAACAAAAATCCTCACCACTGGACCAATAAACAGCATTCTTATTAATGGATAAAATATTGAAATTGTCAAACACTTCATTTTACTTCCATCAACCACCAACAGTCATGGAAGCAGCAGTCAAGAAATCAAACGATGTATTGCATTAGGCAAATCTGCTACACAAGACCTTTTTGAAGACTAGGGTGCGCCTGACCCAAGCCATGGTATTTTCAATAACCTTATATGCAAGTGAAAGCTGGACAGTGAATAAAGAAGACCATAGAAGAATTGATACTTTGAGTTATGGTGTTGGAGGAGAATATTGAAGTACCATGGGCTGCCAAAAAAACAAACAGATCTGTGTTGGAAGTACAGCCAGAATGCTCCTAGGAGGCCAGGATGGCCAGACTTCGTCTCTCATATTTCAGTCATACTGTCAAGAGGGACCAGTTACTGGAGAGGGATATCATGTTTGGTAAGATGGAGGGTCAGAGAAAAAAGGGAAGACCCTCAGCAAGGTGGATTTGCAAAGTAGCAGTAATAATGGGCTCAAGCATGACAAATGCTTGGTTAGGCCAGGACCGGGCAGTGTTTTGTTCTGTTGTGCATAGGGTCACTATGAGTCAGTACTGACTCGATGGCACCTAGTAACAGCAACATTCTATATAAAAAAAAATTTAATACATTACAATGGATGATGCCGTCCTATTATGACTTATGAAAATAAAACTGAAAAATAAAAAGCTTAGTTGCACAGTAGAGCTTTGCCAATGATAAAAGATATCAGGGTAAGAAAGCAATCCTTATTTAAGGGTTTTTAATTCCTAAATTTTAAGAAATAAACTGTGTATATAGAAATGTTGTTGTTGTTGTTAAGTGCCATTGAGTCGGTTCCGACTGATAAGGACTCTGTATAGGGTTTTCAGCTGGTGACCTTGCAGTTCAAATGGTTTTGCAGTCTGGTGCATTAACCCACATCGCCACACCAGGACTCCGTATATAGAAAAAGGTGGAGGTTTTTCCAAACAATCTTGTCACCAATCTTCCAGATAAAATAGACAAGATGACACGTATTTCTAAACCATATCTTAATTACTGTTTTTCCATAAAGTTTAAGAAGTCCTCTTGTATAATAAACTATTGTAGACATGTATACTGCAATAATAAAGATGCTTATCAGCTATCCACTAACATTAGGTGTAAATGTAAACCATAGATATAATTTAAATTACTGAGATGCCATATTAGGAACAATAAAAAAAGAAAGGCGAAATTCATTTCAATAATGTATTTTATTTAAATTATAACTATTTTAGTACTGTAATGAAGATTATCAGCACGTCGGTCATTTGTGTTACTTTGGTGACTTGCGTGTTTCTCTGATGCTTGCTGTAGGGATGTTACCAGTAATTTATATACCAGCTGGGTGACCTATGGTGGACAGGTTTCAATGGAGCTTCCAGACTAAGGCAGACTAGGAAGAAGGAGAGGCAGACCACTTCTGAAAGATTACTCACTGAAAACCGTAAGAACAGCAGTAAACTCTGTCTGATAAAGTGTCGGAAGATGAGTCTCTCAAGTTGGAAAGCACTCAAAGTACAACTGGAGAAGAGCTGCCTCCTCAAATGAGTTTGTTATGAAATGTTGTCAAGTTGACTCTGACTCATAGGGATCAGGAAGTGACTGTATAGGGTTTCCAAGAAGTGACTGGTGAGTTTTAAACCACTGACCTTGTGTTTCTAATCGACCTCGCAGTCCAGTGCTTATCCCACATCCACTTTAATGATGTGAATGGAGCAAAGCTTTCAGAACCTTCATTTGCTGATGGGGCACAACTTAAAAATCAGAAGAAACAGCTGCAAACATTCACTAATAATCAGGACATGGACTATATGAAGTATGAATCTAGGAAAATTAGAAGTTGTAAAAATGAAATCTGTTGAGTTGGTTCTGACACATAGCAACCCTGTATAGTGTTTTTAAGAAGAGGCTGGTGGGTTTGAACTACTGACCTTTTGATTAGCACTTCAGTGCTTATTCTACAGCACCACACTGAAATGGACTGGTATTGGCCATTTTGAATTTGACAATCATATGGTTTACTATTCCAGGAATGACAAACTGAAGAGAAATGGCATAGTACTTACCATCAAAAAGAGCATTTCAAGATCTATCATGAAATACAATGTTGTCTGATAGCATAATGTCCATATGACTACAATGAAGTCAGTTAAGTTGACCACTACTCTAACTTATGTGCCAACCACTAAATTCAGTGATGAAAATAAGTGAAGAATTCTACCACCTTTTTCAGTCTGAGACTGAGTAAACATATAAACATGATGGACTGATAATTTGGTGATTAGAATGCAAAAGTTGGAAACAAAGAGGAATGATCTGTAGTTGGAAAAGATCTTGATGATAGAAATGATGCTGAAGATCACATGACAGAATTCTACAAGACCAACAATTTATTCATTGCAAATTCCATTTTTCAACAACTAAAGGGTAACTGTACATGAGGACCTTCGCCAGAAGGAAAACACAAACATCAAATTGACTACATGTGTAGAAAGAGGCAATGGAGAAACTCAATTCAAAACAATGCTAGGAGCCAACTCAGGAACAGATCATTAGTTGCTCATAAGCAATTTTAGGATAAAGCTGAGGAAAATTAAAACAAGTCCACAAGAACTAACAAGTAATCTTGATTATCTCCCACATGGATTTAGAGACAGCTCAAGAACAAATCTGATATATTAGAGCTCTGGTAGCGTAGTGGTTACGAATCGGGCTGCAAACCTCAGGGTCAGCAGTTCAACTACCAGCTGTTCCACGGGAGAAAGATGAGGCATTCTGCTCCCGTAAAGATTTACAGCCTCGGAAACCCTGTATAGGGTCGCTATGAGTCGGAATCGACTCCACAGCACATAACAACAACAACAATGGCAAAAGACCAGAAGCGTTGTGAGATGCCATCAGCAACCGCATAAAGAACACAAAAGACCATTTTAAAAAGTAAGTAAGAGGGAGGCGGGGCTTGAAGGCGGATAGGGTAGAGGTGCAGTGAAGAGCTCCATCAGCAATAACACAGAATACCAGGCGAAGTGGGTTCAGGGGACAGCTCCAAAACTCTGAGCCCCATATGTAGGAATATTTAAAAAGTTGAAAGGCTTATAGCTAGTGGGACTTGTAGCAGAAACAAGAAATCTTGTACTTTCAACCCTGCCAGGCTCAGCGGCCTAAAGCCGACAACTTGGGCAAGACCAAAAGGCATGACAAAGCAGGGGAGCAAGCAGACCTGAGATGGACTAATGCCTGTGGGAAACTCAGAGACAAAGGTGGACAGTATTTTTTGTCGTTTTGTTCTGATTGTTTTGGTATTGTTTTGTTCTGATTTTTTGGTTATTTGTCCACTGGTCTCTCGCTATCTGCACACCTCCATTCTGGTGACCAGAGGGGGAGCCTGAGTGAGTGGAAGCCCCCTACCCCCACCACTGGAGGGTTTTTCTACCACATATGTGCACAGATCCTCTCAGCATTTAAAGGGACAGTCCCAGCTTAAAACCAAATGGCAGCGCAAAACAGCCACAGCCGGCCCTGATAAACAGAAAAGACTAAAGTTGTCAAAGATTTCACTTTGCTTGGATCAACAATCAACATTCATGTCAAGAAATCAAAGGACATATTCCATTAGGCAAATCTGCTGCCTGTTTAAATGTGTTCAAGAGCAAAGGTGTCACTTTGAAGACTAAGATTCACCTGACCCTAGTCATGGTCTTTTCAGTCACCTCATATGACTGTGAAAATTGGACAATGAATAAAGAAAACCACAGAAGAAATGATTCATTTGAATTATAATGTTGGAGAAGAAAAAAGTAAAAGTACCATAGGCTGCCAGAACAAATAAATTTGTTTTGGAAAAAGTACAGCCAGAACGTTCCTTAGAAGTGAGAATGGCAAGACTTGGTCTCTCATACTTTGCACATGATGTCAGGAGGGACCATTCCCTAGAGAAGGACATCTAGTTTGGAAAAGTGGAAGGTCGATTAAAAAGAGGAAGGCCTCAAGGAGATGGATTAACACAACAGCAGCAACAGTAAGCTGAAACTTAAGAACAATTGTGAGGATGGCATAGGACCCATGGTAGTTTTTCATTATTTTGTACATAGGTTTGCTATGAAACGGAATTGACCCAACAACAATTTTAAAAAATCAATACTTTAAAAGTCATTAGTGATCTATTATACAATCTTCTTTTTGTATGCAAGGCTTCAAAATCTAGTAAGTACTTTACATCTCATTTTGGGACACCCACATTTCAAGTGTTCAATGGCCAGTCACATGTGATGAGTGACTACCATATATAGTGAACTGAATTACTTTATGTGACATTCTGCCTTTGTTCTTTAGAAAAACATCTTGAGATATTTCCCCCTAAGACATGAAGAGTTATCTTTACCATAGATTTCAACCCCAGAGGATCTGTTACTTTTGCCCAATTGACTGACATTTCCAAGCTAAGCTATAAACAATTGGTTTGATAAATTTTGTCTAATCCTAGGCTGCAGGCTGCCCTGTAATTGGTTGGTTAGTAGACTATACAAATGTGCTAAGTTGTAGCCTAACCATACCTACTAAGCAAATGTGGCCTACGGAGATGGAATTGGTCAGGTAGCGGCTCTGGTGGGAAGGCCATGCCTTCAAATTCATGAGAGGTTTGCATATATTAGTATATGCAGCACCTCACAAAAAGTTTTGGGAACATTTAGAAGACAGATAGGAAGAGGCAAGAAATGCAGTAATACAAATAAGCAGAGAGAGAGGCAGCAAGGAGCCTCTTAAATGAGCTGCAACACTAGTCAAGAGCTGTAGAAGGAATAGGCTTTGTGAATATGTTTCCTGCCTGCTCATTTCTGCTTGCTAAATCACTTATTTAACACCTGCTGAGGTGACCTTTGAGCCCCAGAGCCCTGGCATACAGCAACCTTTGTTTACAAAGGCAGTAAAACCCCCTGCTGCCCACTAAGGGGTATAATGAAATGAATCATTCCTATTACCACTAAGGACCTGCTTCATCAGTAAGCCTCCTTAATAAAACTCCTATACCATAATCCTGGAGTTCTGACATAGAGCTATAGTATAAGCACTAGACTGCTAACCATAAGGTTATCGATTCAAACCCACCATCCACTCCTGGAAAATCCCATACAGGGTCCCTATTAGTCAGAACTGACTCAATAGCATATCAAAGAAACAACCATATAGTTGGAGTTGTTGTTTTCTTCCTTCAGTCTCACAGCCCCACATTTGGAAGCAAATTTAGAAATTACTGGCCCATGTTGAGACAAATGTTCTAACGTTGAAGACAGTTAGGGGCTCAGCAGCACAGCCAGCAACAACAGAACAGCAATGACAGATGGCAGGGCCAAGAAAAGCCTGTGCTCAGAGGACTGAGAGGAGAGCTGCTTGGTCAAGAGGAGCTGAGAGAGCTCCTCTGTCCTGCACTGAAGAACAGAAACTGCCTACACGATTACTGATTCTGATTCATAAATTCTAGCCTGTTGATCCTGATTCCAAGCTATACCCTGTTCCTTAATAAAGTGCTTAACTCTAATTATGATCTGTGAGTTCTGACCAGACTGCAATGGATTTTGGAAGTAAATAAATAAGTAGAAAGCCGTGAGAAGAATGGCTGGTGTCAGAACCGGCAAAGGTTGCGGAGTGGAAGTACATCTGACTTCAAACTCAAGAAAATCAGCTACGGGATGATCTTAGTCACTATTACCCTTGAAGTTAGACAGGTTCTGACAATGCTATTGCTACTTCTACTCCCATCATTTTACACCATATTAAACAGAATATAGAGCAAGGACACTATACATTCAGGGGTATGACTTGAACAAAAAAATGTCAATCCTACTGGACAAAGAAGAAACTTGTGTGGCACCTCAAGGTGGAATCTGTTGTACCCACTCCAACCACAGCAGAAAGTAATGCTGATACACTTCATCCCTGTGAAAACTGCGTAACAAACAAGGAAGCTCTGGAGCTGGCAGCGGCTATTGCTAGACACCATTCTGGAAAGTTGAACGATAGAGATGACATGCAATAAGCAGTCATCTTGGGACTAGGAATTAAATCCTCTGTAGAAAAAGATTCTATCCTAATTTCATCTTATTTAATTCAAATCAAACTGGTAATAGTGTCATTTGGTTATCTTAAATTTTAATGTACCTATAACACATATAAACTACATTACTTAGCTTATTTTCTAAAATCAAGAGTTGAAGCTATATTTTAGTTACCTCTGTATTCTCTATTATCTGTTTCATTCAATCCTGTACTGCTATAAAACTGAACATATGCAAAGTAGAAGTCATGCTAGCAGCTGTAAACAGCATATTGTTTACATATAAATAAATTCAATTAAAATTGCTTAGTGATTTTTACAAGTTTTTGTTTGTTTTTGCTTCAGTAAAGCTAAATATGCTTTGTGAAATATATTTATAATATTAACTTGCAATGCAAGGTGAGAGAGAGGCAGCAAGGAACCTCTTAAATGAGCTAAGTCAATATAAATGTGAACTTCTACTCAATCTATGTTTAAACGACATCCAGACTTCAAAGTCTGATGTAAAATAGCAAAGTTTTATTAAACACACTACTTATTGTTTAAAGGTGAACACTATCACCTTTGTCATCTAAAATCATGAACAGTAGGTTCTTAAAAGAAGTCACGATCAGTATATTTATTTTGATAAAGACAGGGAACAAAAAATAATTTAAAAATATGAAGCTTGCATCAGAATGGTTATTTTATTTATTTGGCAGAGTTCTAATTTTCCTTCCAATGTTTTCCAAGCATATTATTTAAAACTCATCTCTTTTAAAAATACTGTCTTGCATCCATATCAATCTAAATAGCTAATGAGTACAATCCCTTCATTACTACTAGTAAATGAGGCCTAAACAAAAATGTGTCCCTTTGGAAGAAGTACAGCCAGAGTACTCCTTGGAGGCCAAGATGTCTAAACTTCATCTCTCATACTTTGGACATATTGTCAGGAGGGACCAGTCACTGGAGAAGGATATCATGTTTGGTAAGGTGGAGGGTCAGAAAAAAAGAGGAAGACCCCCAACGAGATGGATTGGCCAAGCGGACTCAAACGTGGCAACAGTAGTGAGGTTGGCCCAAGATCGGGTAGTGTTTCGTTCTGCTGTGTATAAGGTCGCTATGGGTTGGTACTGACTTTATGGCACCTAACAACAACAACAGGCAGTACAAAAGATTTGTGCTCACACTATACAAAGTCCTGGTGTGGCACTGTGGGTTAAAATGTGCTAGACTGCAAGGCTGGTGGTTCAAGTTCTCCAGCTGCTTCTCAGAAACCCTATACAAGGTCGCTATGAGTCGGAATTGACTCCATGGCACTTAACAACAAATGGTAAGATAGAGTCCTGGTGTGGTGCTGTAGGATAATTCATTGGACCACAAGGTTAGTTTGAACCACAGGTCAGTGGTTTAAACTTATCAGTCACTCCTCGGAAACCCTATATAGGGTCACTATGAGCCAGAAGTGACTCAACTGCACTGAAAAACAACAAAACTAACACAGAGGTTGACACAATGACACAGCACCAATGGGCTCAAATACAGCAATGATTCTGAGGACAACATAGGACCAGGCAGCATTTCATTCTGTTATACACAGAGTTGTTATGAGTCAGAATTAACAAATCAGTACATAACACTATGTGTATTTGTGGTTTGAACCTTTCTCCAGCAGCAATGCAGAAGAAAGGCCTAATGATATGCTTCAGTTAAACTGACAGAGAAGAAAACTCCCAATAAGGAGCTCTACTCTGTAGCACATGGGTTCATCATAAATCGAAATCACCTTGATGGCAAAAGGATAAAAAGTCAATGATTCCTGATGGTACATCTTTCCATTAATAATAATTTTGTACTTTCCTAAATATAAATGTAAGCCAGATAACAAAATGACAGCAGTAAAAGGAAAATAATACAGAAAAAAAGGCATACTCTCTTTCCATGAGTTAAAATGATAGGTTTTCAGAGATTCAAGATGACATTCTAAGAAATATTTCATAACGATTTTTTTTAAGTTAGACTAGTCTTTTAAACTGTATTTTGCTTAAAATAAAAAAGCTAATATTACTAATATACTTAAAACTTTCTTGGGTGGAACTGGGAGCTCATCTCAATGAGACAACTGACATATATAACACATTTTACTTGTTTCCTTCACTGTTTCTAATTCTAAATAAACAGAAAATCTATACTTGTTCTTGAGTCATCTCTTACAGACAAGTTTTGATCTTTCAATGCCATCTTTGAACGTTTTGTACAAATAAGTCCAAACTATTATTATTTCTTTCAAAATGCTCCCCTCATACATTTGACAAAATCCAACATCCATTCCTGATAAAAACACTCAACAAAATAGGAATTGAAGGGAAATTCCTCAGCATAATTAAGAGCATATATACAAAACCAACAG
>NW_006408664.1:1620789-1627714 GCF_000296735.1 Chrysochloris asiatica | reverse complement strand
CTTCAAAGAGATGGAAAAAACAATTACAAACTTTATATGGAAAGGAAAGAAACCCAGGATAAGCAAAGCACTGCTTAAGAAGAAGAATAAGGTTGGAGGCCTGTCACTTCCCGACTTCAAAATTTACTACACGGCCACAGTGCTCAAAACAGCTTGGTACTGGTACAATGAAAGATACATAGATCAATGGAACAGAGTCGAGAATCCAAAATGCTCCCCTCACAAAGCCTCATTTTGAATTACAACAGTGACATTTACAAACCCACTTTTTAATCATCATCATCAGTCAAGATTACATAAGAGAATTATATGCTGGTGTGGCACTGTAGGAAAAGCACTGGATGGCTAACTCCACCATCAGTGGTTCAAGCCCACCAACTGCTCCTTGGAAACCCTATACAGGGTCGCTGTGAGTAGAGCCAGACTTGAAAACACTTAACAATAACATTATAAAACGTTGCTATTTCTTATAATTGAACTAATTATTTGGTGGTGGTGATGTACTTTAGAGTTTGTTCCGACTCACAGCGACCCTGTATAGGGTTTCTGAGGCTATAAATCTTTATGAGAGATAAACCTCATCTTTCTCCTGCAGAGCGGCTAGTAGGTTCGAACTGCTGAATATGCAGTTAGTAGTCCAAAACATAACACACTACAATACCATAATTATTCTAATTACTTTAGAAACACCTAAAAACAATCTACATAATCAAGTATATACATTCAAATGCTCATTTAGTATTCTAAAACACGCAGTTACACAAAATATTGATACTGTTCAATAATTAGTTCCAATTTTTTTAAATTTATTTATGAATAGACGAATCTTTGTGTAACAGTTTACAGTTTTAAAAACACCCTTTACATAGATCGCATCTTTTAATCTATATAAAAATTACAAAATTATATAAAATTACTGTTTAATGGGCCCTAACTTACCAAATTATTTTGGATGACTGACTGACTTGGTCTTATTAGGTCTCATGTAGTATATCTGGACCTACTAGAAGAACTCTGGTGTAGCACTGTACAATAAGCACTGGACTAGTAATCAAAGGTAGCAGTTCAAGCCCACCAGTTACTCTCAGAAACATTACACAGTATCATTAGTCGAAACCTACTTGACAGGACACAACAACATCAGCAACTAGAAGAGATTCAGCCTTTACCAATAAGGAGTTTAAATTAAAATGAAGAACTCTGACAAATTCAAATTCAAGTTCAAAAAAAAAAAAAAGCATACTTACAAACATCTAAGTGGATAAACTATTATATGAACAGAAAAGAAGTATAGCTCATTATTTCACTCATTCATCTATGCATTCTGTGGGTTAATGTGCTGCTGGACTGCAAGGTCAGTGGTTCAAGTTCACCAGAAGTTCCTCAAACACCCTATACAGGGTCACTATGGGTCTGAACTGGCTTGACAGCACTTAAAACAAACAACAACTACTTCTGTAAGTAAAAATCATGGGAAAAAATCCTGCAACTTCACCCTCAATCCTATCAGCAAGGGTCAAGAGGGGGAGCTTGTATTTCTTTCCTCACCAGGTTGTAAGGAAGTATGCCAATGCTCTGATGGGATAGTTACAGAGAAGGCTGTAGAGTGAAGTGGTAATGACAACACCCCTATCTACAATGCTAACGGCAACTGTAGGGGAATCTGGTAGTCCACCTCTGCTCTAAGATAAAAGTATCCGCCAACTCCTACAGGAGTGGAGTCTTGAGTTTCATCACCACCCACTGATAGGAGGCTATCTACTCCCAACCCTACAACATCACTGGAAGTCACACAGGGAGTCTAAACTTGCCAAATGGAGCCTAAGTAGATAAGTAGATTTCTAGTAGTACCAGGCAGTAATGAGGCAGTGTCTCTCATTTCCCCCACTGTAATGGTGTCAAGGGAAACAACTAAAACAGAAGACTTAAATAAGATTCAGAGTGTCATAATGTAACAATATTCAACATGTCCAGGTTTCAACATGAAATCACGAAGATCACTAAGAACCCGAAAAATCTCAATTTGAAAATACAAAATTATACATTCCTATTTACTTTAATGCCTTGCCTCGTTTTGTAATGATCATTGAATGAGTGCAGTTTTCAAGATTTTAGGTTTAAATTCCTTTGATTTACACTTTTTTAGTCAAGTATACTATTGTTGTTGTTAACTACAAAGTATACTATAGCAAAAGGGATTTTAAAACTCCTAATGGACTCCTGGTGTGGCATTGTAGGATCAGCACCATACTGCGAACCACAAGGTCGGCAGTTTAAACACACCAGCTGGCTTCGTGCAAATCCTATACAGGCTTGCTATGAGTCAGAACTGACTTGATGGCACTTAACAAGAACAAAGGAGTCTTGGTGTGGTGGTGTAAGATAAACACTGGGCTTCTAACTGAAAGGTTAGTGGTTCAAATCCACCAGATGCTCCTCGGAATCCCTATACAGGGTCATTATGTCTCAGACTTGACTCAACAGCACTTAACAACAACAACAAAGAAAGCTGAAGGGGGTTGATTGTTGGTCTAAAACAAGGTATGTCCACACTTAAATCCCTGCAGCCTGTGAATGGTAACTTAATTGAAAAAAAGGGCTTTTTGCAGATGTAATTAATATAAGTATCTTGAGATGGGATCGATCTGGATTATCCAAGTTGTTGTTGTTAGGTGCCATTTAGTCAGCTCCGATTCACAGACCCTGTATACAATAGAATGAAACACTGCACATGGTCACACTGTTATGTTTTGAGTCCACTGTTGCAGCCACTATGACAATCCATCTCGTTGAGGGTCTTCCTGTTTTTCACTAACCCTCTAATTTACCAAGCATGATATCCTTCTCCAGGCACTAATCACTCCTGATAATGTGTCCAAAGAAAACAAGACAAACTCTCCATCCTCCCTTCTTAGGAGCATTCTGGCTGTATTTATTTTAATACAGATTTGTTCATTCTTCTGGTAGGCAATGGCATGTTCATAGTCTTCACCCAAACCATATTCAAATGCATCAATACTTCTTTGGTCTTCCTTAGTCATCATCCAGCTCTCGCATGAAAAGGAAGTAAGTGAAAAGACTAAGGTTTGGTCAGCGCACCTCAGTCTGCAAGTAAAATCTTTGCTCCTTAACACTCTAAAGAGCAGTTTTGCCCAATGCAATATGTTGCCTGATATCTTGGCTGCTGCTTCCATGGGCATTGATTCTGGATTCAAGATAATGAAGTCCTTGGCAACTTCAATCTTTCTCTGTTTACCATATCATCATACTTACTGGTCTAGTTTTGAGGATTTTAGCCTTCTTTATATTGAAATGTAATCCATACTGAAAGCCACAGTTTTCAATCTTCCATAGTAAGTGCAACAAGCAAGGTTGCATCATCTGCCTATCACAGGTTGCTAATGAGGTTGTCCCTAATACTGATGCCGTTCTTCACATAACTCAGCTTCTTTTATCAGTATAATCTTTAAATCTTCAATGAAAGTATCATGTTTTATTGAATATAAGAAGTCACTGATTTTAACAGCCACCATTATTTCATAAACAACAGAAACTAAAAGCAGAAATATGAAACATGTCATTGATGCTGTGGTGTGTCATCCAGTCTCTCCTCCCCAGAAATGAAGCACTCATCCCCATGGCAGGAGTATTGGATGTTGACAGTTCACTGTTGAGCCACTTTCTGAAAACTGAGGAGAGCCTCTCCTCCAAGGTAATAGCTTCTCCCCTAAAAGTACTGGCATCTAGTGCTGTGGACGTACAAAGGATACAGGACATCTGTGAAGGACAATCCTTGTTTCAGAGCTTTCCATAGCAACAGCAGAGACCTCTGCTGCAAAAACACCACAATTTAACTTTCTCTTCAAACTAGTCCTGCTTCTGTTAATCTCTTGTAACTTGTTTGAAATACTAGTTGAGTACTCCAATAAATTTTCATGCAAATTCATGAAAAAAAAATATCTGGTTCAGAATGTTTCCCAGGAAAACCAATATAAGACAGACATCATTAATTGAAAGGCCATCTCAATTTCAAAGATGTTGAAGTGTGGAGAAAATAATATACACTTTAGAACTGATGAAACACTGTAAATGAAAGCGTTGTTGTTGTTAAGTGCCATCAAGTCGGTTCCAACTCATAGTGACCCCGTATAGGGTTTCCAAGGAGCAGCTGGTGGATTTGAACCACAAACCGTGTGGTTAGCAGTCCAGAGCTTATCCTACAGCGCCACACGAGGACTCTGTAAATAAAAATAGAGGATCAGATATACATTTTGAAATTTAATAAGTACCACTACAGACCACTACAACTGCTACACATGGGGGAGGGGCTGAGTTTCCCACCTAAGGTCAATGCAAAGTAAAGACATCAGGCAACTAAGCAGAAGTCCACAAAGAGATCATTGTAAGCAACGGAAGTGCTCCTAGAATTTGCTGGTATCTTGAGTTTTGGACTCTCCCAAGTCACAAACTTGGACAAGGGCTATGGAAGAAAGTATGTGTGAAACCATTCGGGCATCTTAATTGCATAAAAATACCTAAAAATCTACTTTAAAAATCTCCAAAACAGTAAATAAAGCAAAGAACTGAGGTGAATACTAGGTTAAACCTTATTTAAAACAATGACAAAGTAAATTCCTAGACCTAACCAATCAATGCTGTGGAATTCTCCTTATGAAATTAGAATAACAACATCTCCCTAATTCAACAAATGAGTCCTGGTGTGGCGTGGCGGGTTGAAGCGCTAGACTGCAAGGTCAGTTTGAACCACAAGGTCAGCGGTTCAAGCTTACCAGTTGCTCCTCAGAAACCCTATACGGGGTCACTATGAATCAGAACCAGCTCGATGACACCTAACAACAACATTCAACAAATACAGTAAAATAGTTACTCTCTGTCATGCTTGTGCATAGCAGATGCTTATACAAAATACCTTATTAATGGAAAGCTAATTCATTCAGACCAGATAATTTTCACAAACTAAAATTTACAGGTTAAATGAAAAGGAGATGAAGTATACATTAAACACATGTTTGGTAAGGTGGGGGATCAGAGAAAAAGAGGTGAGATCCCCAGCAAGATGGATTGGCAAAGTGGCAGCATCAATGGGCTCAATCCTGGCAACAATAGTGAAGTTGGCCCAGGATCTGGCAGTGTTTCATTCTGCTGTGCGTAAGGTCACTATGAATCGGTACCGACTGGATGGCACCCAACAACAACAATTGTTTATAAAGGTTTATGAGAGCTCTATTTTCAGAATCACAAATAAGTCTCTAGCAAATCTAGTTAACTGGACAGAGCACACATTCAGCAGTTAATAAAGTTAATAACTATTCCTTTGCCTATGAGTGGGAGAAAGATCAAACTTTCTGCTCCTGCAAAGATTTAAAGCCTCAGAAACCCTATACACGGTCACTATGAGTCTGAACTGACTGCAGACAGTGTTCATGCAGGTGATTTTGTTTTTTGTACTATTATTCTAAATTTCCTACAATGTCTAAGGAGAAATGTTATACTGATTAAAGAAAATATAGCTCAGAATAATATAGAAAGCTATTTCTTGCCATAAAATAAAGACTTTATTTACAATAGACATTAATTAAGAGTCAAAAACGTTATTTTTCCTTCAATGTGAAAGATACAATTACTAGTCATGTGTCAAGATGAACCAGATCAAATTTAGAACAAAAATTGCATCTATAAATGGAATCTATTTGAAAATAAATGAATGTATTACCATATAAATCAGTTAAGGGCAAAGAAAAGGAGGAGCTAGGAAGGAAATCACTACTATATCTGATAATATATGGACCACAAATAAATTAGCTGGAGAGCCTACATATCCTAAACCTAATCTGTTTAATGATTAGATTAATCCACAAATTATAAAAGGAAAAATATAAAAGATAATAAATACTTTCTGGATATCAGAAGTTTAAGCTGTACATATTATAACCGCTCTTCTGAAGAACAAATCATTATTATAATATAAATTGTCCTTTTCATACTTATAGGATTTTAAAGCAAATTTTCAATATAGTTAATGCTGAAATCACTTATTTTAATAAAATGAACTGTGTACTTGTGTGTGTACATATTGAATCTTTCTCATTTAATGGCTGGGTACATCACTTCACTATAAAAAATATAAGAAGTCTATTACTCTGTAGTAGTAACATTTATTCAATGATTACTCAGTCTTGGCAGCTGTTTTAGCAGCAGTGTAGAATTTTTTATGCCTCACCCCAGAAGGAACTGTGACTTGTCAAGAAAAATAAGTTTTAATCCCATACAATGCTAGGGGCTTTTGTTTAGGGTCTATCCAAGATAACATATATTCTCTTGTTCTGCTAAAAGGTCAAGAAGGGAAAGATGTTAGAAATGATCCTAACTTTGGTCTCACAAATTGAAGGTTCCTAAGACAATTTCCAGAAACACTGGGTTTTTGTTACTTCATTCACAGATGCATTGATAGCTAAGTAGCCAGGTAGCTAGGCAGCTAGCTATGTAGACAAATAGACAAAACAAATAAATATATAACCTTTCTGGCACCATCCCAATTTACATTCTTATTCTGTCTATGTAATTACTAGTACTTGGCCCACTAGAGAAAATTTAAAACTATAAAGAGAAGTCAAAGAAGATATACACGATCTAAATGATGCTCTTGGCATGAATTTTGATTTTAGCAATGGTTCTTATGAAAAAGGGGTTATAAAAAAAGGAAGGGAGGAAGGGAGGGAGGGAGGAAGGGAGGGATGGAAGGGAGGAAGGAAGGAAGGAAGGAAGGAAGGAAGTGTAGGGAGGGGGTGGGTTTCTAGGATATACCCTTTGGTTGGTTGATGATGCATGGAGGGGATTGGAACCATGGCAATGAGATGATATACGATGGAATGAATGTAAGACTAAGGTTCTCCCATGTAAACTA
>NW_006408664.1:1591339-1620689 GCF_000296735.1 Chrysochloris asiatica | reverse complement strand
AGGAAGGAAGGAAGGAAGGAAGGAAGGAAGGAAGGAAGGAAGGAAAGAAAAGTGTTCTAGAATATTCCAAACTGTGAGAAAGAAGTGGAGAATGAGGCTATCTTACTCCTAACTAAGTTTCAATTTTCTGGGTTAGATGACAAAACAATTTCATTACCAGAATGGCTGTGTAAACAGTGAGGGTTCTTCAGAAATATAAAATACCAAATAATTCATTCCAAAGGTCACAGAGTGCTTATCAATATTCTTTAGTTCCTCTGTGTATGTACAAGGCATGATTTCACAAGACACAGGATTGAAGAAAAAAATGAATGAGGAAAACATATCTCATGGGAATCCTAGAATAGGAATGATTACATGATTAGAATTTAAGGTAGCTGTATAAGGAGCTCTGGTAGCATAGTGGTTACGAATCGGGCTAAGAACCTTAAGGTCAGCGGTTCGAAACTACCAGCTGCTCCGCGGGAGAAAGATGAGGCTTTCTACTCCCGTAAAGATTTACACCCTTGGAAACCCTATACAGGGTCGCTATGGGTCGGAACCGACTCGATGGCACATAACAACAACAACAACATATAAATCTCTAAGGAGCCCTTGTGGGATAATGGGTTCAGTGTTGTGCTGTTAACTGCAAGGTCAATGGTTCAAATCCACAAGCCGCTCTGCAGGAGAAAGACAGGCTGTCTGTTCCAGTAAAAATTTACAGTCTGAGAAATCCTATACAGGTGTGGTACAAGAGAATCAACACAGTGACAGTGACTTTAGTGAGGTTTGTTGGTGTTGTTTTGTAACACAAGCAGCTACAGCATGAGTGTCTGCACATCCACCCTAACTTACATCCCTTAAGAGAACTGTGACTCTCTACATTGTTGCATCTCTCAAGTCCCTCTCCACATTACCAATTAGCTTCTTTGTCCTCTATTCAAATTACTTCCCTCTACCACAAAGATTTTGCTTGAAGCATATTTCTACATAACTTTGGTTTGTTTATGATCCTTCTTTATATATGTGTTCAGCTTTGGAGTAAAAAGATAATTATTTGACATGTTCCTTATTTTGTAGCTGAAACCTGGTAGGGCAAAACTCTAGTTTGGTTCTTTCTTTCTTTGATTAGAGCTTCTCAATTCCGACTACTTCAGAGGCTGTTTACCAACCTTTATTGGGCTGTTCTTGGTTACAATAGCCATCCCTGGACCAGTGGAATGGAGGTGAATGTACAGTATAAAACATTTATTATTAGAGACGGAGAACTTGGAGAAAATGATTTAAATTGAATTAAGAGCAAAGCAAAGCAACAAGAACAATATTTGCTGAAAGAAAGGGCACAGAGAAGAGAAGGATAAGAAACAGGCACAAAAATTCTCCTTGGGGAGTAGAGATTAAAATAAAATTGAAACATATTTTGATTAATTCAGTACTATGACGGTAACTATAACTTTTGACTAAATAGAGATAAATTTTTCTAGGGCTTAGTAGATAAAGAATGAAACCAAACAGGAAGGATCTCCCCCTCAATCTTTAATTTAAAATAATGACAGGAAATACAGAGAACTGATGAAAAATATAACATATATTCCAAAAGCCCAATAAAATCCAAACCTAGACTCGTCATAGTCAATCTGCAATACACCAAAGACAAAGATTGGATCTTAAAAACAAACAGAGAGAAAAGAAAAGTTACCTTCAAAGGAGATAACTGACAGCTGATTTCTCGACAATAATAAAAGCCAGAAGATTCTGGAATGAAATCATCCATATGATGAAGGAAAAATAACTGTTAACTTAGAATTCAATGCCCAATGAGTGCGAATAACAGACTCCAACAAAAACAAATTCTGCATTTTCAACCAGCAGATATTCAAAGAAATGTGAAAGGATGTAGGTAGTGGATGTAATTAGGTTGGTATTTATGCATAGCAAGTTTGAGATGATGGAAGAAATGCACAGCAAGAGAAGTTGGAAATATGCAGGAAAAACATTCAAATACTAACAACAAAAAATAGTACTGTACTGTGTGTCATTGTGGGTTAATGCACCAGACTGCAAAGCCGTTTGAACTGCAAGGTCAGCAGTTCAAGCTCACCAGCTGCTCCTGGGAAACCCGACACATGCACGCTATGGGTCGGAACCGACTCGATGGCACTTAACAACAACAACGTAGTACTTTATTCACATAGATAATACAGCATTTTCCACGGATATTTATGTATCTGCCTTCTTAGGTAGATTATTCACTCCTTCAGGATAGGGCTATCAATCGTTTTAAAACTTTAGCACATAACAATGTGGTTTGTACACAGATGGTTTTCAATAAACACTTACTGAATAGGGATAAATCAGTTATAACTAATACTGCTATTTACTGTGCTAAAAGTTTAAAAGTAATGGGAATATAACTAGGACACTGAATTTTTTTTGTCTTTCAAATATAAGATTCTGGGAGGAAAAAAGAAAAAGAAAAATCTGTGTTCCTTAATAAAGTCAGGTAATTAACAGTTAATTTATTCTAAACTCCCTTGAGACCATGTAGTGTGGCCTATACCTTTGACAACATATCTACATTTATATACCTTACAATCTTCACATCTAAAAACTACATGCTCCTGCTTTATTATATAAATTAGAACAGTACTCAATACAGGTAAATTTGGTGATTTGATAGAATCATGTAATTGCTTATGGTCAGAAAAATATAACAAATATTAACAAGTTAGCATATATATCATTTACATTATCAACTTTCAAGCAATTAAAAATAAAAATTATAGTCTTAATAGAAAAGATGCATAATATAGACTTCTGATGATTCCAAACATGTTTCTGAAACCTGCAGTGGCTCCTGTTTGCCAACATGATCATAAAGTATCTTTGAATTATAGACACAGAAATTCTCTAGTCAATAGGGATTTCTAATTAAAAGAATATAGGGTAATAATTTATTCTTTTAAAATGGCTATATCTGTAGAAATTATATTGGACAGTGTTGATATAGTATATAGCCATTTAGAAATCTAAGGTTTAAATTGTGAATAGTGAAATTAATTGCTAAGAATAAGTAAACAATTTTAAGAAAAATCATAAATAGTTCGTTCTAATAAATTAGGATATTATAAACAACTGCTAACATTAAAAGTACAAGTCATTTTGTGAGAATCATGAGTCATAATTGTTCCTACAATCCCATTATTCAAGACTTGGAAGTCTAGTGTGTTAAGATAGTTTCCTGACGTACACAAAGAACTAAATGAGTCTTTTTCATACCCTACCCCCGCCCCCATCGTCTCTCCCCTGAGATGCAAAGCTTAATATGAGTTCCATTTTCTGCAGATAAAAGGACTACATTAACAATGATGTGCCCTAGCTGTCTTCTTTTTACAATGGATTACCATATTTATATTTTGAAGCTGTCATATGCTAGAGGATATTAAATATCCTCTCCTCATAATTAACTCTTTAAACTAAATTAAATAGGTTGGTTCAAAACAGACTGTAAAAGTTAAAGGAATATAATTTTATTACTAGTTAATAATCCAGCTATTTTATTTCTATAATTGATTTCAACTGAGAATATGCGCAGTGGTTAACAAGCTCAAATTTTTCCTCCTTTAATTTGACACATAGACAAGAATTTGAACTTGGAGTTTTTAGCAATACACACATTGTTGTTGTTAAGTGCTGTCAAGTCACTTCCAACTCATAGCAACTCTGTATAGGGTTTCCGAGGCTGTATATCTTTGTTCAAGCAGAAAGTTTTATCTTTTTCCCATAAAGCAGCCGATAGGCTCAAATCATCAACCTTGTGGTTTGCAGTCCAATGCTTATCCTACAAAGCCACTGCACTCCAATAAATACATAGTAAAGAAAATGTCACAATGATTAAGGATAGGGTTGCACAGCAAATTATTATAATTGCTGTCAATAACTTAAATAATTATGAAAAAAAAAGCTGAACAGGCAAAAGTTGTGTGATAGATATATTTACAACATCACCATCGAAAAGAAAGTGGCTGCTGAAGCCGCTATATACAAGCAAACACCTTGTGGATTTGGTTACTTGATTTAGGTTAGGGTCATGGTTTCATGGGACATCCCAGTTGCCTTAATATCCCAACTGACCTAATACTGTGCTCAGTGTTTCTGCTCATGTTCATTGTGTAGAGCCTAAGGAATTAAAAGCTCACAAGGCACAGCAATTGGTCTCTGTTCACCTGAAACACCAGCAGAATAAGGAGAGTCAGGAATAAAATGTGGAGAAAGATGAGGCTTTCTACTCCCGTAAAGATTTACACCCTCGGAAACCCTGTACAGGGTCGCTATGGGTCGGAACCGACTCGACGGCACTTAACAACAACAACAACAATTACCCCCATGAACACCTGCCTACTTTGCCATGAGACCAGAACTGGATGGACCTGATTACCGTTACTGAACATTTTGATCAAATGTTCCACAGAAAAATGCTATGCTGACTCAAAAAAGGAAAATGCAGAACAGAATTTCCAATTTCTATGGCCCCTATAAACTTTCGGAGCCATGGAGAATGGATGAACCTCTGAAAGCACTGCCCTGAGGTAATTTTTAAACTTTAAACCAAAAATACCCTTGAATTCACCTTAAAACTAAACAATACCTAGTTTAACTAGTAACAAAGGTCTGCCTTGAGCAATATGCTGTTTTCAGAAAGGAACTATATGGAATCAGATTGACAACAGCAGCTCCTAAGATTGGAGAGGAACCTTAGGGGGCAGTTGAGTTTAAGTTACCGAGAAAGAACAACTTAGAAAAGGAGAGTGGGAATTGTTGCACACCTCAAAGAATGGAATCGCTGTCACCAAATTGTAACACCTGTAAGACATGTTCAATTGGTGTATGTTTTGCTGTGTATGTTCTCAATATCAACAAAATAAATAAAATTTAAAAACAAAGGGAAAATTATATATGTAGAAAATATAGAGAGAAACTTCATAAATACTTCAGGCTAAATTCTATTACAACTAACTAGAGCAAAGTGAGAATTTTTAAGTTATAACAGTAATTACATCAATGTCAGTAATCTTTTAGGCTTAGTAATATTCTGGCTATAAATAAGACTATTTCTGAAGCAGAGAAGATTATGTTCCATGGAGTTGGTTCTGACATACAGTGACCCTGTACAGGGTTTCTGAAGCTGTACAGGGTTTCTTTACAGGGGTAGAAAGCCACATCTTTTTCCCATATAACAGCTCGCTGTTTCAAACTGCTGATGACCTTGAGGTTGGCTTCCGGACCCATAATGATTACACTACCAGACATCCTTTATTTATGAAATAGACTTACATAATATGGGAAAGACTTTACTTTTTTAAAGGATGCTTACAATACATACTTCACAAGACAAATCTATTCTTAGGTGGTGATTGTTGCTAAGTGCCACCGAGTTGGTTCCAACTCACAGCAACCCTGTATAGGGGTTCTTAGGCTTTAACTCCTCAAGAGAGCAGAAAGTCTCATCTTTCTTCCGCAGAGTGGCTGCCATATTCAAACCACAGACCTGGTGGTTACCAGTCCAGTGCTAATTATATAGGAGTAAATAAAAAATTTTGATTCAAGGACAATCTAAATATTTCTGGTGATTCTAAAGGCATTATCAGCATTCTAAAAGCAAATAAGTTTCTTTGTATATGGTTTGAAAATTTCTTTAATATATGAACAATGATTATATAATGATATGAATATAATTATATAAGTATAAATAAAGTATTACATATAATTATATATGAAGTATATAAATCATTGATATGTAATTATATATGACAATTGATATTTCAAATAAACTTTCAGAATTCTGATAAAAATACTGTTTGGAGAAAACAGAATTTTTGCTGTTGCTGCTGTAATGTTTTATTTTCTCCTAACTTTTTATTTCCCCTGAACATTAATATTTTTACAGTTAAACCATAAAAGAAAGAGCCCAAAATAAGCAGAAGTAATACATAATCGTATTTCTTGAAACAGTATGTAAAAACGTCTTTGAAAAGAGACACAATTCCTAAAAAGGGGAGAAAGTCAAGGTATGAACTGATTATCAATGAGCAATGAAACCAGTTAAAATAAGGATGAGTTTAAATAATGGTTAAAAATCAGATATATAACTGCTAAAAGCTTTTTACTGAAGATAAAATATATAAAGAAAAAATAAAAACTTAATATACGTGATTTGGATATAAAATCATAGATTATACTAACAAATATTAAGAGAAGCAGAGGAGTAATTGAATACTATATTGAGCTTCTTATATTAAATATGGGAGTCTCACAGTTTTACCCTAGATTAAGATATTTATAGAAATATGAAGGTATGACAAAAATTATTGCTACATAGAAACCTTTCTTAAACAAAAATATCAAAATGTGAAACAAGTTTCTCAACATATTATCCATCTAGGTCTATACATTTCTGAAGGCAATGTTTTCATCTTTATAATCCTTCCCTGAAGAATTCTATGTTCTTTTTATTTACATATGTCAAAACAGTATTTTTGGCATCTTCAAGGAGCTCAAATTGTGTGCCTTTTAAATGTTCTTTGAGTTTGAGGAACAGAAAGAAGTCTGAAGGATTAGGAGAAGGGCTGTAGGGTGGACAGTCCATACTACTCTCAAAGAATGAGTTGGTATATTGTCGTAATGGAAAAAAATTCCTCAGCTAACTTTCCTGGCCTTTTCCTTACCAAGGAAGTTTTCAATTTCTTAAAACTTCATAAAAAGTCTCTGTGATTGCCCTGTGTCCTTCAAGAAAATATATCAAGAGTGCCCCTTGGAAATTCCAAAAATCAGCTGCCATAATCTTCTGAACTTGCTCTCTGCCTTGAATTTAACTAGTCCAGCATATCCCTTCAGAAGTTACTGTTATAATCAGACCTTGCTCTCTGGATCATAGAGGTAAATCCAAGACATAGCCTGGTTACTATTCATCCCATAAAATTGTCTTCATGAGCTTCAATGCTGCTTAAAAGACAGAGGAGAGACCAGCAATTTGAGCTAGAGATCTTTGTACAAAACTTCTGTTATCTATTTAGCCAAACACTTGCTGAGGCCAAGATGTTCGCTTAAAATTAAAAATACCAAACCAAATGAAACTCCAATTTTACTAGCTACTGTATCAATGCTAAGTCTATAGTCTTCTTACATTAGTTTCTGGTCTACAGCCAGTTTCTTTATTTGTCAAACTGATGGTCTTCCATATCTTGGCTCATCTCTGAAATTCTCCCAACACTTTACAACAACAACAACAACATTCCGAACAAAATGTGTCATCAGGGACAACTATAAGCAACTTCTCTTAGTAACACTTAGTCTTGTTCAGGTGCTGTCAAAACCAAAATGACACTTTTTGTGCTATGTTGCTGCTGCTGCATGCCAACTCTGAGTGAAAATAATGATTTTGAAGTCAAGGCTCAAACTCAAATATACACCAAAATTCAACTGGACACCTTTCGAAGTTATTGAAGCTTTGCATCCTGTTTACAGGAATGCTGCCCACATAAAACAAGTTTTTATGTAAACTATTTTAATTAAAGTTGGGAGAATTTTAGCTGCTCCTCTTAAACTCTACACAGAGCAGCTGGTGAGCATGAACCGCCGACCTTGCGGTCCAAACTGACTTTGCAGACAACAGCATTAACCTGCAGTGCCACACCAGGATTCCAGGTCTGAAATAGGCCTGTGCATATCCAGTTCTGTGTATGAACTGGAACCTTAGTAGCAATACTTTTTTTTTTTTTTTTTTAAGTTTTTATTGTGAATTGAGTGAAAGTTTATAGGGCAGATCATCAGCTTTACATTCAACAAATCATACACCTTGTTTCATTACAAATGATTATAATTCCCTCCATGTACCATCAATTAACAGTATTTCTCTCTATTCACTTTAGCTTTTTTTTTTTTTTTAAAACACTCAGGCATATATAATAATTTACACCACTAAAGGGCACATTCTGCAAGTCTGCCTCCTGGCTGCCAGCTCTCAGTCTCTCTCTTCCCATGAATCTAGAGTCCTCAACTGCTTCCTCTCTCCATGTCCCCATCTCTGCCTCCATCTCTGGTGTCGCTGCTTCTCTGGATAAGGTCTCACATTCTGCTTGTGCTCTTCTCCCTTGATGGTCCTAGGGTCCTTTGTTTCTGGACTGTAAGATTAACTACTCCTTGTTTTTGATATAAAACTTCTGTCTTTACAATTGTGCCCACTTTTTTTTTTTTCCTGAAGATAATTTTTTTTTTAGTAGCAATACTTTTTATTTGCCCTTATATATAAAGTTTTAAAAGAACTTTGACAAACTTATGGATAACTTCAAATAGTAGCTAGAATATATTAAACCAAAGAGCCCTAGTAGCATAGTGGGCTGCACGTTGGGCTGTTAAGTACAAGGTCAGCAGATGGAGCCCACTAGCAGCTCCACAAGAGAAAGATGTGGCTTTCTGTTCCAGTAAAGATTTACAGCCACAGAAACCCTACACAGGGTTGCTATGAGTCAAAACCAATTCGATGACACACAGCAGCAAATATATGATACCATAAAGAAAACATCTTTACCTCAAAAAATACATAATGTCGTGCTGTTTGACAAGCACTGGATCGCAAGGTCAGCAGTTCAAACTTACCAGATGCTCCTCGGAAACCCTATACAGGGCCACTAAGAGTCGAAAATGACTCAAAGGCATTGAACAACAACTTATACAACAAGAAAGAAAATGATAAAGCAAAAAAGAGAGATAAAGAAAAAAGGTACCATTTGCAAATTAAAACATGCATATATGAAGAATTCCAGGGGAAAAATTTTAACACGTCTCATTTCACCTCATACCCAACTCCAAACTATTATCCTTTGAAATCAAGTGTCTGCTGAGTAAAAATAAGGTATTGAATTTGAGGGCTTCTTGGCAGGGGAACCAATTTGTATCTTTCTCCTTCCAAAGCTGAGAAAGAGTCCCAAGATGAAGACTGAAAAATAGCAAATTCTGGGAAAAGCTAAGGTCATAGAAATTACTAAATATATATATATCTCACTGCAGACAGGGTCAACATTGGTCCCAAGTAATGTGCTTGACCAATCTATCCCAGTAGGAGCTAAGGCTGAATATGGCTGTGGCCTGAGAAGGGAGAGTGTATGGAATTAAGGAAGCAGAGGTTGTCCTCAGTTACTGAATACAGTGATGCTTCTGTGTTACTACAAAAATAATCCACAGGAATAACAAACATGTATCTTTCTTTCTCTTGTGTACTACCACCATTTTGAACACTTCAGCAAAGATTTCAGACCCAACAGGCAAAAATACCAAAAAAAAAAGAACAAGGTAATCCACAAAAAATGGGAAAAGATTAAAACTGCTATTGGATTTCTCATCTTCAACACTGGAATCAGAAGACAATGGAAAATGCAAAAGAGAGAACAGAACTACACCTCAAGAATGCTATCTCAGGAAAGATGATAGCAAATATGTGAGAATTCAGAGTTGCCTATGTACCCCCAACAGATAAAAATGCTTAAAAAATTACCAACCAAAGAGTAAATTAATTAAAACAAGAGAAAATAAAGGGGGAAAAAAAATGAATCTTGCAATATATAAAAACTGTTAAATCTGGAAAAAAAAAAAAGGAGCCCTGGTGGCACACTGTTTAAGTGTTTGGATGCTAACCACAATGTCAGCTATTTTAACCTACCAATTGCTCCAAGGCAGAAAGATGGAGCAGTCCGCTTCAATAAACAGTTAAAACTTTGGAAACCTCTGGGGATAATTCTATTCGGTCCTATATGGTCACCACGAGTCAGAGTCAACTTGATGGCAATGGTTAGACATAAATTGGGAGGGAACATTCATGGCTATCAGAGAGATTCTAAAAACAGCCTGGAAATAAACCCACTCCCTGTAAGGATGGGGTGTGGGGAAATATGCTCGTAAAAGTTCCAATAACATTTGAAGGAAAGTAGGTGTAAAAACAAAAAGTTTCTGAAAACTTCATCTGAGAAAGAGAATATCTTCGAGTCCTAGTGTGGCACTATAGGATAAGCACTAGACTACTAATCACAAACTCGGTGGTTCAAATCCACCAGTCACTCTTTGGAAACCCTAAACAGGGTTGCTATGAGTAAGAGTGGACTCAATGGCACTTAATTACAACAGCTGTAAGAATAATAACATTCTGAATACTTCACCTGGAGAAAGAGAATGTATTTGAAAATATTTTTTAAATCTTATATGAGTCAGTGAATAGAACATCTTGGCGGGGAAGTAGTTGGTATCTTATTTCCAAATAATAACAATTACATATCTGGTAATGAATTTAGGGAAAGAAAGAAAATAATTTTTGAAATGCAAAAATATCACAGAACTGCCATGCTAAAAATGGGAGAAATGCAGTTAATACCAATGTTATCAAGAAAAAAGTTAAAACATGGTATTCTTCTCCAAGGACTGGTCCTTCCTGATAACATGTCCAAAGTATTAGAGATGAACTCTAGCCATCCTGGTCTCTGAGGTGCATCTGGCTTATGTCTCCCAACACAGATTTGCTGGTTCTTCTGGTAGTTCATGGTACTTTTAATGTTCGTCTACTTGACCATAAGGTCAGTTTGAACCACAAGATAGGTGGTTCAAACTTACTAGCCACTCCTCAGAAAGTCTATACATGGTCTCTATGAGTCAGAACCAAATCTATAGCATTTAACAACAACAACAAACAACACCATTAATTCAAAAACACTGATTTTGATGGTTATGGAGGATGGCGGGAAGGAAAATTATTCATGGGCTAGAGGCTAAAGGCACATGTTAGCATGGGTGACAGGGCAGGCAATATACAACAAGAGGAGGTTAGCAGAGGAAAGATGAAGGTAGTGGGAGACACAGGAAGGAATGTAATAGTTAAAGTGAACAGAGGTAAATGCTGTTAACTGTTGGCACATTGAAGGAATTGCAACCATGTAGTAAAGCAAAGAGTATAGTTTGTTGACTGTAAACTGATGATCTGCTCTGTAAACATTCACTCAATTCACAATAAAAATTTTTAAAAAACAAAAAGAGGAATCTGAAATTTAAAAAATTGTCTTAAGTTTGTTAAAACTGAATTAAAACAAAGTTATATCTAAATTAAAAGATTAACCAATAAATTTACATTTAAACAGTTACTGTAAATTATGAAAATTTTAAATTAAATTAAACTCTTACTCTAAAAGATATGTATACATTTTTGTTCTGCAAATACAAATGAAGTAGTATTCTACAGAATTAAAAAAATACTTATTTCGATTAATTTAATTACAATACCAATGATCATAATTTATATTTATAAGTCATTTGACAGATTAAAATAAATCTTTTTATTCTGAATTGAAAAGTTTACAAAGAAGATCATCAATATTCCATCTATTCTACCACTCTATTTAGGACCTTCTACTGTGATCCCTTTCAGAGCCTTTCACAGTGGTAGCTAGGCACCATTCTAGGTCTCCTGGCCTTTGAATCACGGAGATTGATGTTGACATATCCCATTAGTCCACTGGACTAACTGATTGCAAGGCTCTTCATTTCTCAGTCACTTCTTTTGTTTACACATGGAGAGACCAGTAACTACACCTTAGACAGCCACTTCTGAGCCTTTAAGATCCCAGAAAGTACTCACCAAAGTAGCATGTAGATTGTTGTCTTTGTGGACTATGTTATGCCAATTAACCATGGTGTCCCCTGAGATTATGATCCTGAGCCCGCAAGCCAGGCTTATTTATAAGTAAAATCAATTTTTACTTTTATAATTTAACAGTCTTTTGTTTTAATATTAAAAATAATTGTGTTGCTTTTTAAAAAAAATTTTTTTTAAAAGGAGAATTTAAAGACTAAGATTTAAAAAGATTACATGCTACTACAAAATGTTAGCTGTTACAGATCCAAGAAGTGCTCTATGAAAATCTGATAGTATATATTAAACAAACCAAACCCATTACTATGAGTTGATTCTGACTCAGAGTTACACTAAGGGACAGAATAGAAATACCCAACAGGCTTCCCAAGGCTGCAACCTTTACAAAAGCAGACTGCCACATTTTACTCACAGACCGACTGGTGGGTTTGAACTGCTGCCTTTTAGCTAGCAGCTCAGTGCTTAATCACTACGCTACCAGGGCTCCTAAGTTGTTGTTACGTTAAGCTCCTATGTTAAATGTCACGGAGTCAGTTCCGACTCATAGCAACCTTGTATGGAGTTTCTAAGGAGCAGCTGGTGGTTTTGAATGCCCTACAGTTCAAACAACCTTGGTAGTCTAGAGCTATTCTATACTGCCATATCAGGACCTATAAAGTACACTGTAAACGGTGAAGCCAACGGTATGCAAACAATTATTTTCTGTGAAAATGGGGACAGGCATTAGTGTACACTTACCCTTCTCCTCCCATTCTTGTTATTTTTAGGCGGAAATCCACAGAATTCAGACTAGGAGGCTTCCATTTCAAAATATCATCACATCGACCTGGTTTATATTTCTAAAGTGAATTCAAATGACAATAATAATTAATAGCTAAATATATATATATATAAACATTCAATTTATTGAACAATTGTATCTATTTTATATTAAGCAAAATTAATATTTATTTTCGGAATATAATTTTTGTTGTCTCCAACCAATGATTAAGACTATTATCCATTCTTCTATTGATGGCCTTTGTCCTTTTCCTTACACCAAATAGTTCCAAAGACATGCATACTTTTCCTTGTGAAACTTCAAATAAGAATAAATATAGTTATCTATCCAACTTACCGATGACTCAAAGGAAGCTCAAAAACCCAAATTTGTTTTTAAGTTTTCTGGCTCAGCTTTAACCAAGGTAAAATTTACAATGAATAAAAGTAGCCAATTTAAACTGTCTTATTCAATGAGTTTTGACAACTGGATAGTCACATAACTATCACAAATAACATAATATAGAATACTTCAATCATCCCTAAAGCTCTCTTGTGGCACTTTGAAACCAATTCTTTTCCCAAACCTTCTGTCAACTACTAATCTGCTTTCTATTACTTTATGTGTACTTTCACTAGAAATCACAAGATATTCTTAATATAAGACTTCTGAGATGCATCTATGCTAGTGTATATAGTTTATTTTTGTTTCTTTTTATTGCTAGGTAAGATTCCATGGTATTTATGTTATGTTTATGTATTGGCAAGCTAATAGTTATCTAAGTTGTATCTACTTCTTGGCTATCATGGATGATACTGCTCTGAATATTCATGAACTAGTTGTGTAACCATATATTTTCATTTTTCTCTTTTTTACCCCTCAATCTTCATTTTATACCCAGGGGTCGAATGGCTAAATTATATAATTGTCAGTTTATCTTCATAAATCTGTTTACCAAAATGGCTTTATCATTCCCACCAGGAATGTATGAGATGTCCAGTTGTTCCTTATTATCTTTAGACTGGGGAAAGGTCAGTTTAATTTTTTGCGATTCTAGAGGCTATGCCTCCAAATTTTAATATGCATTTTCTAAATACAAATATACTTCTGAATACTTACGTCACTTAACACCTTATGAATCGCAATGGAACATTGTCAGCCCCAGATTACTAACTATTATATATAGAAACATGATGAAGGGCACCAGAATATTGTCAGATACAGTGCTGGAAGAAGAGCTCCTCAAGTTGGAATATATTCAAAATGCAACTGGGAAAGAGCTGCCTCTTTAAGTAGAGTTGACTGTGATGATACAAATGAAGTAAAGCCCTTGTAACCTTCATGTGCTGATGGGGCACAACTCAAATTGAAGAGAAAGAGCTGCAGGCATCCATTAATAATCAGAACATGGAATGTACCAAGCATGAATCTAGAAAACTTGGAAGTTGTCAAAATGGAACATATAACCATTTATGTCTTAGGCATTAGTAAACTGAAATGGACTGGTATTGTCCATTTTGAATCTGACAATCAAATGATGTGCTGTTCTGGGAATGATATGTTGAAGAGGAATGCTGTAGCATTCATCATCAATAAGAAACATATCAAGATCAGTCATGAAGAACAACGCTGCCTGTGACAGGATGATATCCATAAGCCTACAAGGAAGATCAGTTAATACCACTATTACTCAAATTTATGTACCAACCATTAAAGCCAATGATGATGAAATTGAAGAATTCTATCAACTTTTTCAGTCTGAAATTGATCAAAACACACAATCTAGATGCATTGACAATTACCGGTAATTGGAATGCAAAGATTGGAAACAAAGAGGAAGGATCAGTAGTTGGAAACTACGGCTTTGGTGATAGAAACCATGCTGGAGACTGCCTGATAGAATTCTGCAAGACCAATGATTTTTTATTGCCACCATCTTTTTTAAACAACATAAAAGACATTTACTTTTCTTTTTTACTTAAGTGACTACAAGTATGGGAACATTCAGAATGCAAAAGCCAATGCACATTATTAAATAATACTTATAAGAATGTAAATTCTTACAAATTCATAGGGACCTCAACAGATGGAATAGAGAGAAATTAAACTGAATGCATCTGTGGAAAGAGAAGGTGGAAAAAAGGTCCATATAATCAGCCAAAACAAGGCTGGGGCAGACTGTGGAACCGACCATCAATGGCTCAGTTGCAAATTCAGGCTGAAGCTGAAGAAAAGGAAAACAAGTCCACAAGAGCCAAAATACGACCTTGAATATATCTTATCGGAATTTAGAGATCATCTGAAGAACAGATTTGATGCATTAGACATTAAAGACTGAAGACCAGAAGAGTTGTGGATGACATCAAGAATATCATACAGGAAAGAAAGCAAAAGACAAGAAAGAAGAAAAAGACCAACATGGATATCAGAAGAGACTCTGAAGCTTGCTCTCCAGCATAGAGATGCTATAGCAAATAGCAGAAGTAGGGAGGTACAGAGCTGAACAGAAAATTTCAAAGGTCAGCTTGAGAAGACAAAGTCAAATTTCTTAACAAAATGTGCAAAGACCTGGAGTTAGAAAACCAAAACAGAAGAATCCACTTGGCATTTCTCAAGTCGAGGGAACTAAGAAAAAACTCAATTGTAGTATTGAAGGATTCTATGGCCAAAATACTGAATTACGCAGAAGGCATCAAAAGAAGATGAAGAAATACACAGAGTCACTGTACCAAAAAGAAATGGTCAATGTTCAACCATTTCAAGATGTAGTATAGGATCAAGAGCCAATGATCCTGAAGGAAGAAGTCCAAGGTGCACTGAAGTCATTAGTAAACAACAAGGCTCCCGGAATTGATGGAATACAAATTGAAACCTTTCAACAAACTGATGCAGACTCATTCATCTCCGCCATGAAACTTGGATGACAACTACCTGGCTAACTGACTGGAAGAGATCTGTTTTGTGCGCATTCCATAGAGAGGTGACCCAATGGAATGAAGAAATCATCAGATAATATCACTGATATCCCATGCAAGTAAATTTTTACTAAAAATAATGCAAAGACAGCTGCAACCCTACACTGACACAGAACTTCCAGAGGTTCAAGCCAGATTCAGAAGAGCACGTGGAGCGAGGGATATTATTGTTGACATGAGATGGATTTTGGCTGAGAGCAAAGAATACAGAAAGATATTTATCTGTGCTTTATTGACTATGCAAAGGCTTTCGATTGTGTGGATCATAACAAGCTATGGGCAACTGTGGATAATGAGTATTTCGGAATGCTTAATAGTGGTCATGAGAAACCTGTACATAGAACAAGAGGCAGTTGTTCAAACAGAAAAAGGGAATAATGAATGGCTTAAAATTTAGAGAAGGTGTGCTCCACGGTTGTATTCTTTCACCATACTTATTCAATCTGTAGGGAGCTCTGGTAGCGTAGTGGTTACGAATCGGGCTGCGAACCTAAAGGTCAGCGGTTCGAAACTACCAGCCACTCCGCGGGAGAAAGATGAGGCTTTCTACTCCCGTAAGGATTTACACCCTCGGAAACCCTGTACAGGGTCGCTATGGGTCGGAACCGACTCGACGGCACTTAACAACAACAACAACAACATTCAATCTGTATGCTGAGCAAATAATCCAAGAAGCTAGATTATATGAAGATTATATTGGATACTTTGGTAACCTTGTTTGCTTTCCGCTGAGTCTGGATCATGCACCTGGCTTATCTTATGACCTCTGGTTCTTTGAGAGCCAGTGGCCAGGTTCTATTGCTTGCCATTCCTTAGAGTTTTCAGCAGTCTGCCATCTGAAATGCTTGACCTGTCTGCCTGTCTTCTGACCTGCCCATCTTGGCTCATCTGGCCACTGGGCTTGGGACTTGCCCACCTCTACAACTGTTGGAGAGCCATTTCCTTGATATAAATTTCTTTTTATATAACTATATAAATAAGCTTTACTGGTTTTGCTTTTATAGACACCATCTTACCCCTAGCCCATTCAAAGCCCCTGCGAAGGTAATTTCACACATAGCATAGTGGTTACGAATCGGGCTGCGAACCACAAGGTCAGCAGTTCGAAACTACCAGCTGCACCGCAGGAGAAAGATGAGGCTTTCTGCTCCCGTAAAGATTTACAGCCTCAGAAACCCTGTTCAGGGTCGCTATGGGTCGGAACCGACTCGATGGCACTTAACAACAACAGACATACCATCATTTACTTTTCTTCTTTACTTAAGTGACTATGAGTATGAGAATATGCAGAAAGCAAAACTCAATGAACGTTATTAAACAATACTTGTAAGAACATAAATTCTGCCTCAGCAAAAATCACATCTAATTTTTTTCTTTAAAAACACCTAGGAAAATGATCAATTAGTACCTGACAATGGATAAAGATAATTAAAATACAGGATTTTAAAACTTACTATAAATAAAGTCTTGGGTATATTTAATTTTAAAAATAAAATAATTGAGATTATTAAACAATCAAAGATAGCAAAATCCACAAAAGATTATGTGTATAAATCACTGTGTCAAAAGAAATCATATATTCAGGATCTACAAAATAACTACAAAGATATACAATATAGGAATTTTAATAAACATTGTAAATATAAATATTTATGAATCATCTAATTTAAATACAGAACCTTGCTGAACTATAAACAAGAAAGTAAAAACATCCTTTCAAGCTACATATGCCAATGTATAATTAAAAAAGTAATGCATTTAAATTTCATTAAATTCACTAGTATGTATCTAGATTAAAATAATTATAAAAGCTATATTTAACTGACATATACAATTCTTATTTCTATAGAAATAAATCTGATTTTATCAGATGAGATGTCAAATTAAAAAATGGAAATAGATTATCTCTGAAGACAATTACCGATTTAACGTAAGATACACAAATATTGTATGAGACTATTATTGTCAGACCTTAAGAAAAGGTTTCCATACTAAAAGAAACATTCTTGGATGTTACCAGGGATGGGAAGGAGGGAAGAGTAATTCACTACTAGAGGGCAGACACATGTTAACTCAGCTGATTAGTTGTTGTTGTTGTTAGGTGCCATTGAGTCGATACTGACTCAACTGATGGGGAAGGCAATATACAAGAACAAGGAGGGTAGCAGAAGAAGAATAAAGATAGGTGAAAACACATGGCTAAAGGGGGTAGAAGTAAAACACATGGGTTAAAGGGGGTAGAAGTGAAAACACATGGGCTAAAGGGGGTAGAAGTAAATAGTGATATATAATCAACCTTGCAACAACAGTTCTCTATGCGTAAATACATGGATTGAGACACAGGCTGAATGGGTAAGGGAGGAAGAGTGGAATGTATATATATTTATGCACCCCATAAATATAAGGAACTCTGGTAGCGTAGTGGTTACGTAGTGGATACATATGGCACTGTATCTCACAATGTCCCTCTGCTATTCATAAGGTTTGTAGAGGCTAATATTCAAAGGTAGTCTGCGTCTCTGGTGGATACAGCTCTAAATAAAATTGGTGTGGCGCTGTAGGTTCATGCGCCAGACTGCAAAGCCATTTGAACTCCAAGGTTGGCGGTTCAAGTTCGCCAGCTGCTCCTCGGAAATCCTATACAGGGTCGCTGTGGGTCAGAGTCGACTCAACGGCACTTAAGAACAACAACAACAACAACTGATAGCTATCCAAACATTTCTTACTTTGTACCACTTTAACTTCCTTTTTCTTAATTTGTGCTGTACTGTATCAACAAAATAATTTTCTATACTTTTAGTATTGTTATAATAACCCAGCTTATCTTCTCAGATGGAAAGTAGCAATGGTAATTTATTTTAAAATAAAGAAGAGTCATTTTGGCCTCCTTTCAAAATTTCAGTTTTGCAGAACAAATTGATTTCCCTGTAGAAATCAGTGATTTATTATATATGATTTTTAAATAATTCCAAGGGTCCCCAATTAACTCTAGGAAGCAAAGAAGTTCTCAAAATTTATTAACAAAAATAATTTTACACTGCATAAAATTATGTAAACACACATTGAAAAAAAATGACAGAGAGCAAAAAAAAAGGAAAAAAAAAAAACATAAATACATACCCATACACATCACAAAAGGACGTGGAGTGTAAAAATTAATATTACTACAGTTATTCTGTATCATTAAAAAAAAAATCAACAGAAAAATATTAACACTGAACATTTATCAAAGGTTTAAAAACCCTGAAACTATTGTCCTAAAATAATCTTTAAAACTTAAGCCTTACAAAAAGATCTCTAAAGTCCTCTTAAAATCAAATAATAGTTAGCTTGGTGGTGGTGGTGGCTGTGCACCACTGAGTCAGTTCCAACTCACAGCAACCCTTTCTAGGGTTTTTTAGGCTAGAAATCTGTATGAGAACAGAAAGTCTCCATCTTTCTACTCACCTTGCGACTAGCAGCCCAGCTCAAAATACACTATGCTACCCAGGGCTCCTCAGTTTAGCTTAACTAGTAAAAAATATCTGTCTCATTTATCATGCTGTTTTAAGATCTATTTAAGCCCTGGTGGCACAGTGGGTAATGCAGTGGCCTGCTAACAGCTAGATCAACAGTTCAAATCCACCAGTTGATGAAGCTTTCTACTCCTGTAAAGATTTATAGCCTCGGAAATCCTACATTGGGTCCCTATGAGTTGGAAACAACTTAACGGCAGAGGGTATGGTATTGACATATGGGATTCAAGTGACAACAGCAACTGGAAAAATTGGAAAGGAAGTTTATAGGGCAGTGATTTCCTGAACTGCATATGTAGAAACTGTTGCATCTTATCAACAATATATATATATATTTTTTAATTCAAGTCCATTTGGAGTAGAGTAAATGTTAACTATTGACTCAATTCTGAATCCACATTCCTTAAACTTCTATTTTCTGCCTTCTTTTTACTGTTACTCACTATATATAATCTATATAAAAGAAGCTCTGGTGGCACTGTAGATAAAGCACTAAACCACTAACCAATAGCAACTCAGGAGAAACATGGGGCTGTTTGCTCCTGTTAAGATTTACAATCTCAGAACCAAACAGGGTCACTATGAGCTAGAATCAACTCAGTGGCAATTGGTATTGGTTTGGTAAACTTTATATCCACGATGAAAATCATTTACAAATCTCTACCTCGAATCTTACTTTTTTCCCCAACAAATCTACATTCTCATTTCCAAACAAACTATGCTACATATAAATCTCCTCATTGATAATCCACTGGTGACAGCTTTAACTTTCAAATAAAAAATGTAATCATCTACATTATTTTAAAAAAAAAAAAAGTGTAACTAACAAAACTAGTTCCTTCTTATTATTTCGATTTTGGATTAACCTGAAGTTCCTAACATGGCAGATTCAAAACTTCTAAATCACCTTTGATTTAATCTCTATCACTTCCATATTCATCAATTCTTCACACAAATTATTGTGATAACCGGACTTCTGGTGTGCCACTATAGGACAAGCACAGGACTACAAGATCAGTTTGAAACACAAGATTGGCGGCTCAGAAACAATAGAGGCAGACTGACTGCAAGTTGCTTGCTCAGGAAACATCAAGGCAAGTGGTCGGGTCCCCTCAGGGCAAACCCCCTCCCAAGACTAAGACTCAATGGGAATACATGCTCTGATTGGTGACTACGCTCATCACTGATAAGGGGAAGTGAGGGAAAAACAGCAATGAAGCAACGAGCTAAGCCCTACAATGTTCAATACACTCCTGTGAACCCGGGTGAAGACCTGGTTGGCCAGCAGTGTGGCAAGACCTGGGGACTCTTGGGCCCAGAGTCAGTGACACAGCCACAGAGGACTAGAGTGGACAGTGAAGTGTCCAGCTGATAAGAAGAGAGAGCATCTGCATAAGAACACCCACACTTGCAGATAATACCCACTTGACCTGGCTTCAATGACTAGATGATCAGAGCTCAACCAGAAGAAGAAAGAAGAAGGAAAAAAACATAATCTGAAACAATTTGATGAACTTGACCTACACCTACGGATGCAGTAGCTCAAAAGAGGGAACAAATCCTTACAGCAAGGATCATTCCCACCCCCTCCATACACAGAGTAGACAGGGACTGGCATCTTGGACATTGGCTACCCAAAATGGGAGGGGGGGGGGCTACAAAGGCAAGAAGTGACTGGCTTACAAGCTTTCAAGAGGGAAGCTAGATTCATAGGGCATGGAGGAAAGTAGAATCTCCACTGAGTAGTATACAATCTGTCTAGGCGGGGCTGATGAAAGGAAATCCGGGTGGATCTCTTATGATACAATAGTGAATAATTGTTATCTGGACTGCTTGTGAGGGTTGGAATTGTAAAGGTAGATGTTTTTTAGCAAGGAAGGGAGTGATTAACTTTTCAGCCTAAGAGTGGAGGTCCCTGGGACTATCAAGGGAGAAGAGCGGAGAGCGGGACCCTACCCAGAGAAGCAGTGATGCCTGAGATGGAGTCAGAGACGATGACGTGGAGAGATGAAGCTGTTGGGGACTTTAGACACAGAGAGGGAGAGGGGCTGTGTGCTGATGACCGGGGGGCATGCTTGTAGTGTATACCCTTTGGATGGTTGATGATGCATGTAGGGGATTGTAACCATAGCATTTAAATGATAGGATGAATGTAAAACTAATGTTCTCCCATGTAAACTACCATATAATTCACAATAAAACATTGAAAAAAAAAAAAAAAAGATTGGTGGCTAAACTCACCAGGGTCATTATGAGTAGGAACTGACTGGATGGTACTTAACAACAACAAAGTATGCATGGAAAGAGTGCTGGTAGTATAGTGGATTGCACGTTGAGCAACAAGGTCAGCAGTTGGAATCTTATCAACTCAACAGCTTCTAGGGAAAAGAATGAGGCTGTCTCTTCCCTGAAGATTTACAACCTCGGAAACCCATGGCACACAACCACCGTCACAACCAAAGTATACATTCATTGTTTTGTTTTCCCTCCAACAAATACCAAGTGATCAATTACTATGTATCAATGTCTGTGCTAGAGATCAGAAAGATTAAAATAATTTCAGACAAGTAAATAATTATAAATAAATCGTAAGAAGTTTCATAAAATATGAAGTTCAGAGTGCCATGACAGCATGTAAGAGGGAATCTAACAGCCCGAAAAATCTGAAGTGTCCCAAAAATTAATCAGTTGAGTAATTGCTGAGAATTTAAGCAGAGAGTTACTCAGGCAAGAACAATACGAGTAAGTACAGACCACAGAAATTATAGTGAATCTGAATAACTAAGACATTCAGAATTCCTAGAGAACGGGGCAAGGCTTTAAATAGTTCATGGAAAAATGAAATGAAAAGATAATGGAAATTTTCTACTAACTTCCTGAGCCCCGCCCCCCCCATGTACTTATAAAACACAGTATTTAATAATTATTCCCTGCTACATGCACTATAAATATCATTATGAATGAGACAGACAAGGGGTCTTTAATAACTACTCCCCTGAGGGCCTACTATGTTTCAGGCACTAAAAACATCACTGTGAACGAGACAGACCAGGTGTCTGGCCTCATGGTACTTACAGTCTAGTGACAGAAATAATTTTTTATAACTAAAATTTATAACACAGTGTTAAAAGCTTTGACGAAAGAGATTTATATGATCACAGGTTAATCACAACTTACAGTCACTTCGTCAGATTGGGCTTCTCCAAGGAATCAACATATTATTTGACTACTGAAAGGCTGCTGTTGTTAAGTGCTGTCCAGTCAATTCCGACTCATAGCGACCCTGTATAGGGTTTCCAAGGAGCAGCTGGTGAGCTTGAACCACCAACCTTGCAGTTCAAACAACTTTGCAGTCTGATGCATTAGCCCACAATGCCACACCAGGACTCCATTGAAAGGTGAATGGGAGTAATGAAAAAAATTAGGCAAAAGTGGTTTGAAGCAAAGGAAATACCTTGTGTAAATATGTACTCATTACAGATTACTGTTCTTAAAAAAAAAATTAATTGTTCTATCAATAGAATGGGCTGCCAAAGTTAACACTGAACTTTGGGAATAAGAACAAAATCAATTCATGTGTTTTCAAATATTCCTTTCTAAAATTTGGAAATGCTTATAGCTGTTTTAGAAAGGAATGTAGAATGAAACTCTCCAGTCTGCCAGGAAACAGAGCCCTTCTTCAACTGAAGACCTATCAAAATATGCAAGCAAATGTCATGGAAACAGAAGCTCTCACCATGGTAACATCATCCTTGCAACAAAGAAAAACAACTCTAATTCATCATGTACTTCAAGACAAGGCATAGACTAATTTCAATGTTCATTTTACAATCTATCCATAATATCCAATATACCTGGCAGTAGTAAAAATTTAATAAAAACATTAATATTTCACTAGAATGCAAGTTCACCAAAGCTAACTTGAAATTTACGTGCAAACTGATTATAATACCAAAGACATAAAATCAAGCTGACTAACAATGATAAAATCAATATACTGAAAAAAAGTTATATCACTATTTCATGGGAATAAATACTCTAGACTGGATAAAGAAACAATATATGTTTTACTATCTCCAATATAGCAGGTGAATATATTTTAATAATTTTTTTAAAAACAAAACAAAAATACTTTCAAGATATTTACTATTGACTCAATTTTGTAATACACGATGCACAATTGTTTTTATTTCATAGTAACTGATTGTTAGTGGCATGAAAATTCTTATTTAGAAACCTAATTGTAACAGCAACAACAACAAAAGCAAACCCATGTTAAAAGTAAAATTGAATATGGCATTTGAAAGATTAAGAATTAATCAGATCAGTTATTGCCACAAGTGAAATATACTATACTACATGAATAACCATTGATATTCTCTTACAAAAGTCCTGGTGTTGCACTATAAGCACTGAACTGCTAACCACAAGGTTGGTAGTTCAAATCCACCAGTCACTCCTCAGAAACCCTATACAAGGCCACTATCAGTCAGAACCAACTCAAATCAACAGCACTTAACAACAACAACAATATACTCTTACAGGAGTCCTGGTGTGGCACTGTAGGACCCTATGTACAACAGAACAAAATATGGCTAGGTCCTGCACCATCCTTACAATTGTTGTTAAGTTTGAGCCCACTGTTGCTGTCAGTGTGTCACTCCATCCAGTTGGGGGTTTTCCGATTTTATTCTGACCCTCCCCTTTAACATACCTGACGTCCTTCTCTGTTGTTGTTAAGTACCATCTAATCGGCTTCAACCCATAGCGACCTTTATAGGGTTTCCTAGGGGCAGGTGGTAAGCTTGAACTGCCGACCTTGCAGTTCAAACAGCTTTGCAATCTGGTGCATTAACCCACAGCACCACACCAGGGCTCCTTTTCTAAAGTCTACTAAAGACTACTTATTCCTTGTAACATTTCCAAAGTATGAGAGAGAAAATCAGGCCGTCCTGGTTTCTAAGTAGCATTCTGACTATTCTTCCCCCAATGTGATTAGTTTGTTCTTCTGCAGTCCATGGTATTTTTAATATTGTTCTCCAACAACATAACTTGAATGCATCAATTTTTCTGACGTCTTCCTTACTCAGTGTCCAACTTTCACATGTAGATGAGGCTACTAAAAATACTATAGATTGGGTCAGTCACACTTTAGTCTTCAAACTGGTATCTTTGTTCTCAACACTTTAAAGACATCCTGTTGTAGCAGATTTGCCTAGTGCAATTATGTTGTCTATCTCTTGACTATTGGTTGGTTAATTATGTGCCGTGGAGTTGGTTCCAATTCACTACAACCCTGTACAGGGTTTCCAAGGCTGTAAATCTTTACGGGAACAGAAAGCCTCATCTTTCTCTCACAGAACAAACCTTGCGGATTGCAGCCCAATTCGGAACCACTACGCTGGATCCAACAAAAATGAAGTATTTGAAAACTTCAATCTTTTCTCCATTTATCATATTACTCATTGGTCCAGTTGTGAGGATGTATGTTTTTCTTTAAAAACACACACACAAAAATCTTAAGTTTTATTTTCTGAATAAACCAACGACTTACTGTATAAGAATTTTTCTTATTCCTATAAAAAGACTTGTATACTATTAAACCAAATGCTAGACAATTTTTTTTCTAAATTGCTTTCTTTGGACTTTTCCCTAAACAGAATCATCATTTTAATATAAAATCAATATCACTATTCTTAGATATTTTTCAAGGATACAAAACATTTTCTTTTTTTTAATAGTATTAAGTGGCACTGTAGGATAAGCACTAGACAGTAAGGTCAGTTTGAATCAAAAGATCTGCGGTTCAAATCTACCAGGCACTTCCCAGAAGCCCTATACAGGGTTGCTATGAGTCAGAACAGACTCAATAGCACTTTAACAACAACAATATCTTCTAGCTTTTACTCGACTTCAATCCATTCACCACAATTAATATAACAGAACAGAATTAACTTCTTGCTAATTTTTAAATAACTAGTACTTTAAATAACTAGCACCAAAACACATTTGGGTCCAGCAATTTTTCTACAAGTAGATGCACTAAGGATCTTCATCTTTCACCATTTACTGGAATGGATTGCTGGTTGAAGTCAAATGCTGCCTAACCTTGACCATGACTTTCTATTTAAGGCACTCACTCTTTCAGATCACTAGGCTAGTCACTGAAAGCAGCCCTTTTCTTGATATACTTGAATTGTTGGTTCAAGAGAATTCACAGCTACACTACAACATTGTGAGAATATGGGGGATTTTTTGATGAATGTGTTAAATGAAGCATCCACTTCAATATGAAACCTCTCTAAAATGGGAGTTACAGGAAAAAAAATACATTAAAAGAAAACTAAGAAAAGAAGACAACAGCAGAAAAAGCATGCCAGTATATGTCTGAAAGAAACAAAGTAAAAGTTAGTGGACCACAGAGCAAAGAAAACTGAATACTAAGTGTGTGGGGAGAAGGATCCAATGCAAAACAGTTCATGCTGTAAATGGATCAGTCGCTACAAGGAACAGGTAAATGAGCATGTTTAAGAGGTCAGTGGATAAAAGCAAAAGACTTAAAACAAGGAGAATAGTTGAAAGTCTGTATTAGTAATATTTGAAATGCTAGGTTCCCTCCTTTATTTCAAACGACCTTCCACTCCCACCGCACCCATCCCCCCCCTTCCCCAAAATACACTGCCATCGAGTCAATTCCAAGGCATAGCAACCCTGTACGGGATTTGCAAAGAATGCAAATCTTTACAAGAGCAAAAAGCCTCATCTTTTTCCCAAGGAACAGCTGGTGAGTTTAATCTGCTGACCTTGCAGTTAGCAGTCCTACAGAACCACAGGGCTCCTCAGGTTCTACACGAAAGTCAGGAAATATATTGATTCTGTGGGAAAAAACAGAAGGAAAGAAACTCCACTTCAAACTATGCAAGCATAGTTGTTTTCATTTTTAAGTGCCATCAAGTCAATTGCTACAGTGTAGAGTTTCTGAGGAGTGGCTGGTGGGTTTTGAGTGCCAACCTTGCGGTTAGCAGTCCAGTGTTTCTTGTACAGTGCCACACTAGGACTCCCTTAAGCATAACGTTGTTAAGTGCTGCCGAGTCAGTGCGAACTCATAGGAACCCTGTATAGGGTTTCAGACATTCAGCTGACAGGTCTGAACCATCAACCCTGTGGTTAGCAGTCTAGTGCTTATCCTACAGCATCACAATAGGACTCAAGCATAATTTTGTTGTTGTTAGGTGCCATCAAGTCAGTAACAACTCATAGCAACCCTATGTACACCAGAATGAAACACTGCCCAGTCCTGGGCCAACCTCACAATTGTTGCCACACCTGAGCCCATCGATACTGCCACTTTGCCAATCCATCTTGCTGGGGGTCTTCCTCTTTTTCTTTGACCCGCCACCTTACCAAACATGATATTCTTCTCCAGAGACTGGTCCTTCCTGACAATATGTCCAAACTATGAGAAACGAAGTTTGGCTATCACGGCCTCCAAGGAGCACCCTGGCTGCACTTCTTCCAAAACGGATCTACTGGTTCTTCTGGCAGCTCATAGCACTTTCAATATTCTTCTCCAACACCATAATTCAAAGGTATCAATTCTTCTATGGTCTTCCTTATTCACTGCCCAGCTTTCGCATGCATATGAGGTTATTGAAAATACCATGGCTTGGGTCACGCGCTGACATCTTTGCTCTTCAACACTTTGAAACGGTCTTGTGTAGCAGATTTACCAAATGCAATACGCTGTTTGATTTCTTGACTGCTGCTTCCTTGAGTGTTGATAGTTGAGCCAAGAAGAATGACAACTTCAATATTTTCTCCATTGGTCCAGTGGTGAGGATTTTCGTTTTCTTTACATTGAGATGTAATCCCTACTGAAGGCTGTGCTCTTTGATCTTCATCAGTAAATGTTTTAAGTCCTCTTCATTTTCAGCAAGCAAAGTTGTTATCATCTGCATATCGCTGATTGTTAATGAATCTTCCTCCAATCCTGATGCCACATTTTTCTTCATAGGACCCAGCTTCTCAGATTATTTGCTCAGCATATAGGTTGAATAAGTATGGTGAAAGAACACAACCTTGCTGCACACCTTTCTTAATTTTAGACCATTAGGTGTTCCATGTTCTGTTCGAACAACTACCTCTTGGTCCATGTACAGATTCTTCATGAGCACAATTAAGTGTTCCAGAATACTCATAATTCGCAATGTTGTCTTTTCTTTTTTCTTTTTTTTTTGAAAGGAGAAGCAGGGGCCTTTATTAGGGTCTGGCAGATGGGGAGGTGGAATTCCAGGCCGGAGCCTAAGAGTCTAGGTTGAGGCTCCTTGGAGGCCCTCCTCGGAGCACCCCAGCATCCCAAGTTCCTTTCTCCAGCTTCCCCTGCCTCTGGGATGCAGCACCAAGAACTGACAACCGGGACCCTGCAGGGCCATAGCTTGGGGTGGATTGCAGGGCCCAGGAGTCTCCCCATGATGAAAAATTGGGGGGCTCAATGCATCACTCCCTGGTCAGGATAAACTGAGGAGGCAGGTGCCTCTACATCTCAGAATAGGAAAAAGCTCTTGTTCTTTCTGGTGAAGGAGAATGGGGTTGGGCCTCTCAGTTGGACCAGGCAGACCTCATCGCCTTGAGGACAGAGGCGAAACCCCCAGGGGAACTTTTGAGACTTGCTTTTTTTAGACATGGTCTTCATCCACACTTTGCCCTCCCATGACTGGTGAGCAGCTCAAGAGTGTGGGCCAGGGCAGCCCATGGGACAGTAGGGATCTGCCCCAGAGACATCTGTGGGTCTGAGTCAGGGTTTCCTCAACACCAAATTCTTATATATGTACACAGGGCAGCAGCCACTGGGGCTAATAAGAGTAGCCGCCCTTGGAGCCAAAGGGCTGGGCAAGGCCAGTCAGCTCAGGGAGGTAAGCGGGACTCTCGTTCAAGTGTGACAAGTGTGTCCTCCTCACTGACTGGCCGGTCAAACTCGGCCTTGAGAGCTGGACGCTGATTGTCCAAGAAGGCCAGAGAGAAGAGGGCTTCGGGCTCACATACAAACTTGTACACATAACGCTCACCGGCCACCTTCTGCATGATGCCTTTCTCATAATAATATCGGAGTGAGTGACTCAGCTTATAATTCATGGCCGGTCAGTTCTTCTGGATGTCCCAGAGCCTGGCGACCTCCTCAGGCTCAATTAGTTTGAATTCCATTAGTTTGAAGTGGGCATTCGTTGGGTCATCCAGCAGGGCCACCAGAAACTGCCATGGCTGCAAGGCTCCCCAGCGCTGGTACGGCGCCCCTCTGGGAATGTCCCAATCCCTTCCTGCTTGATGTCTCCTTCAAATTTCTCAGGGACGACACAGACATCATCTGGGAATGGTCGCAGAGGTTTTTCATAGCCATAGCCCATGGCCCCATCACCTGGGGAGTGCCCAGAGAAACCCTCTGTGTGAAGGTACACTGAAGCACACCCAGGGACATCTGTGTCATAGGTGAAACCCATCTGTTCCTGTTTGATCACGACCCCCGCCCCTGGGTACCTGTGCCCACTGACCCCACCCGGGCCCACTGGTGGTTGACACGCCTGCTCATACAGGGGGTCATGGTATTCCTGTTTGAAGCTCTGCTGGGGGTAGAGCACACAGGGCTCTGATAGCTGGTGTTGGTAGGGGGTTGGGAGAGGCTCCCGGCCCCCTCCCTGAGAGGATGTGAAGGAGTGACAAATGTCCGAGGGCTGCTGGAAGACGGAGCTGTGCTCCCCAAGGTACCCATGACCAGCAGGGTGGGGCTGAGAAGTACCAGAGGACCTTAAGAAACTCTGTTGTTCTGTCCCGGGAAAGAGCTGCAGGAGCGACTGTCCTGGGTCACCAGGGGCGGGGGACTTGATAGCGATTTGTCTGGAGGGATGATAGGCACTGGAGTAAAGGCACTGCTCGCCATGGTGGTAGGTGAGTGGCGGTTTCCTGCTGCAGGACAGGGCCGGGTCTGTGCGGGGAATCTGGGGTTCCTTCTTGATCCTGGTGGTGGGGCTGTGGAAAGCTAAGTTTTCTGAATGGAAAGCAGGAATAAACTGCTCATCACTGTTGGGACCTGAGCTTTCGAGATCCACGTCTCCTGGAAGTGACTTAGATCCTGGAAGAGATCTTCAGAATCGGGGGGCGGTAAGGAGCCGGGGTTCATGACCTTCCCCTGCGGGACCATCAGCGTTTCACGCAGGATCCCATTTCCGGGCGACTTCTGGGGCTCGACCATCGGTGCTAGAGCCGCGGGAGACCCCGAGCACGCCCCGGCCCGCTCGGATGGCCAAGGGGCCAGGCTGGTGTGAGACCGCCAGGCCCGGGTCCCCGCGCACGAGCAAGTTTTTCGGGCGCCGCAGACAGTTGTCGCAATGTTGTCTTGATCCACACAATGCAAAGCCTTTGTGTAGTCAATAAAGCA
>NW_006408664.1:1585914-1588615 GCF_000296735.1 Chrysochloris asiatica | reverse complement strand
GGTGGCATAGCTTTCAGAATCACAGCACAGTTTCTGTGGTACAATAATGAATAATTAATATCAGGACTGACTGTGAGGGTTGGAAATGTAAAGATAGACGTTTTGTAGCAAAAGGAAGGAAGTGGTTGATTTTGCAGGCCAGTAGCAGAGAACACTGAGACCATCAAAGGAGAAGAGCAGAGTGTGGGACCCTACCCAGAGTAAAAGTAACACCAGAGATGGAGGCAGAAATGATGATGTGGAGAGATGGAGCAGATGGGAACTCTAGACCCAGAGAGGGAGAGGGGCTGTGTGCTGACGACCAGGGGCAGGCTTGCAGGGTATACCCTTTGGTTGTTTGATGATGCATGGAGGGGATTGTAACCATGTAACGATATACGATAGGATGAATGTAAAGCTAATGTTCTCCCATGTAAGTGATCACATAATTCATAATAAAACAGTCAAAAAAAAAAGGAAAGAAAGAAACATAACCTTATTTAATTGTGCAAGCTGAGAAAGAAAAACCTATCATTACACAGAGAATTACAATTCAACTGAGGACCACAAATAAAATACATACCAATGCCCTCGGTACAAAGGAGAAGGAAAATCCAGGAAAGCACTGTTCAGTACATATGAGGCTGTGGAGCTCTTGAAAGGAGGCAAGTCCAAAACGAGCTTTAAGTGTAACATTCACATTAGAATTTGAATATTTGTTATAAGAACAATAATAATATTCTTATATTCAATAAATACTAAAATGACTGTTTTTTATAATGTACTGGGTTAAAATAAAGCAAATACATTATTAAAATGAACTCCAAATGCTTTTTTTTTTTTAATTTTTCTTAATGTGCCTACTAGAAAATTTTAAATTATCTGCATGGCTCCCATGTATCATTTTCATGTATTTCTATTGGACAATACTGGCTTAAGCCAATTAAGGTTTTCTTCCAGGATACTGTTTCATCTGGAGAAAAACAGGGGTACTAGAGAAAAATGATAGTACAGGTAGCAAAGAACAGTTAAGAAGCACTGATATAGATTGAGTATAAAGCAAGAGTGACCCAAAGGTACACAATATAAAGGGAAAAACAGCATGGATGAGCCACTTAACAGGCTTCAGTGAACATTTAACATAATGTCTCTCATGGTGGCTGTGTGCTGTGGAGATGGTTCCAACACACAGCAACTTTGTACAAGGTCTCCTAGGCTGTAAATCTTTAGGGGAGCAGAAAGTCTCTTCTTTCTCCTGCAGAGCAGAAACTGCTGATTCAAACTACTGAGTTTGCAGTTAGCAGCTCAGCTAATGATCCACACTGCTACCAGTAGCACCCAACTCCTATATTTGGAGTCCTGATGTGGCACTGTGGGTTAAAGCACTGGACTGCAAGGTCGGTTTGAACCACAAGATCTAGGTTCAAACTTACCAGCTGCACCTTAGAAACCCTCTAAAGGGTCTGTAGGAGTTGGAACTTCACAACAATAACCAGGGCTCCTTCTTAAATCCCTCATAGACCTGGAAAGACAGAGTACTAGAGATGAAATTAAAGGAATGGGTTGAAGATAAGATTTGGGAGTCAACAATAAACAGTAATAGGCTTTTATAAAAAGTTGCCATGGAATAGACCATTCAATGCTGAAGAACAACCATGAATCTATGAAACACCTCATTACATGGATGATCCTGGAGGTCACTATGCAGAGTGAAATTGGCCAATCACAAGACGACAAATATTGGATGAGATCACTATTGTAAAAAGTCAACCAGGACTTCCGGTTTGGTGGCGGCAGAGCAGAGTCAGACGATATGATCCTATACATAGAAAACTCCAAAGACTCAGTAAAAAAGCCACTAGACATTATTGGAAAATTCAGCAAAGTGGCAGGGTATAAAACCAACATACAAAAATCAGTTGGATTCCTCTATAGTAACAATGACAGCACTGAAAAGGACATTAGGAAAGCATTTACCATTTACCATTTACAGTCGCCGCCCAAAGGATGAAATACTTAGGAATAAACGTAACCAGAGAAACAAAGGACTTATACAAAGAAAATTACAAGAAACCAAAAGAGACTTACAGAAGTGGAAGAACATACCATGTTCTTGGATAGCAAGACTCAGCATTGTGGAAATGTCAATATTGCTCAAAGCAACATAAACATATAATGCAATCCCAATCTAGATTCCAACTACATTCTTCAAAGAGATGGAAAAAACAATTACAAACTTTATATGGAAAGGAAAGAGACCCAGAATAAGCAAAGCACTTCTTAAGAAGAACAAGTCTGGAGGCCTCTCACTTCCCGATTTCAAAATTTATTACATGGCTACAGTGGTCAAAACAGCCTGGTACGGATACAATGAAAGGTACATTGATCAATGGAACAGAATCGAGAATCCAGAAATTAACCCACCCACATACAGCCAACTGATTTTCAACAAAGTACCTAGGTATATTGCATGGGGAGGAGACAGTCCTGATAGAACTGGAAAGCAAGATGCAAAAGATTGAAACAAGACCTTTCTTTACCTCACGCCCTATACAAAAATGAACTCAGCATGGATTAAAGACCTAAATGTGAATCCCGAAATTATGAGGGTCATCAATGAAAAAGTAGGGACAAATGTGAGGGCACTAATTCAGGGAATACACAGACTACCAAACATTTTGAAAATTACACAAAAGTAGACAAAATAGAAGATTGGGACATA
>NW_006408664.1:1579755-1585174 GCF_000296735.1 Chrysochloris asiatica | reverse complement strand
ACTACGCTACCAGAGCTCCTTAGAGCTCCTCAAATACTGGTAAGTCTTTGAATTTTACTCACCAATTGAAAACTGAGGTTTTAGAATTATTAATACTTAAAGATATACCAGGCTACTGGAGTCCTGGTGTGGCACTGTACGATAAGCACTGGAATGCTACAACAATGTTGGCGGTTCAAACCCACCAGCTGCTCCTTGGAAACACTATACATGGTTGTTATGAATTAGAACTAACTCAACAGCACTTAACAATAACAACATAGAAGTTACAGAAGGAAATAAGCATTTATGTATAGTTCTAACAAAGAAATACAAATTGCGCTCACAAGAATTATTAAGACTAATTATGTTAAAAGACTTTCTTAAAAAGGTCAACAATGCATTATTTCTTTTTCCTTTTTGCAACTTTTTTAGCAAATTGAGTGAAGCCTTATAGAGAAGATTATCAGATTTATATTCAACAAATCACACACTTTGTTTCATCACAATGATTACAATTCCCTCTTTGCAATAACAGTTATTCCACTTCCTTCCTGTGGTTTCTATTTCCATTCCATTCCCTCTCAGCTTTGTCCTTAGGTAAATGATGCCCTTTTGATCTTGAATGGTTGAACCATTCCATGGTAAGCATACCTTACTAGTGTTTTTACACACACACACACCCCATATCTACTCTTTGTCTGAAAATGGGTCACAAGTGTAAATTCCTTTCCAAACCTGAAGGGTGACCAAGTATCAGAATCTAAGGTTCCTTCAGTCTCTTTCTGATCAGTGAGCCTGCTGGGTTTTTTTTTTTAATAATTTTGAGTTTTGGTTTTTTCTACATTTTTTCCCATTCTATCCAGGACTTTCTGATGTGATATTCCTTTCAGAGCAGTTGGTAGTGGTAACCACGTACCATCTAGTTATTCTGGTCTCAGAGTTGTGATGTTCACATATTCCTTTTGCCCACACAACTTCAGTTTTCACCATTCTTCTTTTTTTCATACATAGAGAGACCAATAGTTGCACCCTGGATGGACAATCATGAGTTATGAAGATCCCAGACATTAGTTACCCAAGTAGGATGAAGAGCATTGTCTCTGTGGACGGTGGTATGTCAGTTGACCATGGTGTCCCCTAAGACTACAGTCCTGAGCCTCCACGTTTAGCAACTCATTGCCTTAAGATGTTTAGTAATATCTAAGAAGAAGTTTTTCTCATTTTGACCCCTGTATGCTACAACACATTCATAGGTATGGTCGGTCAATGCATTATTTCTTACTCTGACTAAAAAGCATACAATTGTTAATTTTAGTATTATGAGTACGAGAAGGCTTTAAAAGGTTCATGGAAAAATGGGACAAAAGGATAATAGAATTTTTCCATGAACTTTTTGAAGTCCTCCTGGTACTTTATAATGAAATACTTATTTTAAGAGAAAGCTGTGATCTCAGGAGTAATCAATCCTAAGTATATATGTGAAGAAAATATTCTTTATACAAATACATATATAGAAGAGTGAGAGAAAAATTATCTCTATTCTGGCTATAGAATTTATTTTAATCAACTTTTAGAAAAGACAAATAGATCATTTTTTTATATAATCTTGCTTTCAATACACTTTGTACATCTGTCAAGTTTTTGCTTTCGCTTATTACAAAATGTTTTAGGCTGAGCTGTGAGCCACAAATACACAGCTGTCTTCACTTCTTCATCAAATGTGAATTTTCATCCAAAAAGGGCTGCTTTCAGGGGAACAAACAGGTGAAAGTCTAATGGATCAATCAGGACTATAGGAAAGATGCTTTAACACCTCAAAAGGAAGCTTCTGCAGTGTCAACAGTGTGCACAGAGGTGTGTGGACATGTATTATTATGCAAGAAAACAATGCCCTTGGATAGCAGTCCTCTGCATTTAGGCTTCAGCTCTTCAATGAGCATCCCACTGTAAGGAGCACTGTTGACTGGTGAAACCTTTTTCCTGGTAGTGTTCCAATATGGCCCTTGAGAATCCCAGAAAATTGTAAGCATCCATTTTCCAGCTGATGGTTGACTTCGGAACTTTTTCTCAGTCTGCGATTGAGGATGTTTCCATTCCATACTCTGCTGTTTACGCTCAGATTCATAGTGATAAACCCTTGTCTCATCACCAGTAGCAATTTTTTTTTAAGAAACTTTTACCTGCCTTCAAGCATCGGTTCAAATTTTGTTTTCAGATGTCCAAATACTTCTGTTTATGCTCTTCTGTGATTTGTTTCGGTTCTCATCTTGCACAAACACTTCAAAACCCAAGTCTGACGTGGATTATTTCATAGGCAGAGCTATGGCTGATTTACAAATGATTTGCCGTATAATCCACTGTCACTCACCTATCCGACAGAATCATGTCACTCACATGTTCAATGTTGTAATCAACCATGGACATGGGCAGGAGTTTTACTATAACTGGAGTGTGGATAATTTTTGACTCACCCTTATATACACGGGAGCCCTGGTGTGCCGCTGTAGAATAAGCATTGGGCTGCAAATTACAAGGTTGGCAGTGCACAGTCACCAGTCGATACTTGGAGCCCTACACAGGGTTGCTATGAGTCAAAACCAACTCGACAGCACTTAACAGCATGTATATACATACAGACCAATGCACTTACTCCAACAGGCTGAAAAATGAGTCCATCCATTTCATGGCTGACTTCTTTGGCAAAACTTCCTTCAAGTAGCTAGAAAATAAATAAATACTTTTTAGAAATACAATAATCATTTTTAAAGTATTTTAATTCTTGATAAGCTTCATAAAATGTAATACATAAGCTTTTAAGAACTTAAAAACAAAATGGAGGGGTCTTCAGAGAGCTAGGTGAATACACTTTAAGATTTTTTTTTTAACATGGGAAATTTCCATCCCATCACAGCCTAGATATACTAAACAACAGTTCTAACATAACAATCAAAATGAAAGCATATTTTTAATGGATTGCTTAACCTATACAAAAGAAAAGGAACATACAAAAACCAAAAACAAAGTGGAAGTAGAAATCCTGGTAAACAATAAAGAGAGGAAATAAAAAAATAAACATAGTAAAGCAGAATCTCCATTGAGTCGTATCCAATCTGTCTGGGCAGGGCTGAAGAAAGGAGATGAGGACAAGTCCCCTGTGATACAACAGTGAATAATGGTTATCAGGACTGAATGTGAGGGTTGGAAATGTAAAGGTAGACGTCTTGTAGCAAAAGGAGGGGAGTGGGTGACTTTGCCAGGAGCAGAGGTCCCTGGGACCATCAAGGGAGAAGAGCAGAGAGCGGGACCCTATCCAGAGAAGCAGTGACGTCAGAGATGGCGGCAGAGACAATGACGTGGAGAGATGGCATGGCTGGGAACTCTAGACCCAGAGAGGAAAAGGGTCTGTGTGCTGACGACCGAGGGGCAGGCTTCCAGGGTATACCCTTTGGTTGGCTGATGATGCATGGAGGGGATTGTAACCATGGCAGTGAAACGATACACGATAGGATGAATGTAAAGCTAATGTTCTACCATGTAAACTATCACATAACTCACAATAAAACATTTTTTAAAAAAATAATTTTTTTTTTAAATGATGCCATTCCTTTGCTCAAAAAATAAACAAACAAACACAAAGGAGACAGTTGGAAGCTGGGAAAATGAAAACTTCGGCCAGAGAATATATAACCACAAACTAGCTCAACCACGGGAATTTTATTACAAAGACCTTCACATCCCAAAAACTCGAAAGCTGAGTATCTTTTAACATTTTCCTTTGCTCTACATATTGTTGTTTTGATTTTCTGAAGTTTAAAAAATACTTTTGTTCTAAAGAGAATTTTATGAGTGACATACAGTATGAAGCACAGTTTTTTCAATGTTATTTTAATAAAGAATCCATGTTATTGTTAAGTGCTGTCAAGTCAATTTCGACCCATAGCGACCCTATTTAGGGTTCCCAAGGAGCAGCTGGTGAGCTGGAACCTCCTACCTTGCAGTTCAAACAGCTTTGCAGTCTGGCGCATTAACCCATAGTGCCACACCAGGACTTCTTACAAAGGGTTAATGTGCTCAAACCATAAAGGCAATCCTAGATTCCAACTGGTTAATCCTATAACCAATTTGAGCTTGGACATAGAGGTTTCTTTCAAATTGCAATATTCCTGGTGTTTCTTTCTCCCCTTATTACAACAGTAAGAAAAAAGACACTGGAAAATTTAAGAAACTCAGAGCCAGAGTTTTGCCAAATGGGCAGCTTCAGGATAGTTTTCAGACTGTAAAAATGACTTCATAAAACCTGGTAATTTCACAGCACAAATTCTGCTGAGGTATGATGCAATAAAAATTAAACACCCCAATTAAATTGGTCTCTCCAGGTGTGGAAGAAAGAAGAATGATGAAAATTGATGCTCTTTGGAATCAATTAGACCAATGGACTAAAGGAACACATAAACATCAGTCTCCACGATTCTAAGACCAGAACTAGATGGTACTGGGTTACCACTACCAACTGCTTTGAAGGTGATATCACACTAGAAGTTCCTGGGCAGAGTGGAAGAAAATGTGGACAAATTTCAGAATTATTAAAAAAAAAAAAAAGAAAACGTTCAGCATTTCTCAAGCTGGGTGAACTGAAGAAAAAAAAAAAAAAAAAAAAGGACAGGCTTACTCTGAGAAAGATGCTGAAGGAACCCCCAAGACCATGGCCCACAACTACCCATCAGGGCTAGACTAGAACTTACCCTTGTAGACCAATTTTCAACCAAGTGGTGGACAGGTATATAGTAGGGACAACACTAGTCAAGTATGCTCACCACGAATGGTCAACCATTCCAGATAAAAAATACAACATTTACCTGGGGACAAGGTTCAGAGGGGTTGGGAAGGAAGGTGGAGTGGAAGCAGGAACCACAGGAAGAAAGTGGAATAACTGTAGTTGCATGGAGGGGATTGCAATCATTGTGATGAAACAAAGTATGTGATTCACTGGTTGTAAAACTGAAGACCTGCTCTGTAAACCTTTATTCAATTCACCATAAAATGTTTAAAAAAAAAAAAAATCTGAATGCCCCATATATATCTTTTAATAAATAAATAATAGCTTTTTCATCCTTAGACCAAACTTCCAAAATCCATGTAATGGACAATCCCTGTATGCAAAGTATAAAGCACAATGGATATACATAGTTATGTGCCAATATATAATTACGTTGTTTACAATGATTATTCTTAATAATATCCTTTCTCTCTCTCTCTCTTTATCTATCTATCTATCTATCTATCTATCTATCTATCTATCTATCTATCTATCTATCTATATGTGTGTGTGTGTAAAGACTACTCATCTGTCAGTTTGTTGTACTGTAGTGGCTTGTGTGTTGCTTTGATTCTGTAGGATATGCCATGGGAATTTCAAATACCAGCAGGGTCACCCATG
>NW_006408664.1:1564327-1578540 GCF_000296735.1 Chrysochloris asiatica | reverse complement strand
AAAAAAAAAAAAAAAAAAGACCCTTATAAGAGCCCATAATGTTCCAATTTCTGCTGTTGCTACTGCTGCTATTGTTGGAGCCACTGTCAGAGTGTAGATAAACAAGCACCAGCAAAAGACGTGACTGAGAAGGCAGGGGTGGGAGTACAATGAGAGGAAGCGGGGAGAGAATGGAGCGTGCCCAGCCCCACCCACTGTTCGGCCCACCTGAGCAGCAGGAGCAGCTTCGGCTTGGAATCCCACCCTGATGAATCCCACACTGACTATGGGCTGGACAAAGCCCAAAAGCCCACACATAGAGACATGTCCTCTGCCTCACCTACCTGTATCCCTCCCTACGTCTAGTGCTGCAAGAAACTAGGTTTGAGTCTTTAAAACCATTTAGGGGAAAATAATTTAAAAAAGAAGAGCTGCTTTCCCTTTTTTTATAAAATAAAAAACAACCCTATGAGGACCATGGATGTATGTGCCCACAGAGACATTAAGCAGCACATACCTGTGTTTAAAACAAAATGTTAATGTAGAAAAACTTGTCCCTTTTCCCATTTACAGTGCTTGAAATAAAACTTACTCAAACTTGTTATGGGCATCATATATACATTTAAGTCTTTATCACTAGTGTCCACATTTAAGTAATGTAACACATTTCCATTGTTTTGACTGCTGTCTCTGAGTTACAAAATGTTTCAAATTCTATGTGAGACTATTACTGCAGCTGTTAACCCAAGTTCAAGTACTAACTAAATAACATTAGGGCAGTTTTTTCACTTTACTTGTTTTATATGTCTATATTCTTATAAATATTTTGCTGTCCAAAGTTATCTTTAAAAGTCTGATTTAAAAGGAAGTTCTACTTTCATGTACAATGCAAAAAAATTAGCAAGACTTTCACTTCTACCCAAACAATAAGAAAAAGGCAGATATTCAATAACATTATAACTTCTTAAAGGTCAGCAGAAAGCTGAGGTCTTAAAACAAGCAGGTGAAATGAATTCCAAATCTCTCCATAGAAGAATAAGGAGTATGAGTTGACTCCACTTTGGAAAACCATACAGAGGAAATGGCCGTCGTAAAAGTGGATATGATGAAAACAACTAAAAGTTTGAACTATTCGGCAGAGAGTCTCCTAAATTCTGGGCTTGCCAACTTTATTTTCTCCTTTCCAACCCAACGCATTCTCCACAAACATGCTTCACCAGATCCTCAGTGAGGCCAAGAAACACCCAGCTTGATCCCTCTCTTTGTATTTATTGGAGCTGGAGGTACTGAAGCAGCACTGTATGTCACACATCTGGCACTGTAATCCAGATGTTAGTTGAGACAGAAAGAATAACCCAGAATCATGGAACAAACTGGGTCCCAATGATCAGTACAAATTCTACTCAGTGAATGTGGATTACAGTAAATTGAAGAAAGAAGGTCTTAAAACAACTTCTAAATGAAATGTTTTCCCTTAAAGCTGCTTAGAATGAAGGTCTTCCAGAGCCATCTGCACAATTTCCCACGTAACCAGGATATCTTTCTTCCCTAAATGCATGGAATCATGATGACATATCATGTTGAGATTTACAGTGAATTATAAATATTTGAAATTTGGGGGCCAGGGAGAATCTGATCTATTATTAAAAACCATGCAAACTAGTGTAACTGTTTAGAATTCATGGAAGCCACAAAAACAAAAGAAGCCCGCATCAACTCACCAGCTCCTATCCGCCAAGGTTTTATCAAGACAGAAAAGACTTGTGGTGGTGGGGAATAGGGCAGGAAACATGTGTGTGCCAGCCCGACACCCTGGTTTTAAAAACATTAAATCCCATCTGCTTTCCAGGCCATTACTGACAAGAAGCAAAAGTGATCTGCAGCTATACAACAGGCAGGAAACAGACCTAGGCGCAGGACAGTACACTGATAAAAAAAAAAGGCAGAAATACAAACTCCTGCCAAACATACTACCTACACAACACCAAGTTCAGCTGACAGAGAGGGCAGATACACTAAGAAAAGCCCATTCCTGCGGCACAGATGCTCAGGACCTACTTAATACCAAGACTACAAGACGAAAACTGAGAAAACACCATAGTCCCCACCCCCCACCCAACCCCCAAGTCTGGAAGAATGACAAGTAACAATTTACTTATTTATTTTTTAATGTTTTATTGTGCATTGAGTGAGTGAAGGTTTACAGGACAGATCTTCAGTTTTACATTCAGCAAATCATTGTGATGATTACAATCTCCTCCATGCACCCTCAGCCAACAGTATTTACCTTTTTTTTTTTTTTTTTTTTAACATTTTATTGTGAATTATATGATAGTTTACATGGGAGAACATTAGTTTTACATTCATCCTATCGTATATCATTTCATTGCCATGGTTCCAATCCCCTCCATGCATCATCAACTAACCAAAGGGTATACCCTGCAAGCCTGCAACAGTATTTGCCTTTATTTTTAATGTACACATACCACCTTGAAAATATAAATTCATTTAAGTGTCCAAAGGCACATTCTGCAAACCAGCCTCCTGCCTTCAGGCACACTGCTTCTCTCAGTCCACTGGCCTAGAGTCCTCTGCTGCTCTGTCTCTCTGTGCCATCACCTCTGCCACTATCTCTGCTGTCACTGCTTTTTTGGTTAGGATCCCTCTCTTCTCTCGTGTTCTTCCCTCTTGATGATTCTAGGATCCACTGTTCCTGAAATGACAGATTATCTGCTCCCCCTTTTTAGTTACACCTCTTCTACATTTATAATTATGACAATCACCATTAGTCCTGATAACAATTATTCACAATTGAATCATTAAATCCTATCCCATTATCACCAGACCCATCTGGACAAGAAGAAAACTATCTTACTCCCTTCATGCTGACACTAAGCACCCTCATGAAAGTTTGTAAGCCAGCCACTTAGCGGCTTTATAGTTTCCCGATTTTGATAGCTTAAGTCTAAGCTGCCCTTCCCATTCCGCCCAGCGTAAAGAGGAGGAATGCTTAATCCTTGATATGAAGAATCCTTCCCTATTCAGTTAAAATTTGGGGCAGCTTCATCCGTAAGCACAGGTCCAATAGCTCACACTTGTGAAAGCACACAAGAGCACAAAAAGTAGACTCTGTGGTACAAGTGTGGAGAAAGCTAAAAGTGAAACAGTAACACTGAGAAAGATGTTCTCATACTCCAGACCTCACAATAAACACAAATAACTGCAGCCAATTGCTGAAGGAACGTGAAGTCTTTGTGGGCACTAAGTATATGGCAACACAAACTCATCTGAAATCCAAAACAGATGGATTCAACCACCAAAACCCCCAAATGAAGCCCATTAACAAAATGAAAGAAGAGGAGGACTGATGAGTAGTAGGTATAAAGGCATCTACTCCTTCATATATTCTTCATGGTGTGACACTGTGGGTTAATGCGCTGAACTGCACAGTGTTTTAAGCTCATCAGCCGCTCCTCAGAAACCCTATGCAGGGTTGCTATGGGTCAGAACAGACTCGGCACTTAACAACAATAAATATTGTTCATATGGAGTCCTGGTGTGGTTGTGGTTGTTGTTAAGTGCCGCTGAGTTGAATCCAACCTATAGTGACCCTATACAGGGTTTCCGAAGAGTGACTGGTAAGCTTGAACCACCAACCTTGCAGTTCAAAGGGCTTTGCAGTCTGGCGCATTAACCCACAGTGCCACACCAGGACTCCTGCAAAATCAGTTTGAATAGCAAGGTCAGTGGTTCAAATTCACCAGCCACTCCTCAGAAACACTATACAGGGTCACTATGAGTTGGAACTAACTTAACAGCTCTTAAAAATAACAAAATACTGTTCAAACATATGGCACTGTAGGATAAAAGCAGGACTGCAAGATCGGTTTAAACGACAATGCTTAACAACAACAATATATTCACACAGAAAAAAAAAAACAAAAAAAAAATGAATATGTTATTGTTGCTAAGTGTTGTCGAGTAAGTTAAGACTCATAGCAAGCCTGTACAGGGTTTCCAAGAAGCAACTAGTGGGTTCAAACTGCTGAGTTTGAGTTAGCAGACCAGTGCTTTTCCTACAGCACTGGATCAGGGCTCGAATGTGTAGCATCCAATAAAAAAATATCTCCCACATACACATAAACATCAGTAATAAATAGTTTACCGAAAGGTCAATAATTACTTTAAAGCAAAGGAGAAAATGGGGAAGGGCAACTAGAGTACTAGAAATGGAACAATCAGGATGCAATGCAATTAAAGACAATGCTGACATACTAAACAAAAATGTAACTAAGGTCACTAAAAAATCTATGCAGAAAGTGTCAAATGGGAACCTAAATGACACTACGTAAACTTTCCACCAAAAATACAACCAAAAAAACTATTAAAAAAAATAATACGGTCCCATGGACAAGGACCTAGCCACGGAGGATTAGAGCTGAGAGTGAAACATCCAGCTGATATGAAGTGAGGGGAGACACACAAGAACACCCAAACCTGCAAATGGGCCCAGACGCCCATTTGACCTAGTTTCGATGGCTTTTGTCACAACTGTAAAGGTAGAAGTTTTTGTAACATAAACAGAGTAGTTAATCGTACATTCCAGGAACAGAGGACCCTAGAACCATCAAGGGAGAAGAGCATGAGCGGAATGTGAGACCCTATCCAGAGAAGTGGTTACGAATTGGGGTACTAACCTCAGGGTCACCAGTTCGAAACTACCAGCTGTTCCACGGGAGAAAGATGAGGCTTTCTGCTCCCGTAAAGATTTACGGCCTCGGAAACCCTGTACAGGGTCCCTGTGAGTCGGAACAGACGCCACAGTACATAACAACAACAACAACATCCAGAGAAGCAATGACACCAGAGATGGAGGCAAAGATAAAGACAAGGAGAAACAGAGCAGCTGAGGGCTCTAGATTCATGGATAGACAAAGACTGTGCATTGGCTGCCAGGAGGCAGGCCTGCAGAATATGTCCCCTTTGGTTGTTTAAATGATTACATATTCCAGAGCGTTTTTGTGTACAACCCCCCCCATTCCCCCCCAAAAAAAAAAAAAAAAAAGCAGAGGGAATAGAAGCAAACTCTGTTGATGATTCATGGAGGGGACTGTAATCATTGCAATCAAACAATGAGTATAAAAACCAGTGTTCTCCCATGTATACTATCACTCAATTCACAATAAACTATAATATAACTAATAATAATAAAGCAAGCACCAAAATAAGACCCAGAAAAGGCCTATATTTTGGAATTACCAGATAAAGGTCTTAAAATAAATTTAGCATTTTAAAACATACAGAAGAAAGGCATGCAACATGAAAAGATATGGAATCTCATAAAATGAGACTATTGAAAATGCAAGAAATAAAGCACAATGTTAGAGAAGTATACTACTCAATATTATTTAATAAGAATCAAAATCAGTGGTACTATCAGTAGACTATATACAACAGGAGAAAGAATCAATAAATTTCAATGTAGGTGTGTAGTACTATTATAACTGACACACAAACAGAAAAAGAAAAAAAGGGGTTGGGGGACAGAACTGAGAATCAGAGCAGAATGACTACGCCGAAATACATAACCCCAGAGTAGTGGTTACAAGCAGGGCTCCTAACCTCAAGGTTAGCAGTTCGAAATTACCAGCAGTTTCATGGAAGAAAGACGAGGCTTTTTGCTCCCATATAGGTTTACAGCCTCAGAAACCCTATACAAGGTCTCTAGGGTCAGAACCAACTAGACAACACTTAACAACAACAACATGAAACTAAAGCATGATAAGCAAAAGAAATGGAGAAGAGACACTGGAATAAAAATGCCTGAGGTGATTCCAAAATTATTTTTAAAAAATAAAGACACAGACCAGTGGAAAGCAAGAGAACCCAAAGAATTTATGAATGATTTATACAGGTTCCTTAGAGTCAAACTCCTGAAAATCAGAAATAAGGATCCAGCAAAATTTAAAAGCTTTACTCACCATAAAACACTTTTGTTATTGTTATTTTTAAGTGCAACCGAGTCAGTTCCAACTCACTGTGATCCTATATAGGGTTTCTGAGGAGTGACTGGTGGGTTTGAACCACCTGTCTTGTAGTTAGCAGTCCAATGCTTATCTTAGAATGCCACACCTAAACACTGTTTAAGATAACGAAAATTCAAGTCACAGGCTAGGAGAAAATATTTGTAAATTATGTATGTGATAAAGAATGTATAACTAATATATATGACACTTCTAAAACCCCAATGACAACAAATACACATAAATATACACACACAAAAGGGCAAAACATTTCAACAAAACTGCTCCAAAGAATTCAAACTGACAAAGCACATTAAAGCTGCAACAAAATATTAATCACTAAGAAAATGTACTTTAAAGCCATAATAAAGTAACATTTTAAACTCTTTTAGAATATTCTTACTAGAATGCTAAAAACATTAAGTGATCATACTAAGTGCTGATGAAAATGTGTCTCATACACTATGGGTAGAGATGTCAAATACAACAGCTTTGAAAAACACTGTCAGTTTATTCAGAATTTAACACCTACCACATAATCCAGGTACTTTATCTCTATATATTATTCTAAGAGGAAAGGAGCTCTGGTAGCATAGTGGTTACGAATCGGGCTGCGAACCTTAAGGTCAGCGGTTCGAAACTACCAGCCGCTCCGCGGGAGAAAGATGAGGCTTTCTACTCCCGTAAAGATTTACACCCTCGGAAACCCTGTACAGGGTCGCTACGGGTCGGAATCGACTCGACGGCACTTAACAACAACAACAACAAGAGGAAAAGAAAGTATTATGTGTATAGAAAGACTTGTAACCAATGTTCATAGCAGATATATTTCTAAAAGCATCCAACACAAGAATGGAATTTTAGCATAGCCATACAATGGAACACTCCTCAGCAATAAAAAGGAATAAGCTACAAAATTCCAACTGAAATGGATGAAGTCATCATATTAAGAGTCAAGTTTGTCTCCTCAGTGCACAAAGTTGATAAGGATGAGCAATTTAGACACTGACTAAAAACGTGGGACTATAAAGGCATGAGAAAGGTATATGGAAGGGATTGTAATCATTGCAATGAAGCAAAGCATGATTTATTGAAAGTAAACTGATAATCTGCCCTGTAAACCTTCACTCAATTTGCAATAAACACTTAAAAAAAAGAATAAGCTATTAATGTACACAATAACATATATTAATTTCAAAATAACGATGCTGAAGGAAAGAACTCAGACCAAAAGAATACATACTATACGACTCAGTTGGTTAAAAATTCTAAAAAACAAAAAATAATGTATAGTGACAGGAAAAAAAAATATTAGTGATTGCCTAGAGAAGAGGAAAAAAGTGGAGTAGAGGAAGCAGAAAAGGCAAAAAGAAAAATGGGGGGTGGCTATCTTTATCACTTTGATTGTGATGGTCACAGTGTGTGTGTGTGTGTGTGTGTGTGTGTGTGTGTGTGTGTGTCAAACTTATCAAATAATACCTTAAAAATGTGTAATTTATTGTGTGTCAGTTTTACTTTTAGAAAGTTGTACAATGAACTCATAAATTTTAAATAATGTATCTCCTACCTCAATCCACCCACCACTTGTCTGTTAGTTTGTTATATTGTGATGGATCAAGTGCTGATATGATGCTGAAAGCTATGCCACCGGTATATTAAATAACAGCAAAATCACTCATGGTGGACAGGTTTCAGTGAAGCCTCAAAAGTAAGACAGACTTGGAAGAAGAGCCAAACTACTTCAGAATGTTTAGCCACTGAAAACCGTATAAATAGAGTGGAACACTGTTATAGTGCCAGAGATGAAAATACGATGAAAAGCACCAAAATATTGTCAGATATAGTACCAGAAGATGAGCCCCTCAGGTTTAAAGGTGCTCAATATATGACTGGGAAGAGTTGTCTACTCAAAGTAGAGTTGACCATGCAGACACAAATGGAGTAAAGGTTATGGGCCTTCATTGGGTGATAGGCACAGCTCAAAATGAGAAAAAAAAAAAAAACAGCTGCAAACATCCATTAATAACTGGAACAGGGAATGTAGGAAATATGAATCTAGGAAAACTAGAAGTTGTCAAAAATGAAATGGAACATATAAATATCAATATCCAAGGCATACATGTGCTAAAATGGATTGGTATTGGCCATTTTGAACCCGACAATCAAATGGTTTACTATTATGCCCTGAAAGACAAATTCCAGAGAAATGAAGTCACATTTATCATTGAAAAGAACACTGCAAGATCTATGTTGAAGTACAATGCTGTTTGTGATAGGATAATATCCATATGTCTACAAGGAAGACCAGTTAAGTTAATACCACTATTATTGAAATTTAAGCACCAATCACTAAAGCCAGTGATGCTGAAACTGAAGAATTCTAAAAACTTCTTCAGTCTGAATTTGATCAAATATGCAGTAAAGATATACCAATAACTAATGGTGACTGGAATGCAAAGGTTGGAAACAAGCAGGAAAAAGCAGGAGTTGGAAAATACAGCCTTTATGATATAAATGATGCTGGAAATTACACGATAGAGCTTTTCAAGACCAATGACTTATTTGTTGCAAATACTGTTTTTAAACAACATAAGGGACGGCTATCATGTGGACCTCAACAGATGGAATACACAGGAATCAAACTGACTACATCTGTATGAAGAGATGGTGGAACTGTCATCAGCCAAAACAAGATCGGGGCAGACTGTGGAACCGAGAATTACTCAAATGCAAATTCAAACTGAAGCTGAAGAAACTGAAAACAAATCCTCGAAAGTCAAAATACGATCTTGAACATATCCCACCTGAATTTAGAGATCATCTTAAGAACAGATTTGATACACTGGACACTAATGATTGAAGATCAGAAGAGCTGTGGAATGACATCTAGAACATCAGGCAGTCAGAAAGCCAAAAAAAAAAGTCATTAAAAAGACAAGAAAGAAGAAAAGGCAGTCATAACTCTGAAATTTGCTTGCCATTACAGAAATGCTAAAGTGAGTTGATAAAATGAGGAAGACAAAGAACTAAACAGAAAATATCAATGGGCAGCTCCAGAAGACAAAGTTAAGTACTATAATGAAATGTGCAAAGAGTTGGGAGTTGGAAAATCAGCATTTTTTAAGCTGAAATAACAGAAGACTTGTAATATTGAAGTATTGTGGTAGAAACATTGAATGATGCAGAAAGCATTGAAAGAAGATGGCAGGGATACACAGAGTCACTGTATCAAAAAGAAATGATCGAAATTCAACTATTTCAAGAGGCAGCATATGATCAAGAACCCACTGAAAAAAGAAGTTCAAGCTTCACTGAAGGTCCTGGCAAAAAACAAAGCAATAGATATTGATGGCATGCAAACTGAAATCTTTCAACAAACTAATGAAGCATTGAAAGTGCTCACTCATCTATGCCAAGAAATTTAGAAGACAGCTACCTGGCTAGCCAATTAGAAAAGATCCATATCGGGATCGTTATAAAGAAAGATAACCCAATGAAATGCAGATATTATCAAATAAAATCATTAATATCACAAGCAACCAAAATTTTGTTGAAGACAGTTATAAAGTAGAGTACCAGAAAGATGTTTATTTGTGTTTTATTGACTGTGCAAAGGTTTTCAACTGCAGTTCAAACTGACTGTGTGTTCCAGTGTATTACCCCACAGCGCCATACACATACTTGATAACATAGAATCTTGAAAAAATAAAAACAAAGAAAATTAATACTTTCTAAAATATGGGGGTAGAAGAGTAAAAAGAGAAGAATGCACTTACATTGTTATTGTTGAGTAACAGTAATAGCAGGCTATATACTTTGTGTAATTACAAATATAAATAACCACAAGAACGAAAACAAAAATCTTCTCAAGTATTAGAAAACCAACACAGACATATTCTCTCAAGCAAAGAAACAGCCCATGTAGTCAAAGTCTTTAAAACATGCTTTTGTCTACATGCAACTATATATTGGCCTAACTAGTCTTTTAAAAATAACAACCAAAAAACCTTCATATTGAACCAAAAATTTAAATCTAACATTTTTGTTAGGAAAAAGGCTTTCCTAAAATAAAACAATCAACACTACTCACCAAAAAATAACATAAGTAAAAGTATATCTGACTTAGAAATCAGAAATCCCAATTTTAATATTATATAAGGTTAAATTCTAGTCAAAAAGTATTAAATCAGAGACACAACATCAATACTAAAGGATGCAATCCATAGTGAAAATATAATAGTTGTAAGTTTTTATTCAGCAAATAATTCAGTTAAACCCATGTTATTCTCCTGTGGAGTGTCTGGTAGGCTCAAACTATGGACATTGTGGCTCATAGTCCAGTGCTTATCATATAGAGCTATTGTGCTCCCTAGTTAAACCTATGGAAGCTATAAAAAAAAAAAAAGACGTATTAGAAACAATGAATAGCCTTGCTAACAAGCCACAAAGAAAATTAAAACAAAATGATTAAATTAAAAGGTTATATTATCTGGAAAATGAAAAACTACATCTTATATAATTCCTGTAGCAAATAAGATATCCAAGTCAAAAATGACAAAATATCCAAAATTAAATAACATAAACATAAATTATGAGACACATGTAAAGCACTATTCCTAGTAAAATTCAAAGCCATAAATAATTGCATACTCAAACGAAATTGAGTATTACAAAATAAACAGTAGCTCAAAAACCATGGTAGATTTCTTCAGAAAGAAAATCAGTAACAATAATACGTGAATTATACCAATTACCAAAAGCAGGGGAGAAAACACAAATTCACTGAATCAAATTGTGAAAGTGAAAAGAACAAAAAAAAGCACACAAAATTTAGGAAATTCACAAACATGTGAAAATTAAACAACACACTCCTAAACAACCATTTGTTGTTAAGTGACATCAAGTTAGCACCGACTCATAATGACCTTGAATAGGGTTTCAGAGGCTTTTTGTGAGAGCAGAAAGCCTCATCTTTTTCTCATATAGCAGCTGGTGGGCACTGACCTTGTGGTCCACAGTGTTGTGCTTATATCATACAGAGCCACAACGGCTCTCCAAATATATATTAGTTGAAATAAAGTGTCACAAGTGAAATTAGCAATCAATGAAAATAAAAACAAAACATACACGATGCAGCTGAAACAGTGCTTAGAGAGAAATGTACAGCTATCAACACCAATATTAAAAAGAAAGATCTGAAACCAATAACATAAACTTCTAATCACTAGAAACTAGAAAAAATGCAAACTAAACTATGTATAATAGCATGTAACAAATTAGACAACCTAGATAAAAATGGACAATTCCTAAAAAATTACAATCTACCTAACAAATTCAAGATAGGAAATCTAAATAGGCCTATTCAGGTAAAGAGGCTGATTTAGTAACCACAAAAATTCCCACCAAGAGAAGCACAGACCTAGATAGCGTCAACAGTGAATTCCATCAAAGAGCTCTTGTATACAGCAAAAGACATATATCTGACCTCTTCTCTTGACAGGTGTCCAGCTTACAGAAGGTCCACCTTTCCCAAATTTTACTTCATAAAGGGTTATTATTTGAGGAAATTGTAGTAGTGAGGTTTGACTATTACAAAGTAAGAAGCCTTAAAAATTTAAGAGTCTCATAATATTCTTATATATGGAGGTAGTCTGCTTGCCCCCTTCTTCTACTCTGCCTTAGTCTGGAAGTTCCTCTGAAACCTGTCCACCATAAGTGACCCTGCTGGCATTTAAATTTCCAATAGGAAAGCTTCCAGCATCGAAGCAACATGCAAGCCATCACAGTACAGCACACTGACAGACAAATAGTGGCTTCAGTCATTGGAGAGATGCAAATCAAAACTACAATGAGAAATCATCTCATTCTGGGAACAATGGCACTGAGCAACAAAAAAGAGAGCAGTAAATGCTGGCACGTTTGTGGAGAGACGGAAACTTTTATACAATGTTAGTAAGGCTGTAAAATGGTACAAACACTATAAAAACAGTATATTAAGCAGGTTCGCATGGGCTAAGTGGGACAGAGGTAAATGATGATGTATGCACAACCTTGGAACAAAAGGGTTCCGGGATAAAGGGATCGAGGCACGGTTTGGGTTTGAAGGGGTAAAAGAGGGGAATAGTATTAGGATGCTTGGCTGTCTTTTGAATGTTGGTCTCCCTAGCCAACCATTATGAAATAGACACTTGAGGCGGGGAGACAGGAAGAGCCAGAAACATCACTACAGAAAGCTTGTAAATCCGTCTTCAGCCTATAACTGATTGGAATACCTTAAAAGGGGCTAGAAGTTGCCCAGTGAAAGAGGCTTCCTATGGAACCTTTATATTGCACAAGACCATAGGTGGACTCCTGAACCCCATTCAGAACTGACTGAGGTAGGAAATTTCCACTGGAAAGGGCGAGTAGACCAGCCTGGAGTGGCTAGAAGAACAGAAGATACTTCGTGAAAGAAAGACGGGAAAGAAAGACTGGCAGAAAAATTTTGAAACAATAGCAGTCTAATTGATTACTACTCGAACAAGTAAGCTGTTTACCCGGGAGCCATCAAGGCAAGAAGTTGGGACCCCTCAAAGCAAACCCCCTTCCAAGACTGAGACTCAAGGGGAATACATGAGCAGGCATGTGGTCTGGCTGGTGACCGTGTTGGTCACCAATAAGGGGAAGAGGGGGGAAAAAACAGCAATGCAGTTGCAAGCTAAGCCTGGCCACATTCAATAGACCCCTGGGAGCCCGGGTTGAGACCTGAATGGCCAGCAGTACAGCAAGACCCGGGGACTCCTGGGCCCAGAGGCAGTGACATGGCCACAGAGGATTAGAGCGGAGAGTAAAGCATCCAGCTGATATGAAGTAAGGGGAGATGCACAAGAACACCCATACTTGCAGACAGTACTCTGTTGACCTGGCTTCAATGGCTGGATGATCAAAACTCGACTAGAAGAAGAAAGGAGGGGGAAAGAAGAAAAAAAAAAGAGTAACCTGCTACAATTTGATTAACTTTACCTATACTTACGGATGTAGTAGCTCAAAAAAGGGAACAAATCTTTACAGCGAGTATCACTCCCACCCCCTCATTATACAGGGTTGACAGGGATGGGCAACATAGACATTGGCTACCCAAAATGAGGGAGGGGGGCCTATAAAGGCAAGAAGTGACTGGCTTATAAGCTTTCAAGAGGGAGCCTAGTTCCAGATGGGGTGGGGGAAGGTAGAGTCACCAATGAATGATTTCCAATCCATTGGGACCGGAATGGCGAAAGGAAATGGGGATAAGACTCTTGTGGTACAATAGTGAATAATAGTCATCAAAAACTGACTGTGAGGGTAGGAAATATAGAGGTAGATGTTTTTAGACAAAAGGAGGGGAGTGACTGATTTTGCAGCCCAAGAGCGGATGGTACCTGGGACCATCAAATGAGAAGAGCGGAGACTGTGACCCTACCCAGACAGGCAGTGACGTCAGGGATGGAGACAGAGACGATGACGTGGACAGATGGAGCGGCTGGGGACATTGGACTCAGGAAGGGAGAAGGCCTGTGTAGTATACCCTTTGGGTTTTTTAATGATGCATGGAGGGGATTGTAATCATTGCAACGAATTGAAATACGATAGGATGAGCATAAAGCTGATGTTCTCCCATGTAAACCTCACAATAAAAACTTAATTAAAAAAAAAACAACAGTACCACACTTCCTTACAAGCTACAAGTATAAATACCATAAATCCAGCAATCCCAATACTAAGTATATGTCATCTGAAATTTTTTTTTTTAATTGCTGCTTCAGCGGACATTGATTGTTGATTCAAGTACAATTAAGTCCTTGACAACTTTAATATTTCTCCATTTATCATGAAACGAGTCCATTTGTGAGGATTTCTGTTTTCTTTATGTTGAGGTATAATCCATACTGACTGGATCTTGGATCTTCATCAGTAAGTACTCCAAATCCTCTTCACATATGGCAAGCAAGGTTGTGTCAGCTGCATATTGCAAGCTGTTAATGAGTCTCTCTCCATTTCTAATGCCACATTCTTCTTCACATAGGAAGACCAAAGAAAAACTGATGCATTTGAATCATGGTATTAGGACAGAATATTGAACACACAATGGACTGGCAGAAAAAGGAACAAATCTGCCTTACAGGAAGTACAACCAGTGTATAGCCTTTGGTTGGTTGATGATGTATGGAGGGGATTGTAACCATGGCAATG
>NW_006408664.1:1562403-1564017 GCF_000296735.1 Chrysochloris asiatica | reverse complement strand
GAGAAGAACTGGGCAGTGTTTCCTTCTGTTGGACTTGGGTTGCTATGAGTCAGAATCAACTTAAGGCACCTAAAATCAACATGGGCTTCTGATGTGGCACTGTGAACCACAGGCTGGAAGTTCAAACCCACCAGCTGCTCCTCCGAAATCCTATAGGGAGTTGTTATAGCAACCCTGTAAAGGGTTTCCTAGGGCAGGTTGGCTAGCCTGAACTGCCAATCTTACGGTTAAAACCAACTTTGCAGTCCAGTGCATCAACCCACAACATCACACCAGGGCTCCTTAAAGCCCACACAGCACATGGTATTCCCAGGTAGTCTCCCATCCAAGTACTGACAGGCCCGACCCTGCTTAGCTTCCAAGATCAAACGAGATTGGACATATTCAGCATGGTATGGTTGCAGACACATTTTAAGTAAGATTTCCTTATTACTTGTATTCTAACAGAAATAAAACTTACTTATAAATTCTAATGGTATCTAACATTAAAAATGCTTTTAAATTTTTTCAGATAATTTATTGAAGAATAAATGCCCCAATAAAAGCAAAATTTCATTCAGTTTTCATTATGGAGGTACTTACTAAGTACTGGTGTGGTGCTGTAGGATTAGCACTGGATCACACGGTCAGTTTATTAGCAGCCACTTCTTGTACACCCTATACCTTTGCTATAAATCACAACTGACTCAATGGCACTCAACAAGAACCAAAGATGGAGAAGTTCCTTTGTAACACAAATGGTGAAGTGTTTGACTACCAGCTGAAAAGTTAGTAGTTGAACCCACCCAGAGGCGCCTTAGAAGACAAGCTTGGTCATCTGCTTCTGAAGGGTCACCACCTTGAAAATCCTATGGAATAGATCTACTCTGTGCACACAGGCTCATCGTAAGTCAGAAAAGACTCTATGACAACTAACACCAACACCATCACCACCACCTCCAATGCTAGAAACACTGTGAGCATTAGTAATAGCAGAGTAACAACGATAATATAAGCCGGGGCCAACAGGCCTAAATAATAACAGCACTTTCATTTGGCAACATCTAAAAATATTTAAATGCAATGAAATAATAGTAATTTCTCCCTGTCAATCTTTCTTCAGAAACACAATTCTACTTAAATTGCTCAAGATGTTTTTAAAACACTGTGTAACAAATAAAATAAGCAGATACTTCAATTTGGGAACAATTAATTGCAAACTAGTGGAGTACGTGGTGAATTGTCCTAAACTAAGATGCATTACTTTTCAGAATTATAACTTTCTTGATTATTTTCCCTCCTGTTAAGCTAAGAAGACAACTGAATAAAAATGTTTAAAACAGTAGACATGTTGTGTCAAATAGCTTTTAATAAAGCATGATAGTGTTTCATAAGGTTTTCTTATAAAATTTGAATGCTTAGTTAGGAAGATAATCTCATAATTTGATTATCATATGATGAAAGCAAATAACTTTCAATGGACCAAAGACTGGTGAAACTTACAAAGCTTTTATGACTTACCCCAAGGATTATTTTATATGTCTATGAATCAGAGGATGGAGCTCTGGTAGCGTAGTGGTTACGAATCGGGCTGTGAACCTTAAGGTCAGCGGTTCGAAACTACCAGCTGCTCTG
>NW_006408664.1:1558753-1560488 GCF_000296735.1 Chrysochloris asiatica | reverse complement strand
AACTTAAAAATTATTGGCATTCCAGAACAAGAAGAATCACAGAAGTCCAAATAAGACATAGTTGAAGAACTGTTGGAATAAAATTTCTCTAACATCCTGAAAAGTGAAATGATGAACATTCAAGAAGCTCAATGAACCCCAGGAAGGATAAACTCCAAAAGAAAATCACCAAGATATATCATAATCAAGCACTCCAAAATCAAAGATAAGGAAAGAATCCTGAAAGCTGCTAGGGAAAACAGAAGTGTTACATACAAAGGCAAGCAAATCAGATCTCTCAGCAGAAACCATTCAAATTCAAACAAGAAGCCAAGGGGGGAAACATATATAAAACCCTGAAAGAAAAAAAAAACTGACAACCAAGAATCCTTTATCCAGCAAAGCTATCAATCAAACATGACAGTGTAATCAAAACATTGCAGGACACCAGAAGCTAAGGGATTTTGCCAAAGCCAACCCTGCACTACAAAACATCCTAAAGGGAGTTCTGTGGTCTGAGAACCAACAAGAACAGACAACAACCAGACACTGACATATGTGGCAGCACCTCCCAGAACTAAAGCAACAGATGGAAGAGTCAAGAACAGAACAAAACTATAAGAACAAACTCAAAGAATCTGGGAAATCAGGTTATGATTAAAACAATTACAATGTAAAAGAAGGTAAACACGCAGGTACAGAGATCCGGACGGTGAGAAGGTCAGGTCGATTACAGGATAAAATAGTCTGCACTAAATGGAGAGAAAAGTTAATGGACTATAAGGCAACCTCAAAGAAAATGAACACTTCACAACATACCAAGAAAATGAAAATCCAAGAAGAATATGGAAACATTAAAACCATGAGGAAACTCACAAGAACACAAAAAGCATGAACTCAGCAAAGGAAAACACACAGAACAAGAAAGCAGCAACACCACACAAAAACAAACATAATGGCGGCTAAAAACTAATCCATATCTATCGAAAATTACATTGAACGTAAATAGATTAAATGCACCAGTTAAGAGACAAAGAATGGCAGAATGGATAAGAAAACGGGATTCCTAAATATGCTGTCTGCAAGAGACACATCTCGCACACAGAGACAAATACATATTAAAAGTCAAAAGATGAGAAAAAATATACCAAGCTAATTGTAATAAAAAACAAACAGGAGGGGCAGTACTAATATCTGATAAAATAAACTTTATAGCAAAAATCAGCATAATAGATAAAGATGGACATTATCTCATGATTAAAGGAAGAATTAAACAAGATGACATAACCATTAATATTTAATATTTATTAATATCTATACTCCCAATGAAAGAGCTCCAAATCATATAAAGCAAACTCTAATAGATTTGAATAAAGAAACAGACACATCTACAATAATGTTGTTGTCAAGTGCTGTCGAGTTGATTCCGACTCATATCGACCCTGTATATGGTTTCCAAGGAGCAGCTGGTGGGCTTCAACCACCGACTTTGCAGTTCAAATGGCTTTGCAGTCTGGCGCATTAACCCACAGAACCACACAATAATAGTAGGTGATTTTAATACACCGCTTTCAAACATGGATAGAACAACCAGAAAGAAACTTGACAAAGACACAGAAGAACTAAACAACACAATCAGCCAACTGGGCCTCACAGATATATACAGAGCATTCAATCCAACAACTGCACAAAACACATTCTTTTCCAGTGCACATGGAACATTCTCCAGAATGGACCATGTCTTAGGCCACAAAAC
>NW_006408664.1:1556241-1557390 GCF_000296735.1 Chrysochloris asiatica | reverse complement strand
ATGGAAAAAACAATTACAAACTTTATATGGAAAGGAAAGAGACCCAGGATAAACAAAGCACTGCTTAAGAAGAAGAATAAGCTTGGAAACCTCTCAATCCCCCGACTGCAAAATTTATTACACGGCTACAATGGTCAAAACACCTTAATACTTGTACAATGAAAGATCAATGGAACAGAATTCAGAATCCAGAAATTAACCCACTCACATTCAGTCAACTGATTTTTGACAAAGTACCTAAATATATCGCATGGAGAGGTGATAGTCTCATCAACAGATGGTGCTGGCAGAACTGGAAAGCAATATGAAAAAGACTGAAACAAGACTCTCACCTCACGCCTTATACAAAAACCAACACAGCATGGATTAAACACCTAAATGTGAATCCCAGAATTATGAAGGCCATCAATGAAAAAATAGGGACAAATGTGAGAGCACCAATTCAGGGAATACACAGACAACGAAACATTTTGAAAACAACACAAACAAAAGTAGACAAAAAAGATGATTGAGACATACTAAAATTAATAACTTATGTGCATCAAAAGACTTCACCAGACAAGTAAAAAGGGAACCCACAGAATGGGAAAAAATCTTTTGCACATCAGACAAGGGACTCACTTCTAAAATATATAGGAAACTACAACACCTCTATAAGAAAAAGACAAATAACCCAATTATAAAATGGGCACAGAACATGAACAGACACTTCACCAAGGAGGAGATCCAGAAAGCCAACAAACGTATGAAGAAATGTTCACAATCACTAGCCAATAGAGAGATGCAAATCAAAACAACAATGAGATATCATCTCACACCAGCAATAACAGCAAAGATAAAAAAAAGTAGGGGACAATAAATGCTGGTTGAGGATGTGGAGAGACTGGGACACCCCTGCATTGCTGTGGGATTGTGAAATGATCCAGCATCTCTGGAAAGCAATAAGCCGCTTGCTCAGAAGGTTGGAAATAGAAATACCTTATGATCCAGCAATTCCTCTACTTGGTATTTACCCACAAGATATACGAGGCTTAACACCAGTAGATATATGCACACCAATGTTCATAGCAGCACTATTTACAATAGCAAAAAGATGGAGACAGCCTAAGTGCCCTTCAACTAAAGAATTGATAAACAAACTGTGGTACA
>NW_006408664.1:1554893-1555952 GCF_000296735.1 Chrysochloris asiatica | reverse complement strand
AAGGTAGAGCACAGGACAGGGAATAGACACAAGATAGTTTGGGTGCTAGGGAGGGGGCAATGGAAGAACAAAGCAGACAGGAAAATAATTAGGCAGGTTTGCATGGGCTAAGTGGGACAGAGGTAAATAATGATGTATGCACAACCTTAAAACAACAGGGGTCTGGGATACTGGGATTGAGACACGGTTGGAATGGGGAAAAGAGGGGAAACAATGTTAAGATGCTTGGCTGTCTTTTGAATCTTGGTTTCCCTGGCATACCATTATAAAATAGACACTTGAAGGGGAGAGAAAGGAATAGCCAGAAATATAACCATAGAAAACTTGTAAATCTGTCTTCTGCCTATAATTGATTGGAATACCTAAAATGTGGTACAACGTGCCAGTAAAGGAGGCTTCCTTAGGAGCCTCTGCATTACAGAGGTGGGACCCTCAACCACATCTATCCAGAATCTTCAGAGGTAGGAAATTTCCACATGAAAGGACAAGCAGATCAGCCTGGAGCAGCTAGAAGAACAGAAGATACTTCTTGAAAGAAAGACCAACAGGAAAAATACAAAACAATATAGGTAGTCCAACTGATTACTACAAGAATAAGCAAGCTGCTCGCCCAGGAGACATCAAGGCAAATGGTCGGGGTCACCTCAAGGCAAACCCTCTTCCAAGACTAAGACTCAATGGGATTACAAGCTCTGATTGGTGACCACGTTCATCACCGATATGGGGAAGTGAGGGAAAAACAGCAGTGAAGCTGTGAACTAAGCCCTACAATTTCAATAGACTCCTGTGAACCTGGGTGGAGACACGGTGGTCAGCCAGGAGTGTGGTAAGAACTGGGGATTCTTCGGCCCAGAGTCAGTGATATAGCCACAGAGGACTACAGTAGAGAGTGAAGCATACAGCTGATAAGAAGAGAGGGCATATGCATAAGAACACCCACACTTGCAGATAGTACCCACTTGATCTGGATTCAATGGCTGGATGATCAGAGCTCAACTAGAAGAAGAAAGAAGCGGAAAAAATGAGTAATCAGATAAAATTTGATGAACTTGACCTACA
>NW_006408664.1:1551370-1552357 GCF_000296735.1 Chrysochloris asiatica | reverse complement strand
GCATATGGATAGTATCATATCACAGATAGTATTATACTTCAATACAGATTTTGAAATGTTCTTTTTGATGATGAATGTGGCACCACTGTCTTCGATTGTCATTTCCGGCATAGTGAACCATGTGATTGTCAGATTCAAAATGACCAATATCACTCCATTTCAGCTCACTAATGCCTAGAATAAGGAGCTCTGGTAGCGTAGTGGTTACAAGTCAGGCTGCCAACCTCAAGGTCAGCAGTTCGAAACTACCAGCAGTTCGACGGGAGAAAGATGAAACATTCTGCTCCCATAGCCCTGTGCAGGGTCACTATGAGTCGGAACCAACTCCATGGTACTTAACAACAAATTAACAGCAACAATGCCTAAAATATTGATGTTGATGTGTTCCATTTCATTTTTGAGGACTTACACGATTTTTCTAGATTCGTAGTTTGTACATTCAATGTTCTGATTATTAATGGGTGTTTCCAGCTATTTCTTCTCATTCTAAGTTGTGTTCCATAAGCAAATGAAGGTCCCAAGAGCTTTACTCCATTTCCTTTATCACGGTCAATTATACTTTGTAGAGGCAGCTCTTCCCCAGTCACATTTTGAGTGTCTTCCAACCTGAGGGGCTCATCTTCTGGCACTAATCTGACGATATTCTGGTGTCATTCATCATGTTAAAAAACATGATGAAATTTTTTTTTAATGTTTTATTGTGAATTATGTGATAGTCTACATGGGAGAACATTAGCTTTACATTCATCCTATCGTATATTGTTTCATTGCCATGGTTACAATCCCCTCCATGCATCATCCAACAACCAAAGGGTATACCCTACAAGCCTGCTCCCCGATCGTCAGCACACAGCCCCTCTCCCTCTCTGGGTCTAGAGTCCCCACCTGCTCCATCTCTCCCTGTCACTGTCTCTGCCTCCATCTTAGGCAACACTGCTTCTCTGGGTAGGAACCCGCTTTCCGCTCTTCTACCTTGATGGTCCCAGG
>NW_006408664.1:1543810-1551270 GCF_000296735.1 Chrysochloris asiatica | reverse complement strand
ACTGAGTAGTATCCAAGCTGTCTGGGCCGGGCTAATGAAAGGAGATGGGGATAGGTTCCTTGTAGTACAATGGTGAATAATTGTTTTTAGGACTGACTGCGAGTGTTGGAAATGTACAAGTGGACATTTTGTAGCAAAAAGAGGGAAGTAACTGACTTTGCAGTCCAGGAACAGAAGTCCCTGGGACCATCAAGGGAGAAGAGCAGAGAACGAGACCCTACCTAGAGAAGCAGTGATGCCAGAGATGGAGGCAGAGACGATGACGTGGAGAGATGGAGCAGCTGGGGACTCTAGACTCAGAGAGGGAGAGGGGCTGAGTGCTGATTACTGGGGGCAGGCTTGTAGTGTATACCCTTTGGTTGGTTGATGATACACGGAGGGGAATGTAACCATGGCAATGAAACGATATATGATAGGATGAATGTAAAGCTAATGTTCTCCCATGTAAGCTATCACATAATTAATTCACAATAAAACATTAAAAAAAAAAAAGAAGCAATTGGAAGATAATGCAAATGGGCTTGAAATTAGAAACATGTGGGGAAGAACAGAAACTATAAAATTATAAGGCATAAAAAAGAAGCTTTTAGAAATATTAAGCAAAATGATAGCTTAAGACTATGATGGAAAAGAAAATGAATCTACAATGTTAATGAAAATGCAAGCTGGCAATATTAATTCCTTATGCTGGTGGTGATTAGTGGTAACTGTGTGAAGTGGAGTCAGTTCTGACTCATAGCGACCCTGCTGCACAGGGTTTCCTTTACAGCAGCTGATAGACAACCAACTGCTGACCTTATAGTTAGCAGTCAACTTGTAACCCACTAGGCTACCAAAGCTCCTTATCAATTCATTTTAGCATAGGAAAATATACCAAGGGAAAAGTTAAATGTGAAAAGAATGAATTATCTGTAACTTTCTGATCTGGTCTATTCTACTTATATCAATAATTTCTGGGCACATATGCACAAAAAAAACCTGGTTATACTGAATATAATAGCTTATCTCTGCTGACTTCATTTATGTCTTGGCATCACTCCCTGAAAATCCAAGGTTTCACTTTATCAACCCTAAAAAAACAAAAACTTGCACTCAGCTGGATATTACTCTTCATTATTTTTCATTCCAATTTATAGTTCAAGTTAAGATTAGTTAATAGTTCTGTATCCTAAATATTCCTCTAACCAGTACAACATCATTCTACACTACAAAGTCATCACTCTTAAAAAGTTTGATGCTCATTTGTTGTTGTTAGTGCTGTCAAGTAGGTTCCGATTCATAGCAACCCTGAATAGGTTTTTCAAGGAGCAACTGGTGAGCTTGAACCATGGATCTTGCCGTTCAAGCCAACCTTACAGTACAGCAAACTAACTGACAGTGCCACACCAGGACTCCTGATTCCCATTACTTACCAATCATACCTAAACAACTATATCATTAACTCTAATAAAAAATCTATATACTTTTTGGAATCCTATCATGGCTCTTGCATTAACCCACATCACTGCAATTAAAATTAAGAATACTAATTCTGAGAATTCCCATCATAAAAGTTAAGAAAATTTAATAACAGAATTTCTTTAAGTATGTGCACTACCATTAAGTCTATTCCAACTCATAGCAACCTCAGGGTTTCAGAAACCGTTTATCTACGGGAGCATACAGCCTCATCTTTGTGCTGGGGATCAGCTATTGGTTTCAACTTCCATCCTTGCAGTTACCAGCCCAACAATTAACCCACAGCCCTACCAGGGCTCTTTCCTAAGAAGTATAATTTATTATTTTGTTTGTTGTTTTTCTGTTTTGTTTTGTCTTCTTTCCCTCACAATTTCATAAAGTAGTTTAGTCCCTCTGATTATATAATAAAAGTCCTTTCTGCTAGATTTCCGAATCTTTTATTTTCACTTTGTCTTTTTAATTTAGTATCACCCCTTCACTCAATAACATGTATCCATTCTATTCAGTGTTTAATATTTAAAAGAGATCACTCATAGTCTCTATCTTGGAAGAACTAGAGGCAGATCTAACGTTGTTGTGTTGTGTGCCACTGAGTCGGTTGCAACCCAGAGCAACCTTGTACAGGGTTTCCAAGGAGCAGCTGGTGAGCTTGAACTGCCAACCGTGCAGTTCAAACAACTTTACAGTCCAGTACACAGTGTGGAGATCCCAAATTCTAATGCCTATTGATGCTAGACCACAAACCTGAAGTGGACTGGATATAAGTTAATAGAAACTAGTATGGCACTGTAGGATCACCACTGGACTTCATAGCACAAGGTTAGCAGTTCAAACTGCCCAGATGCTTCTTGGAAACCCTATACAAAGTCGCTGAGTTAGAATTGACTAGATAGCACTTAACAACAACAACAGCAGTGAGAACAACAACCAACTGGAGAGGGCCCTCTCCTCTACAAGTAGTCAAATTCAATGTTTTTATAGTACTAAAGAAGCTCTGGTAGCGTAGTGGTTACGAATAGGGCTGTGAACCGCAAGGTCAGCAGTTGGAAACTACCAGCCGCTCCACAGGAGAAAGATGAGGCTTTCTGCTCCCGTAAAGATTTACAGCTTGGAAACCCTGTACAGGGTCACTATGGATCAGAACCGACTCGACGGCACTTAACAACATAGGAGATTAAACTTCATGAGGCCCACCAGTCTATGACTTCTGAACATGAATACATATTAAATGGTCATTCTGCAATAAATGCTTTTAACAGAGATGTTTAAAATTTCCACAGAAATATAAAAGTAATTACATTTTTAAATGCTCCTTTATAGATTAATTTAAATGTTTACTAAGTATTATAAGCAAAAATAATGAAAAGAACACTATATGGCAGGCACTATTCTAAGTACTTTTAACTATATGAGGGGACTTTTAAAAGTATGTAGAAAAACAGAATTAAAAGATAATAAAACTTTTCCGTGAACTTTTTGAAGGCCTCTCATATTATGCCATTGTGGCGTCATAGCAATTATACAAAGTAGACTTTTATTATAACCTCTATTTCTTAGGTCACACAGCAAGGAACTAGGAAACCAAATTCTTCCTGGTTCAGAGACTATGCTCTTAATTACTATCCTACACCATGACGTCACATGCCCAGAAATCTTCTCAAAAACTCTAGTTTAGGGTGTATGAAGAGACTTCAAAAAGTTTATAAAAAAGTGAAATTGAAATATATTGCAAATTTTTCCCACAAACTTTTTGAAGTCCTTGTAGGCTTCAACATATTCTATAGTACCATATTCCTTCCATCACAGGAATCTCCAGTTTAATTGTCTGCCAAACTGGAATGTGGGTTTTTTTAGGTGAAGAATCACATCTTATTGTCATTTTATCTTGAACAGCTATTAAAGTAATCTAGCACACAGTAAGCTCTCACTTCAAGATGTGTGCTAAGTAAATATAAAGAGAATAAAAGCAGTAGTACCAATAAAAACAACCCAATAGTTAAAAGTTAGGCAGAAAACATAACAGTATATATTACCCCCAAGGTTATGTAAAATGAAAACACAAAACCTGAGAAGTTTAAAGTCATTAATTTGACTAATTTACAAATTATGAAAGCTGAAAACTTCCAAAAAAATTTTAAAAACTAAAATCATCTCTCCTAGTTAATAATTAATAACTGTCTCACAAAATATCTCTGTAGTAGCACTCTAACTGATCTCCATGATTCTAGGCTACCATCCTTTCTGAACACAATTCTCTTCACTGTCACAGGAATTCTCTTTGTGAAACAATCTATTATATGTTCTGGCCACATCAACAATCTTTGAATTCTCCTCACTGTGTACAGTCCAAGTTTTCTCAGCAAGGTTTAAAGATCTTTTTATTTCAGAGCAACCTCTCCTGAGTGAATATAGCCTAAGCACATGGAACACTCATTTCCAAAATGTTTATAAATTTTTGACACAATTAGATCTTCGTGCAGGCTATACTATATATCTAATATTACAGCTGATCAGAAGTGTGGGTAAGTATTTGCTTCACGGGGAAAAGAGTATGACCAATCATTTGGAAAAATATTAAACATTTTTAGAAGAATACAAGAATAGAATGGTTACTTAAGACATAAACACATAAGAAATGTAATAAAAATAAAACCAAACCACATAAATGATGGGTCTGGAATGTCATAGCAAAGGAGATATGAAGCAGAGAGAGAGAAAACAAAGGAAGAGGTTATAAAGCAATACATCTCATTCAAAAATGTATCCTTTGGGGGGGGGGGGGGGTTTGTGTGTGTGTGTTTTTTTGTCACTCTGTATTTCTCCAGTTGATACAATTTAGGATGTCCTTAAAATCATATTCATCAGCAGGAAAGCGTATGACTTTCTCTGTGGGCATGATTGCCATGCGGCTGTTCAGGAAGTGGCAGACTGTAGAATGATGCCATAGCTGCCCTCTTAGTTAATGAGTAAAGTGACCCAGTTAGCCACCACAGATGAGACCTTCAGCTCAGCTCTAATAGACATTGACTATCAGGAAGAAGACAACCCACACTGAGATACCAAATGGCATTTAGCTCTAAACCAAACATGTTCCATAGCCTAATAAAGTACAAGAAAAAAACCAGAAGTTAGATGTTAAGAAACAAATGTTATTTTCCACAATATAAAAAGCATTTAACATTTCTCTTATTCTTTAAATCAAGTTTTAAGCCAGCACAAAAATAGAAAGTTCAAAATCATATTTAAAAAGACCTATGATTTATATCTAGAAAGCTGGATAAAATACTTCATAAATAAAATAGCAAAATGTGTTATGTCTCTTTTACAATGATTTTATTCTATTTAAAGCTAAGCATTTGTCAACTATTTAACTACATGGTTCACTGGTTTTATATAGCACCTTAATGAATACTTGCTTCCATTAATTATACTGTCATTAACCTCTATGTCAAACTTAAAGCTACTTGCTCCCATCCACGTATTTAGCCATACATTCTTTCCCAGAAAGGTCCCATACTACTTCAACCTAATGCGACACCAAAACCAAACTCACTGCCATTATGTCGGCTCCTACTCACTGACCCGATAGGTTAGATTTCCAAGACTGCAAATCTTACAGGAGCTGACAGCCTCATTTTTCTCTTGTGGAATGTCTGGTGGGTTTGAATTGCCAACCTTGCAGTCAGCAACCCAATGCTTAGCCCACATATTCTTCTTCTAATTGAGCTCACACATGTATAGAGAGTAGATATGGAAATACATGAGCACTCATAGTCCCTTGGCAAAGACTGAGAATTCTAAGGACTCACAAAAGGATAAGAAAATAAATTTATCTGCAACATAGAAAAGGAATGGGTAGAACCAGGGTAAGAAATCCATAGCATACAATGAAGTAGAGAATCAGACACAAAATAATAAGGTTTCAGAGGTATGACTAGGGAAAGTATATTGTAGGGATTAGAAAAGTAATGCACTTAAACCAACAGCAACACTATTCTGGATTTCTAACTCCATTTTTAAAATATGTACAACTGTGAGTCATTTTAAAGTTTCTGTTTGAAAATAATATTTTAAAAATTTAGTTGTTGATGTTAAGTGCCATCGAGTCGGTTCCGACCCAAAGCAACCCTGTATAGGATTTCCAAGGAGCAGCTGGTGAGCTTGAACTGCCAACTTTGCAGTTCAAACAGCTTTGCAGTCTGGCGCATTAACCCACAATGTCACACCAGGACGCCTCATAAAATCAATAATAAAATTTATTTTAATTATATCGTGTCAAAACACTGATACATAGTATTCAGAAAAGGTCAAATGTTGTAAAGTACAGTATTTAAAACTTCAATATCATTCTTTTCTGATGGAATCATTTTAAAAGATGGGGGCAGGGCAGAGCATGGACCATCTGGAAGAATCTTTGTTTCCATATAATTATATGGGCACCTGAAAATATTCACATACAGGTCAGCACTAGAATGTTGAATTTAATCCTTAAAGTCTGTCTAGTGAATATAGTCCAGGATCGGAACCACCAGCAGGCAAGTTTAGCCTACTGCAGCTCTAGAGACACATTCAAAAGCAAAGGGAGCACCCTAAATATACTGTAACACAAACATCTTTTGTCTAATATCTCTAAACAGAATCCTAAATCTGACTTGTTGTGAACTGCTATCAAGTCAGTTCCAACCTATAGTGACCCTGTATAGGGTTTCCAAGGAGCAGCTGGTGAGTTAAACCACCAACCTTGCAGTTCAAATGGCTTTGGAGTCATTTGCACCACACACCAGGAAATGTGACTTAAACACCTGTATTTTCAGTCAACAAAGAATAATGTACAAGGTCTCCTGAACCTCTTCATAAATTATATCTGGAATAAGGCAGTACAGTTATCTCATTTCATATACAGCGGGTTGTTGTTGTTAAGTGCTGTTGAGTCAGTTCCGACCTACAGAGACCCTGACTGAATAGGGTTTCCAAAGAGCAGTCGGTGAGTTTGAACCATGACCTTGTGGTTCAAACCGACTTTGCAGTCCAGAGCATTAACCCACAGTGCCACACCAAGACTCCATAATAGAAGGTAGATGAGACTAAAAGTAACATTCTTGGTCAGTCACAGTTTTTGATTTTCTGAACATCCCATCAAAAACAAGGGTGGCCATATAGTTATACTGTAAGGTGCCAGTGATTTGGTGTTGCCAAACATACTGACTATACCATTGACTGTCAGATGAAGGAACAAATCTAACTGCCTTGAAGTAAGTACAACCAGAGTGTTCAATCTAACTGCCTTGAAATAAGTACAACCAGAGTGTTCCTTAAAAGTAAGGATGGTGAGACAACTTCTCATGTACTCTGGACATGTTCTCCAGAGGGATCAGTCTCTAGAAAACTACACTGTAATTGATAACATAGACAGTCAGCCAAAAAGACCCTCAATGAGATGCACTGGCGCAGTGGCTTCAACAATAGGTTCACACAGTGAAACAAAGAAGTCCTGGGGTGACACTGTACGATAATCACTGGACAGCTAATCACAAGGTGAACTGTTCACACCCACCAGTCACTCCTCAGAAACCCTATACAGAATTGCTATGAGTCAGCACCATGAGTTAACAACAACAACAACAAAGAAACAAATGTGAGGATGGCAGAGCACAGAACAGGAGACTTTCATTCTGTTACATACAGGGTCACAATGAGTCAGAACAGATTTAATGACACCTAACAACACCCAACTAATTCCAAATTTTAAGAAAGTCTGAATTGTCAGGTATCTCCTCTTCCAGCAATTTGATGACGGTAACAATTTTTTTTTTCTCTTTTGATCTTTTCCTTCTTACTTTCTTTTTTTTTTTTAAGTTTTTATTGTGGATTGAGTGAAAGTTTACAGGGCACATCATCAGTTTCACATTCAACCATTCATATGACTTGTTTCATTGCATTGATTATAATCCCCTCCATATATCATCAGTTAACAGTGTTTCTCTCTATCCTCTTTAGCATTT
>NW_006408664.1:1532603-1537874 GCF_000296735.1 Chrysochloris asiatica | reverse complement strand
GCTTCATTGCTGTTTTTCCCTCATTTCCCCATATTGGTGATGAATGTGGTCCCAATCAGGGTGTGTATTCCCATTGAGTCTTGGAAGGAGGTTTACACCTAGAGGGGACCCTGACCACTTGCTTTGATGTCTCCTGGGCAAGCAACTTGCTTGTTCTTCTAATAATCAGTTGGGCTGTCTATATTATTTTATATTTTTCCTGTCGGTCTTTCTTTCAAGAAGTATATTCTGTTCTTCTAGCCACTTCAGGCTGGTCTGCTTGTCCTTTCAACTGGAAATTTCCCACCTCAGAAGAGTCTGGATGCGGTTCAGGATTCCACTATGGTCATAATGTTTTAATATTCAGTATTCTAGCTATACCTGACATTCTTCTACTGCTACTCATAATGTTTTCAGTGGTTCAACATTCGGAAGTAGTCCTTCTCTCTTTCTTCCTAGGCTAAGTCTGGAAGCTCAGCTGTAACCTGTTTGTCAGTAGCAATGCTTCCAGCATTGCAGCCACATGCAAGCCACCAGTGTGCAACAGACTGACAGACAATTGATGGACAAAAGCCTAAATGATCTGGTAATATCTCAGACTTTATCTCCCTCCCAAATTATATGTCCCACACTGACTTCATTTCTAATCCTGACATCTTTTCTGTTCCTCAATCACTCATTACCTCCTAACTTTGAGCCCTTGTACTTGCTCTTCCCTCTGCCAAGAACGTTGTTCTCCCAATTATCACCATTCTCCCTCCTCAAGTCTTCACTCAAATGTCACCCACTTGTAGGTACTTACCCTGAAGAAATGCTACCCTTTTAAGCAAATATGTTTAATGAAAACTTGTAATAGCAAACTACAAGAAGTAATCTAAGCACATCAATAAGAAAATACATAATTACAGTACACATTATTACTGTCAAATACTATGCAGCAGTTACAAAAATTTGCAATGATATGAAAATGTCTTCGAAGCATACTGTTACATGGGGAGAAACATCCAGACATTTAGCAAGTGTCAAAAAAGCAAAAACAAAGAAAAGTCTCAGTGTGTGTGTGTGTGTAAATACATATAAATAATTTTTTTTAATCAGAAAGACTATGCATCAAATGCTGTTTACTACCTTCAGAAAGACTGGGAGATCAAAAAGTCATTTTCTCTATATATAATTCTATACTGTTCAAAGCGTTTTTAAAACCAAAATATGGACAATGGCCATGAATCAAACTGTATGAGAAACAGGGACACAAACTAGTTTGAAGTTTACACCATTTATAAGCAAAGTTAAGGCAAGAATGCCAACAAATTTTAATGTGTGGTGCTATAGGATAAGTGCAGGACTGCAAGGTCAGCTTGAACCACAAGGTCGGATGTTCAAATTCATCAGCCACTCCTTGAAAAACCCTATACTGGGTCGCTATAAGTTGAAAATGACTCCACAACACATAATAAAAACAACAACAATGTATAATCAACCTTAGGGTAGAACAGTATCAATTCAAGTAACGTCAAGTTACTCAGGCAGTAAAATGTCAATCATATTCCTATGCAGCTCAATTATGGTACAACATAAGCATTAACTGGAAAACTACAGAGTAAACTTTACCTTTCTTGAAGTATAGATGTCAAAAAATGGCTTATTTCTGACACTAAATGGTTCTTGTGTTTTGTCAATGAGACCAGTCTTCATTTTCTCATGTCGAGGATTTATTATTTCTCGTTCTATACACTGCAGACGAATATTAAAGTCACAATCTCCAACCGGCTGCGCCTGAATTAAATGAGACAATAGTGGATCATTCTTTCTTAATAAAAAGTAGGTAAAATATGTTAAGGTCTCACAAATCTTGATGGTCAGTATTTCTTATATTAGTCTCTCTACTTTTGTATACACTTAAATTTTCCTATCTATAAAAAAAAATTAGAAATCTGTTATCAAAGACAATGAAGCGACCCTGCACTGAACATACATTAAAGTAGAAGCTCAAATATAGAAGTAGAAGAGACAGCACTCTCACATTCACAAACAAATCCCCTCCTATCCCTTCTTTTGCCTCAACAGTCCAAGAATTTTAGTCTAAGATCTGTGATTACAGTAAGCCAGTTCTGGGAAGCATTCTTTTAGAGGAATATAGTAGTCATAAACAAACAGAATAAAATGATCTTTTCTCTCCTTGAGGTTCTTAAGTTTGAAGCTTTATGCTTCAAATATAGAACTTCAGTCCAAACGATGAGAAGGTTTACTGGGGGACGGGGATCCCTTTAAGTAGCCTGGACTAAGACAATCCTGAATCATTTTATTACAGCAATTTGTTAAAATATATTCCAAAAAATAACTTCATAAAAATTTTCTTAAAAGTCTTCAACTCTTAAAAATTTTTTTAAAAACTTAATTATAGAATTGTCAATGCTTTCAACCTGACTTGAATACTAAATGATTATGCAATTTGAATAATATACATCTAGGGGAATGATTATACCTTTTCATAGATGGACACTATTGAAAATGCTTCTTGTATTTATAGAAGTAATCTTGTACTGCCTAAATAATTCAGATTGACATGCCAAAATTAAGCATCAAAAGGCAAACAAATTCTTGCCTAGTATAAACTATAGGAAACAGGTGAAAAATATAAATATAAATCCTATTTCACGCTCTATAATCCTATACTATTTAATCTTGATATTTACTTACAATGGAGAGTTTTGGATTTTTACCTTCTTTCCTGCTTGTATTCACACTTTCAGTTTCAAGTTACAAATGCAACAATTAATGATCACTTTCTCTTTTTGAAGTGACAGACTAGCAAAATTTGGTGTGGTTTTTTTTTTTTTTTTCATTTAAATCAAGTACAGAACAAAACCAAGAAAAGTTTAATTTTACAAAATGCAGTTTTATTTTATCAGAGTTTCGCTGGTTTTTTTAATTACCGGAAGGTAAGTAAAGAATTGTATAAAACATTAGGCAAATGAGAGAAAGAAAAGGAGATTTTTTAATATTATCAAGAAGATGGCAACAACATTATATATCAGCATAGAACATTGCTCCATAGGGCTTTCAAATAGTTAATGTTTTTTAAAAAGTAGATTCTCAGGCCAATTGTTTGAGACACCTCGGGTAGACTAGAACCTCCAACCTTTTGGTTGATTGGTTAGTAAGTGCTGTTGAATTGCTTCTGACTCACAGTGACCCTGTAACGTGTCTCAAAGGAGCAGTTGGTGGGTGCTTCTCCTACAGCACCACATCAAGAATCCAAATCTTTTGTTTAGCAGCTAAGTATGCTAAAGGTTACACCACTGAGAGTCCAAGGTACCAAGAATCAACTGTTTGGCAGGTGTTTTTTCACTGGTTTAATACAACACTAACAATTGTGTAACCTGACAGTCACAATTTTTCTTTCCTACTATTTCTAACAAAAACAACTCTGCTGGTGTAGTGGGTTATGAGTTAGACTGCTACCCACAAGATCAGTAGTTCAGATCCACCAGCTAACTGCTCCTCGGGAGAAAGATCCCATAAAGATTTAGTCTCAGAAACCCTATACGGGGTTGCTATGAGTAGAAACCGACTCAACAACATACAACTACCACCATCATTATCTCAACAAGGTAACAAGTACTTTTCTATGGGCAATCTCTTCCATAACAGTTTTTAAATCATATTACAACATCACGAAAAACAAATGGCATTGTTGTTCCTAATTTATATAGGATAAAATCACATATGTTAAGTTTCTGGTGAAAAAGCATAGATACCCTAACATAATCTGAACTTTTAGAAATTAAAAGAAAATTATAGGTTGCTTTCTTTGTCAAAACAAATTTTTTAAATGTTTCAATCAAGGTTGTTAGATTTCTCAATATACAGTAAGCATAGCTTTTTCCCCCCATTTCCTCTATCAATATTCTTAGAACAATTTAAAAACTGAAAGTATTTTATAATTATAAAAAGTACTTACATTGAATTTAATTATATCATATATCAAATATCGAGGAACAGCCTGTCCATTTACTTTGTCAATAATCATTTCCTTGAAAGAAAAAAAATATATATATATATAAATTTTTTCATACATTAATAGCAATTTATTTAATTTTATTGACATAGAAAATACATACAAAGAAAGCATTACATATTACTTGATAAAATTTTACAAAGTGAATATACTTGTACCCAGATCACATCAATAGAATGTCAGCTGCCCAAAAGGTTTAATCATGCATTTATTCTGCACTGAAATAAAATGACAGTAATTCCTCATTACACTATTTTACATTTGACTATGTTACATTTTGTTTTATGTTTTAATTTTTAAGCTACTATTTGGTAAAACCAAATGGCCACCACTCGTCTGTCAGTTTGTCTTACTGTGGTTGCCTGTGAGTTGCTGTGATTCTGAAAACTATGCCACTGGTATTTTAAATACCGGCAGGGTCATACGTGGTGGTGGACAGGTTTCAGATGAGCTTCCTCACAAAAACAGACTAGGAAAAAAGAATGATGAACTACTTCCAAATAATTAGTCACTGAAAACCTTCTGAATAGCAGAGAAACACTGTCAAATATAGTGCTGGAAAATGAGTCCCTCAAGTTGGAAGGCAATCAAAACGCAACTGGGGAAGAGCTGCCACCTCAAAGTAGAGTTGACTGTGATAACGCCAGAGGGAGAAAAGCCCATGGAACCTTCATTTGCTGATGGGGCACAACTCAAAATGAAGAGAAACAGCTGTAAACAGCCATTGAAAATCAGAATATGGAATGTACTAAGCATGAATCTGCGAAAATTGGAAGTTGTCAAAAATGAAATGGAATGCATATACATTGATATTTTAGACATTAGTGAGCTGTAATGAACTGGTATTGGCCATTATGAATCTGACAACCACATGGTTTACTATGCCGGAAATGACAAATTGAATAGGAATGGTGCTGCATTCATTGTCAAAAGAATATATCCAGATAAATCATAAGGTACAATGCGGTCTGTGATAGGATAATATCCATGCGCCTACAGGGAAGCCCAGTTAATACCACTATTATTCAAATTTATGCACCAACCATTCTAGCCAGTGAGGATGAAATAGAAGAATTCTACCAACTTCTTCACTCTGAAAATGATCTAACATGCAATCAAGATGTACTGATCACCTACTGATGAAGATCAAAGAGCACAGCCTTCAGTATGGATTACATCTCAATGTTAAGAAAACAGAAATCCTCACCACTGGACCAATAAACAACATTCTTATCAATGGAGAAAAGATTGAAGACTTCAAGGACTTCATT
>NW_006408664.1:1531173-1532503 GCF_000296735.1 Chrysochloris asiatica | reverse complement strand
CAGTTTGCTATGTCTGCTAGGTGGCTAAAGTCTGATCCTCAGAGCCTATGGTTTGGACGGTCTGCAACGCTTGGGCCCTCAGGGACATGAACTCCTGAACAATTTATTTTTAATTTAAAACTCTTGATACAATACAAATGCTATTTTTAAATTTGTGTGCTAGAACGAAGTATTTTTCATAATTTTAACAATGACCAATACAAGGTTCGTTTAATTTTCAATTCAATTAGGAAGGATAAGAGGAGACTAATTTTAAGTTTTAACTGGCAAAGAACAGGGCTCCAGGAATTGATAGAATAAAAATTGAAACCTTTCAAAAAAGTGAGACAGAACTGGAGGCACTCACACATCTATGCCAAGAAATTTGGAAGACAACTATCTGGCCATCTGATTGTAAGAGATCCGTATTTGTGCCCATTCCAAAGACAGGTGACCCAACGGAAGGCAGAAATCATTGAACAATATCTTTGATATCCCATGTGACTAAAGTTTTACTAAAGGTAATACAGAAATGGCTGCGAGCATACATTGACAAAGAACTTCCAGAGGTTCATGCTGGATTCAGAAAAGGACATGGAACCAGGGATATCACTGCTGATGTCCGATGGATCTTGGCTGAAAGCAGAGAGTATCTGTGCCTTACTGACTACACAAAGGCTTTCAACTGTATGGATCATGACAAGCTATGGACAACATTGTGAAGTATGAGTATTCAGGAACACTAAATTGTGATCATGAGAAATCTGTATATGGACCAAGAGGCAGCTGTTCGAAGAGAACATGGAAACACTGAATGGTTTAAAATTACTAAAGGTGTGCGACAGGGTTGTATTCTTTCACCATACTTATTCAACCTGTATGCTGAGCAAATAATCCAAAAAGCTGGGTTCTATGAAGAAAAATGTGGCATCAGGATTGCAGGAGGACTCAATAACAACCTGTGATATGCAGATGATACAACCTTGCTTGCTGAAAATGAAGAGGACTTAAAATATTCACAGAGGAAGATCAAAGAGCACAGTCTTTGGTATGGATTACATCTCAATGTAAAGAAAACAAAAATGCTCATCACTGGACCAATAAACAACATTCTTATCAATGAAGAAAAGACTGAAGTTTTCAAGGACTTCATTCTTTTTGGATCAACTATCAAGGCTCATGGAATCAAAGGACGTACTGCATTAGGCAAGAAATCAAAGGACGTACTGCATTAGGCAAATCTGCTGCACAAGATCTTTTTAAAGTGTTGAAGAGCAAAGATGTCAGCTTGAAGACAAAGGTGCTCCTGACCCAAGCCATGGTATTTTCAATAACCTCATATGCATGTGAA
>NW_006408664.1:1529679-1530728 GCF_000296735.1 Chrysochloris asiatica | reverse complement strand
CCAAACTTCATCTCTCATAGTTTGGACATATTGTCAGGAGGGACCAGTCGCTGGAGAAGGATATCATGTTTGGTAAGGTGATGGGTCAGAGAAAAAGAGGAAGGCCCCCAGGGAGATGGATTGACAAAGTGGCAGCATCGGTGGACTCAAGCATGGCAATGATAGCGAGGCTGGCCCAAGACAGGGCAGTGTTTTGTTCTGTTGTACACAGGATTGCTACGAATCAGTACCGACTCGATGGCACCTAACAAGACCACTAATTTTAAGTTTATCGTTTGTATGGCCTGTGAATGATGTTATAAATTTTGGCAGAACAAAGGTTCCAAGCCCATGCTATAGGGTTCAAAGACTGTAAATCTTTACAGAAGCAGACATCCTCATCAATCTTCTACATAGCAGGTGGTGAGTTTGAACCACTGACCTTTCAGTTAGCAGCCTAAAACATAACCAAAAAACCACTGACAAAGTTACAGAGAAACTGTATATTAAATAACAAACCTATGGTTGTATTTTCTTTAAGAACTAATGGTCTTGAACAAATATAGTTAAGCACAAAAGTTTTTATTTTGAAAAAAATAAAGAGAAACAAGGCAATACACAGGAAACAAATGTAAATGTCAGATGAAATACACAGACACATAAAACCTGCCTAGCAACACAGGAGCTCTGGCAGCACAGTGGTTACGAATTGGGCTGAGAACCTCACGGTCAGCAGTTCGAAACTACCAGCTGCTCCGCGGGACAAAGATGAGGTTTTCTGTTCCTGTAAAGATTTACAGCCTTGGAAATCCAGTACAGGGTCGCTATGAGTCGGAACCCACTCCACAGCACATAACAACAACAAGCAACATATGCAATTAAGCATTATTAAATTATTTTAAATTACAAGTGTAAACATTCTTGAAAAACCGAATGCCATAAAAAGAATGGTGGTGATTGGTGGTGGTATGCCCTGGAATCGGTTCCAACTCATGGCTATGCTGTATGTTGCTGTTTTTAAGTGCTGTTGAGCCTATTACAACCCATAGCGACCCTGTATAGGGTTTCCA
>NW_006408664.1:1516293-1529579 GCF_000296735.1 Chrysochloris asiatica | reverse complement strand
AGAATATTGAATATGCAATGGGCTGCCAAAAGAACCAATAGATTCGTTTTGGAAGAAGTGCAGCCAGAGTGCTCCTTAGAGGCCAAGATGGCCAAACTTCGAATCTCATACTTTGGACATATTGTCAGGAGGGACCCGTTGCTGGAGACATAACATGTTTGGTAAGGTGGACAGTTAGAGAATAAGAGGAAGACCCCCAACGAGATGGACTGGCCAAGTGGCAGCATCGATGGACTCAAAAAAGCATGGCAACAGTAGTGAGGTTGGCCCAGGATCGGGCAGTGTTTCGTTCTGCTGTGCATAAGGTCACTATGGGTTGGTACTGACTCGATGGCCCCTAACAACAAATACAACAATTAGGATGAGGACTCTACAGATTTTAAATCACAAAAGCCAGTGTTACTTTTTAAAGTAATTTTAATCAATAGTGCATTAAATGTTGTTGTATAGGAATTACATGATTCATAAAATCTACAGATATAAAAGGGTCCCCATATTTCAAACTTAATCCTTATGTGATACACCTGGTCTACCTTTGTCCCATGTCCCTCTACTCTACTTTGTTTAAAAGAACAGAATGAACAGATCAATGCAAATCTATTAGAGTCACCAAGAAGTCAAAGAAAATAATCTTTTTGCTGGCAGAAAAGAGATGAAGACCAATTAAGGATAATTATAAGGATATATGCAAGGAGCTCTGATAGCATAGTGATTGTGTTGGGCTGCTAACCACATGTCAGCAATTCAAAACTACTATCTGCTCTATGGGAGAAAAAGATGAGGCTTTCTACTCCCATAAAGATTTATAGCCTCAGAAATCCTATACAGGTTTGCTATGGGTCAGAACCGAATCCATGACATACCACCACCACCAACATAAGGATATATGTAGGATTTTTTTATTCTTAAAAATAAGTTTTACTTATCGTTCTTCAAATACTTTCTAAGAAACGAGGCAGATTTTTTTTTATCTAATTCAATCACAGGACATTTACACACAACCAACAAAATGACACAGAGCACACTGAATATGGGCAAATATATTTTATTGTTAAAAGAAACCATTAACAATTTCTTTCCTGAACATGTGTGTAAGTTTCCTGAACATGTGTGTATTTATTTATGGTTATTTTTAACCAATTCATTTGATATAAATCTAATCACTTTCATTATTTAAATTGTTTCTAATACATTCTTTTCATTTAAACACTTATTTCTGAGCCTTTTCCAAGCCAACATGGTGGTATAAATAACAGGTTTCGATTAATTTTCTTTTCAAAAATGTCTTATTAAAAGTAGAGATTCAGAAAGCAAGTATCTCAGAATTTCCTTCCCAAATTACCTAATGAAATGAGTAAAACCTTTTTTTTTTAAAGAAGAAAATGTATAATCAACAGATTAAACAAAAATAAATAAACAAGCTACTTGTTTTAAACCTGACTGCAAAGAAACTGCCAAACATTCTGATAAAATAGAAAGGTACAGCGAGGCGAGGCTCCAATCTCACAAACCACCAGGATCTCTATTGGTAGAAGTGGCAAATTCCTAACAATTTTCACTATTACACTCAAATTTAGATAGATGCACACACAGTGGTTATTCTGGGCCCCCCGTCCCTCCTTATTTTGACTAAAGAGTAATAAAACAGCTGAACACTCTGTCTGCCTTAAGGAAAGGCTCCAGGACAAACACTAAACTGGAGAAATAATCTGAAGCATTACTGGAACAAAAGATATCCAACAATTAGTTGAAAAGACATTCAACAAAAATTAAGAGAGAACAGCACCCCAGAGATTCTAAAAAAGACCTGAGCCTCTGCTGAGCTCTTACCAATGACCCTCCCTACAGCTTTACCATTACCAAAAAACAAACCCACTGACCACAGTACTCCGATTCACAGCAAGCAACCCTGGCGTTCAGAACAGAACTATCCGCATAATGTTTCCAGGGCTGAAAATCTTTATGAAAGGAGACTGCCAAATCTTTTCATTACCAGCTGAACACTTAACCACTGGGCCACAGGGCTCCTTATCATAGCCATGGGTTAAAGGAAAGTTGGTACACATAAAATTGAGATAAGAAAGGAAAACAGACATCCTCTTTTGACCAAAATGTAGTCATCAAGATTGAATTTACCCTCCTGGTGAGGTGCTATAGGATAAGCACTGGACTGCAAATCACAAGATCAGAAGTTCAAATCCGCCAGCTGCTCCTTGCAAACCCTTGAACAGACTCAATGGCACTTAACAGCAATAACACAACAAGAAATAAAGAATCAGACAGTACCTGAAGCAATGATTTAAGACACTGGACATCAAGCAACAAAGAATAGTAATATCTAGAAGAGACAGGAAACAAACGAAATGAGCTCTATGGAGGGGGCGGCAGGCAAAATCTGAGTAAAGAAAATGGAAGTTAGTCTAGAGAGAGCAAGTTATCTAGAATTATCAAGGAAGAGTATCAGAGAAAAAAGTACTGTATGCAGAAAGAACAGAAATCTATAGGTGAACGTCCTTGAGTATTCAGCAGAGTACCAATCAGCGTGTGTAGATGTGTGAGGAAACTGCTCACCATCAGACAATGTTCTCTTAAAGAGAACAGAAGCTGACAATGGAACAACATAGGGTTGGGAATAATGCCTAATGTCATCAGAAAGACAATTTATAAGGGCAATGGGTAAAGTATTCACAAAAAGTGTGCCTGCACGTTATTGATGTTAAGTACCACTGAGTCATTTCTGACTCACAGTGACTCTGTATAGAGATTCCAAAGAGTGGATGGTGGGTTTGAACCACAGATCTTGCTGCTAGCAGTTCAGTATTTATCCTACAGTGCCACACAAAGACTCCTGTGCCTCCATAGTAAAGAATAATTACCCCTTCTATAATTATTCTGTTTTATATTGTGCCTCCATTGTTGTTGTTGTTAAGTGCTACTGAGTCAATTTCAACACATAGCGACCCTATATAGGGTTTCCGAGGAGTGGCTGATAACTTTGAACTGCCAACTTTGTGGTTCAAACTGACCTTAGGGTAAAGTAATTATCCTACAGCGCCACATAACACAGAATAATTATCCCTCAAGACTGCTCTGTACACATAACACATCTTAAAATCAAATTCAAACACACAATATTGGTTCTAGGTAATTTCACTGTATTCCAAAACAAAGTCTCTAAGAGTATTTACAGAATACAAAAACATCTAGTCCCCAACAAGAAATAATTCAAACATTTAATACAAAATTACTAGGTATGCAAAAATTATGACCTATAATGAGGATAAATATTGATCAAAAGTAGCTCAGAACTGACAAAGATGTTAACTATATAAGTTAAAAACATTAAGACAGTCTATTATAGCAGGAATTCATATACAGTAGCACCTGATTTACAACATATTCAAGTTACAAGGAACCACATTACATCCGTGTGTTTCTGGTCCATTTTATTGTTAGCAATATGCACTACTGGTATTATCACCAGTAATTTATACATCTTAGCGTTAGGAGTCCTGATGTAGCACTATAGGATAAGCACTGGACTGACAACCATGAATTGCTCCTAGGAAACCCTATACATGGTTCATTATGACTTGGAAGCAATTTGACGAAACTGTGGTTCAAAGAAGCCCTGAGGTCTACTACTTTATCCTACAACACTACAGCCATTAGATAAAGGCAAATTAAAACAAAGAGATAACATCTTACTACAGTATTAATAGCAAAGTTCAAAAAATACAGAAAACAACAAATGCTGGTGAGGGTATGGAGAAACTGGGACCCTCCTACACTGTTGGTGTGGTGGTAAAATGGAACAACCACTGTGGAAAATGGTATGGCGCTTTTTCAAACAGCTGGAAATAGAAATACCATATGACCCAGCAATGATATGATACCAAATACCATATGATACCAGCAATCCCACTATGTAGTGTGTGTATATATATATCCTCAAGAAATAAGAGCTGTAACACAAATAGATATATGCACTCCCATGTTCATTGAAATACTATTCACAATAACAAAAGATGGAGTCAACCTAATGACCACCAACAAAAGAATGGTTAAACAAGCTTTGGTCCATACACACCCAGAATACTACACAATGCAGAAGAATAAGGAAGAATCTGCAAAACACCTTACAACAAGGATGAACCTGGAGGACATTATGCTGATTGAAATTAGCCTATCACAAAAAGACAAATATTGCATAAGACCACTGTTGTAAGCAGTTAAGAAAGGGTTTTCTAGATAAAATAAACACTCTATGATGTTACCAGAGGTGGCAGAAACATTCATGGGCTGGAAGGCAGACATATGTCAACATTAGTGATGGGTCAAGCAATATACAACAAGAGGAAAATTAAAGGAAAGATGAAGGCAGCAAGAGAAACAGGAAAGAGTGTAAGAGTTAAAGGAAACAGAGGTAAATATTGTTAACTGGTGGTACCTGGAAGGGATTGCAATCTTTGTAATGAAGCAAAGTGTGTGATTTGTTGAATGTAAAACTGATGATCTGCTCTGTAAACCTCACTCAATTCACAATGAAAAGGTTTTTAAAAAAATACTCTCCCTTTCCTTAACTATTCTTTGGGAAATCTGTGAGCCTTCAAAACTAGTCTCAAAAATAAACCAATCCTTGAAAACTTCTCAATCAGGAACCAAATGGTTATAATTCTCATAATCCAGTTGTTGTTGTTGTTAGATGTCATTTAGTCAATTCTGACTCACAGTGTCCCTATGTTCAACAGAACAAACTACTGTCCAGTCCTATGCCATCCTCACAATATTGTTATGTTTGTGCCCATCATTGCAGATACTATGCCAATCTATCATATTAAGGTCTTCCTCTTTTTCACTGACCTTCTACTTTAAACAGCATGACATTCTTCTCCAGAAACTGGTCCCTCCTGATGACATATTCAAAGTAGGTGAGATGAAGTCTTGCTATTCGTCCTTATTAATATTCTGTCTATACTTTTTCCAAAATAGATTTGCCTAACAGTCCATGGTATATTCATTATTTTTCCTGAACACCATAATTCAAAGACAGCAGTTCTTCTCCAGCCTTCCTTATTCATTATCCAACTTTTCCATGCATAAGAGGCTATTACCATGGCCTAGGTCAAAGTCCTCAAAGTGATACCTTTGTTTTCTAATACTTTAAAGAGATCTTTTGCAGCGTACTTACCCAATGCAATATATCCTTTGGTTTCTTGACTATGGTGTTGACTGAAATCACTGACAACTTCAATCTATTCTATCATTTTGTGACTTACTGGTATAGTTGTGAGGACTTTTTTTATGGTGATTTTTAATCCATACTGAAAGGGGTAGTCTTTGATCTTCATCATTAGGCACACCATCTTCTCTTTCAGCAAGAGGTGGCACCGCATGAATGTCGCAAGTTGTCAAGGAGTCTTCCTCCGATCCTAAGTCTGTGTACTTCTTCATACAGCCCAGTTTCTCCGGTTATTTGCTCAGCATATAGAATGAATAAGTGCAGTGAAAGGATACAACCCTGATACACACATTTCCTGATTTAAACACACAAAGTATCCCCTTGTTCTGTTCAAATGACTTTCTACTAGAGTACATACAGGTTCTGCCTAAGCACACTTAACTATTCTAGAACTCCCATTATTGGCAATGTTATTCATAATTTGTTATGATCCACAGTCAAATGCCTTTGCATAGTCAATTAAAACACAAGTCTTTCTGCTATTCTTTGCTTTTAACGAAGATCCATTAAACATCAGCAGTGGTATCTTTCATTCCATGTGCTCTTCTGAATCCAACTTGAAATTCTGACAGTCCCCTGTGGATGTACTACAATATCCGATTTTGAATTATCTTCAGCAAAATTTTACTTGCATATGATATTAACAATAATGTCCACATTCTGTTAGATCATTTTTCTTTGGAACAGGCACGAATATGGGTCTCTTCCAGTTGGTTGGCCAGGTAGCTGTCTTCCAAAATTTTAGGTATCAGTGAACACTTCTAGCATTGCATTCATTTTTCTTGAAACATCTTAATTAGTACTGCGTCAATTCCTGGAGCCTTGTTTTTCACAATTGTCTTCAGTGCAGTGTGGACTTCTTCCCTCCATAGCATCAGTTCTTGATCATACTTTACCTCCTACAGTGGTTGAATGCAGACCAATTCTTTTTGGTACAGTGATTCTGTGTATTTTTTCCATCTTAATTTGATACTTCCTGCATCATTAAATATTCAGTCAGTTGTTGTTGTGAAGTGTCGTCAAGTCGGTTCCGACCCATAGCAACCCTGTATAGGGTTTCCAAGGAACAACTGGTGAGTTTGAACTACTGACCTGGTAGTTCAAACTGACTTTCAGTCCAGTGCATTAACCCACAGTGCCACATCAGGACTCCATGTAGTCAGTAGAATCTTTGAATACTGCAACTCAGGGCTTAAAATATTAGTTTTTCAGTTTAAGAAATACTGTGTACATTCTTCTCTTCTGGATTTCTAACACAAGGATTGCATATTTCAGTATAATATTTTACTTTGTCTTCTCAAGCCACCTTTTGAAATCTTCTGTTCAGCTCTTTTGCTTCATCATTTCTTCCATTCACATTTACTCTACCTTCAAGAGCAAGTTCCAAAGTCTCTTCTAACATTAATCTGGTCTTCTGTTTCTTTCCTGTCTCTTTAAAGAACTCATGCTTGCTTTTACAATGTTCTTGATGTCATCCCACAACTCATCTGGAGTTTGGTCATTAGTGTTCAATGTGTGAAATCCATTCTAGAAATGGTCTTCAAATTTAGATGAGATATACTCACGGTTGTATTTGGCTCTCATAGCCTTCTTTCAGTTTTCTACAACATCAACTTGAACTTGCATATGAGCAATTCATGGTCTGTTCTGCAGTCTGTTCCTGGAATTGTTCTGACTGATGATATCGAACTGATTCACAATCTCATTCCACAGATTTAGTAAATGTAACTCATATATTCCATCTAAGGAGCACTGGTAGTGCAGTGAATTACAAACTATGCTGCTAACTGCAATGTCAGCTGTTGGCATCTACCAGTCACCACGTAAGAGAAAGATGGGGCTCTCTGCTTCAGTAAGTACTCACAGCCTTGGAAACTCTATGAGTCAGAACAATTTGGTGGCACACAATGCCATCACCACATTCCACCTGGAGAGGTCCATATGTATTGTTGCTGTTTTTATGTTATTTAAATTTTTACTTCCAATGAACGGGTTGTTGGTCTTAGAAAAGTCTACCATGTGATTTCCAGCATCACTTGCTCTATCACTATGATCTATCATGTACATCATATTTTCCTTCCGTGTTTCAAACTTTTAGTTCCACTCACCAATAATTATTAATGCATCTTGACCACAAGTTTGATCAATTTCAAACTGCATAAATTGGTAAAAATCTCTGATTTCTCCATCCTTAGCATTAACAGTTGATACATAAATTTAAATAAATCATATTAACTGATTTTCCTTGTAAGCATATGAATATTACACCCTATCACTGACAGCAATGTACTTCAGGACAGATCTTGAAATAGTTATTTTGACAATAAATGTGATGCTGTTCCTCTTCAATTTGTGACTCCCAACATAATTGTTGTTAAGTGCTGTCTAGTCAGCTCCAACTCATATTGACCCTGTATGAGTGGCTGGTGAGTTTGAAGCGCGTGACTGTCCTGATTCAAAAAGGCCAATACCGGTCCATTTCAGCTCTCTAATGCCAGGATATGATCTTCAAAGTGATCCATTTCATTTTTCATGAGTTCCAACTTTCCTAGTGGATGGTTCAAACTACCAGCTGCTCCTTGGAAATCCTATACAGGGTCGTTACAAGTCTGAACCAACTCGATAGCACTTAGCAACAACTTGAAGTTTCTGCTTTACTTGAAGGTCTCCTATATTATTACCAATTACCCCTACACTAACCCAAGTAAAATGTCTCCAGAGTATGACCTTCTCCTCACCCCTGGCAGTAATAGCTGTACTCCTAGCATAGCAACTTGAACATGATACTAGTTTAATTACAAACTATCTTAAACCTTGGCAAGTGCTGTTACTAACAATCTTCTTCTGTTTTATTTTTTCAATTACAATGCTAAAACACTATCATCTAAATAAAATAGCAAAATGCTAATGAAGGCTATGCGGTTGAGTCAAAAATTATCTGCACTCTGGTTATATTAAAACACCCATCTGCGTCCACATGAAATGATTCTGTTGAATAGATGAGTGACGGTGGATTATGTGGCAAATCAGTCATGGATCTGCCTACAGAGTAATCCATGACAGACTTAGATTTCAAAAAGTTTGTGAAAGATGAGAAACAAAATAACTCACAAATGAGCATAAACAGAGCATTTGGACATCTGTAAACAAGATTCAGACCAATACTCGAAGGAAGGTAAAAGTTTTCTTTTAAAAAAAATCATTACTGGTTACAAGACATGGATTCATCACTATGAGCCTGAGAGTAAACGGCAGAATATACAGAATGGAAACATCCTCAATCTCAGACCAAGAAAAAGTTCAAAAGTCAACTAGTAGCTGACTTATGAATATTTATAGTTTCCTGAGATTCTCAAGGGCCAGTATTGGAACACTATCAGAAAAAGGTTCAACAATCAACAGTGCTCAATAACAATAAGATGCTCACTGAAGGACTGAAGCCTAAATTTTGGATTAAATGCAGAGGACTGCTATCCAAGGGTATTGTGATCTTGCATGATAATGCACTTCCATACACCTCTGCCCACACTGTTGACACTCAGCAAAAACTCTTTCATTCTGAAATGTTAACACATCGTCCCTGATCTTGCTCCATCAGACTGTCACTTGTTTGTTCCCCTGAAAGCAGCCCTTAGAGAGCAAAGATTCACTTTTGTTGAGGAAGTGAAGACAGTGGTACATTTGTGTCTCGCAGCTCCACCTAAAATATTTTTTAATAAAATAATGTAAAAGTTTGTTGGCAGATGGAGAAAGTATATTGAAAGGGAGATTATATCAAAAATGATGTATTTGTCTTTACTAAAAGTCAATTAAAATAAATTCTATTACCAGAGTGTGGATAATTTTTTATTCACGCTCCTAAAATGCTCCTGCTGTTCGCATGAACTCATTAGCAGAGCTGCCACAAATGTCTAAGCAAAGTCGAGGGGTGCCATTCACAACAACAGTGAGGAGAAGCCAATCTTTCCAAACTTACACAGTGACCCTGCCAGCAACAGGGGTGAGGGGTAAGGTGAGCATGCGTGTGCATGTGCTTAGAAAATATTAAACATATTATCATAAAAATGAAAATTTACTAACAATCCCAACGCGTACACAGGATAGGTCATTCTTTGTCAGCCCTATGTAACTACTCATTGTCAAACTCTATTGCTACTCAAGCTCCACCCAACTTTACCACCTTTTTTCTCTCCTTTCCAGTCTTTAGTATCTAGTTCATTGCTATTCTCACTTCCAATGATCTTCATCTCCCCACCTCAGCCACTCACTTTCTCTAGGGCACATCCCAAACTTCTCAACACCCAAACTACAAGTCAGATATGACTACCTCAAACATCCCATGCCCCAATCACTGTCTCAAATCTTCTAGTTTGCATGCTGTAATATTTCACTAGTAAGAATATTAAACACACAGGATAGGCAAAAAAGCACTGAGGACACTTGGAAAGTAGTATTCCCTCTATACTGAACAAGTATAGATGCATTTTGATGCATGTGATCTTTCTTAAAGTAATTCTATGTGGTGCTATAAGATAAACACTGTACTGCAAACCACAGCCTTAATACCCACCAGCTGCTCCTCAGAAACCCTATACAGGGTTACAATGAGTCAGAAACAAATTAACAACACTTAACAACCACCACCACTGGTATGGCACTTCAGGATAAGCACTGGACTGCTAACCACAAGGTCAACAGTTCAAACATACTAGTTGCTCCTCAGAAACCCTATAAAGGGTCTCCAAGAGTTGGAACTGACTGCATGGCACTTACCAACAATAATCACTGAGTGTTTAAATGAATATTTCATAAGCTTCTCCCCAATGCTTTACTATCCATTGATACAATTCCTCACAGATGGAAATTTCCTCTTTATTAAAACAAGAACCACTGTCCCACATATTCCAAAATTTACTGGCCAGATATAATTCAATCATGCTTTATTATTTTTTTTTTTTTTTAAAAGGCTCAATGTTGATAAAAATGAAGAAAGTCTGAAGAACCTAAGCAGTATCCCTGTGGAAAGTAAACTGTAAGAAGCTGTAAGAAAGATTTAGAGACCCCTTTTATTCCCAAAGGAATCATGCTGATGCAGTGGTTAAGACCTCAGCAGTCATCTAAAAGGTCAGCAGTTCAAAACCAACAGCCACTTAACAGAAAAAAGACGGAGCAGTCAAGTTCTGTAATGATTTACAGCCATAGAAACCTTATTGAGCAGTTCTATTCTTTCCCAGATGATACTTACTTTATTTTTCTTGATCATAGCTTATAAGTTTATTTGATGAAAAAACTTTCCATCCAGAGTACCATTCCAGACTACTTGTGCACACATAAACAAGAGATTAAAGACAATGAACATAAACAGAATGAAAGGAAACAGAATAAAATGACTCAGGTTTGATATGGTCACATGAGAGAGGAAGAAATTCTCATCTGAAAATGTCAGTGTAGTACATGTAGGGGGTTGGGGTGGGAGGTGGAATGTGAAAAAGAGCTGTACCACTGGACTTCATCAAAGTCATTTCAGCATCCGCATTCCACAGGGTTGTCCACCAGAGGTCCACACAGAGTTCTGTGTGTCTTCCCCTTCTATCTTCCCGAGTCACACCATGGAAAGTAGACTTGAGACATACATCCTCCAAGAACAGCTCTTGCCTCTGCCACAGGTTTCTTTTTGATCCTTCATTTTGACGTTTGACACAATCACGTTTTCACACCTGAATTCTGAGTGTTCTTTGAAAAAGCAGGCTACAATCCAGAGAGAAGGTTGTGGTGTTTGATCTTCATCAATAAGTCTTTTAAGTCCTCTTGGCTTTCACCAAGCAAGGTTGTATCATCTGCATATCACAGGTTGTTAATGGGCCTTCCTCCAATCCTGATGCCACCCTTTTCTTCGTATAATCCAGCTTCTCAGTTTACTTTTTCTGCATACAGATTGAATAGGTATGGGGGAAAAAATACAACCCTGGCACACACCTTTCCTAATTTTAGGCCCGTCAGTGTTCCCTTGTTCCGTTTGAATGACTGCCTCTTTGTCTATGTACAGGTACCTCATGAGCACAAATAAATGATCCAGAATACTCATTCTTCACAGTGTTCCACAGAAAAGGTCAGAAAAAGCAAAGGTATATTTTTCAAAATATGTGACACACAAAAATATCTCATAAACCAGTGATGATGAAAAAAAAAAGAGAAAAATGTAGTCTTTGAAAAAAAGAGAAAAATGTAATCAAGCAATTCATAGAAAAAATATACAACTCGTAAAGAAGTAAAAAAAACTAACCTTCAATAACTATTTACACAAATGCAAGGAAAACAAATTATTTACTATGTGTCAGACACTTTCATCTGTACTTTACAAATTATCACAATCAAATTATCAATCATCACAATTGCACCAACAACAAAGTACTACTGTTAACAAAGTACTATTATTCACTACAAATGAGGAAACTGAGTAAAGTATAAAAGGTACCACAAGCTAATAAGTGCTGGAGCCAGTGAAACACCCTACACAGTCTGATCCCAGAGACCAATGTTTCCCACATCGAATTAGAAATGTTAAATTAAAAAAAAGACTAGCAGTGTTTAAAACAATGTGCAGAATCTATACTCATGGTTTGTTCTAGATTTCTAGAAAGGTAATGATAATGAAAATGTCTCTGAACGCAGCACAAAGACCATGTTTATCATCACCTGCTACCATCCCCTTCTTGGGGAAACTATTCTCCAATTCCAAGTTTAAGAGGTACTGCTACCAATGAGTTTCGGAACCCCACTGTCATCTCCCCAGAGTCTTCCCTGGGATGAACAAGCAGGGGCTTCAAAAATTTTGTGGAAACATAAAATTGAAAGATAAAGAAACTTTTCCATAAACTTTTAGAAATGTCCTCATATATGATCACAGCACTAATTTTCATTCAAGGCAGAAGTACATAAAAGAGTTATCTAGAATCTTGATGGGAATGGAAGAGGCCTCAACTCAGTTAAAAATCCAGACACACTAGCTACTATTACTAATATAAATGTGTTCTACTGCTCAGACATACTGGAGCAGACAAAAGATTGAACTCCCTGACACAGAGAAATGTCCAGAGAGATCTTCAGGTGATTTTTACCTACTTCTTTGAAATGTTGTATTATTACCTGAACTTTATTTACAAATAATGAATATATTTAGCATTCGAGAAGGAGAGAAAAGAAAAAAGTTCAAAATTCATAATAAAGTCATTTTATAATTCTATAAATGCAGATCTTCTAGAAGGGGAAAATTCTTAATCATTTAAAATTTAATGTATAAGTGTCACTTTTAAAGGTACAACTTGCTTTTAAGAAGGATTATCAGTCTGTTTAGCTAAAAAGCAAAGGAATCTGTGATATGTAGTACCATAGAATTAAAATTAAACTGATAAGATAGTCCAGACAAATGAGTCTTCTTCAGTAAGAATTATTTTTTCAATAACCAAAAAAACAAGTGATTAAAGATTTAATATCTTATTCATTTACCCTCATATGGGGTGACAAGCACCAATACAAAATTAATTTAACTCCCTTTCTACAGCTTTAACAACTTTCTTGATAAAGAAAACATCTCAAACTATATGTTTAGGTTCAAAGATTAAGCTTCCAGACCCCTATTATTAGGGATATTAATTCAATATAAGTATAGGTAAGAAGGAGTCCTGGTATGGCGCTGTGGGTTAATGAATCAGACTACAAAATTGTTTTGAACTGCAAGGTCAGCAGTTTAAGCTCACCAGCGGCTCCTTGGAAACCCTGTACAGGGTAGTGATGGGTCAGAAACGATTTTAACAGCACTTACCAACAATAACAACAACATAGGTAAGAAGGGTCCTAGTGTGACACTATACGATAATTACTGGACTGCTGATCACAAGGCTGGCAGTTCAAACCTAACAGCCACTTCTATAAACCCTGTTTAAAGTCAATATTAGTTGTAACCAACTCTACAGCACATAACAATAACAAGAAGAAATAAATCAAATTTCACATTCCAGTAAAAAACTGGATTCATGTCTAAATT
>NW_006408664.1:1513493-1515377 GCF_000296735.1 Chrysochloris asiatica | reverse complement strand
TAGAGAGAAATACTGTTAAGTGATGGTACATGGAGGGGACTATAATCATTGTAATGAAACAAAGTACAAACAAACTTTGTTTCATTACAATGATTAATAATCCCCTCCATGTACCATCACTTAACAGTATTTCTCTCTAGTCATTTTAGTTCTTTTTTTTGGGGGGATGGGGGTGGGGGAGGGGCTCTGGTAATAGCGTTTCAAGCTCACAGCTGCTCCTCGGAAACCCTATACAGGGTCGCTATGGATCGGCACCAACTCGACGGCACTTCACAACATATATATATATATACATGGAGCTCTGGTAGCATAGCGGTTATGAATCAGGCTGCTAACCTCAGGGTCAGCAGTTCAAAACTACCAGCTGTTCCGCGGGAGAAACATGAGGCTGCCCTGTAAACTTTCACTCAATTCACAATAAGAACTTTTTAATAAAAATTTGAAAAGAAAGAATAGTTAAATTGTTTTTCCTTAGGTGTTACATACAGGATAAGAACTGGACTGCTAACTACAGGTCTGCAGGTCAAACCCATCAGCTGCTCCTTCAGGAGAAAAACTGAGGCTTTCTGTTCCCATACATGTTTACTGCCTTAGAAACTCTATAAAGGGTCACTATGAGTTGGGACCAACTCCATGCATATAACCACCACCACCATCCACTTAAAGGAGCCCTGGTACAATGCTGTACAATAAGCCTGGGACTGCTGTCCACAAAGTTGATGGTTCAAACCCCAGCTGTTCCTAGGAAACCCTATAAGTCAGCTAGACTGGACAACATGTAGCAACAATAACAAATCCTCTTAAACCCAATCAATACATGGGGAAATGTATATACTTTACAATCTGTCATATCTCAAAAGATTAAGTTACCTATCAGCAGATCATCAAGAACATAGCTCTACTTCACACAACATTTAAAAATAAATTCCACAGAGATTCACGTTGACGAGATCACAGATGTGAGAGTATTGTATGAAAGGGATAATAAGACTTGAATTGAAAATGGAGACTATATCTAAGTACCAAAATTTTCAAAGCATCAGAGAAAGATGACAGCAATGAGTTGACTAATAGAGTTAAAAGGCATGAGGAGCATCTAAGGAGCAAGATCATTTTATTTTTGTTTGGCTTTTAAGAATGGGGAAATCTTTCTCTCAATGTTCCACTGAAAATGCTGAACACCTTCTCCAACATCCTACACACAAACTATACAAGATGTGTGAGAAAAAAAAGCAGCAACAACTGTAAGATTCGGGCTAGCTCAAGTTAAGATCAGGAGATAGAACTGTCGATAAAAAGATGAAGACTAACATAGTATAGGAAGGTTAATACAGTTGCTGCTGCTGTTGTTGTTGTTGTTAAGTGCCGTTGAGTAGGTTCCGACCCATAGCAACCCTGTATAGGGTTTCCAAGGAGCAGCTGGTGAACTTGAACCACCAACCTTGCGGTTCAAAAGGACCTTGCAGTCTAGGGCATCAACCCACAGCACCACACCAGGAGTCCATCTGAAGGTTAACACAGTAAGTAAATAGAGGATATTTGCTTGCCATAAGCAAATATATTTTAAAGAGAAAAACTTAAGTGTTCTGGACAGGCAAATCAAAATGGGATGCAAGTTAAGATTAAGGTGACTGGTTACTTAAGGTAGCATGCATACCTGATTAAAATAAAAAAGAAAGGAACACCAACAGTACAAACAGTTAAGCATTGCACTGCTCAGCAAAAGGTTGGTGGTTAAAAGCCACAACAGCTGTAGGGGAAAAAGACCTGACAATCTGCTTCCATAAAGATCAACATTTACTTATGAAGATTAAAGAGCACAGCCTTCGATATGGATTACATCTCAATGTCAAGAAAACAAAAATCCTCACCACTGGACCAATA
>NW_006408664.1:1504940-1512958 GCF_000296735.1 Chrysochloris asiatica | reverse complement strand
AACGAGATGGATCGGCCAGGTGGCATCATTGATGGACTCAGGGGTGGCAGCGGTAGTGAGGTTGGCCCAGGATCGAGCATTGTTTCGTTCTGCTGTGCATGGGGTCGCTATGAGTCGGTTCCGACTCGACTCGATGGCACCTGACAACAAAGATCACAATCAAGAAACCTGCAGCAAGATGGAGGGCAAGGCAGACATAGTATACAGACACTCTACAACAAGGAATCGTGGTGTGGCACTGCAGGCTAATGCGCAAAGTCGATTTAAACCGCAAAGTCAATGGTTCAAGCTCACCAGCCGTTCCTCAGAGACCCTATACAGGGCCACTAGGGGCCAGAACCAACTCGACGGCACTTAACAACAACAAACATATGTGAGACCAAATGAAACAGATACAGACGATAATCCAGAACCCTGAGCTTCAAATGCAAGGCAAGAGAAGTAGACTGAATATTTAATAGAAGCACTGAGTAGGGGTGGTGAAAATAGGAGACACGTGAACTGATACTGTGCAGATAGCTACTCTCCTTTTGCAAAACTGCTATTGGCTTGTTACTGAGTCTTAGTAGAGACTGAGTACCTAGCCATGGGTAACCAAGTCACCATGCCACCTGAGATACCCATCATAACTGGGTGTTGTCTGACCCACAGCCATCAAGTTGAACATTCACAGCAGCACTACAGAGTTAAATGGAAGCAGTATATACAAGGCTGGGCTTCAGCAAAACCAGAAAGCACAAGTCAGCTAGCTGAATAACGAAATGGTTCAAAGGCCCACTGTCTCCACTCCTGTCATATTACCTTCCCCTCTCCCAATCTACATTTATGGCCCCATGAGGAGTTCCTTATGATCAGCTGACTGAGAACGAGAAATCTCATGCTTGGTTTACAGATAGTTCTGCATGATATGTGACCAGCAGAACTACAGCCCCTTTCTCAAACTGCTGAGGGACAATGGTAAAGGGAAATCCTCCCAATGAGAAAAACTTCGAGCAGAGTACCTCCTTGTTCATTTTGCTTTGCAGGAGAAATGGCCAGATGGGCAACTGTATACTAATTCATGAGCTGTGGCCAAGGGCTTAGCTGGATGATGTGTTGGCTGTGAAACTCATGATCTGCTCTATAAATCTTCACTCAATTCACATTAAAAAGTTAAAGGAAGAAAAAGATTACAGTCAACAAGGTATTGTGAGCTAGTTCTACTCTGTCATATAAGGTCCCTAAGGGTTAAAATGGACTCAAGAGCACCTAAAACCAAAGACTAAAGAAGAGTGCAACAACGAAGAGGCCAGCAGCAAGGAAGCTTACATTGTGGGACCCATTATGAAACATGCTATTCCTGCCTTTTTCCACAAGAATTACTCCCAACAAGCCCAGGAAAATGTGCAGGAGAGAGCACTCAGGACCTTGTACATGAGGAACATGGAAGAGTCTCTAGGAAAAACAAAATCAGCATCAACTTTGTGCATTTAAGACTTCTGGACCAACTGTCAGCCAACAGGCAGGACAGCAAAAAGAAGGCTTAGTTCCCAAGACCTTCCTGCATATGCTCTTCTAAAGTAGCAATTTCTGGTTGACAGACAGAATTTAGACTTCTTGGAAGAAGTCAGGATTGCCCTGAATTGTGTTTCTGCAAAAATTTGAATTAACATGAGGAAGGTACGATAAAAATAATTATGCCATGTTCTGCAAAAATGGTATTGATGATCCAAGACATAATGTTGCTTAAGGACCTAAGTCAGTATTTTACAGAGCTTGATATTCAGTTTTGAAAGCTTTTCAAGGAAAATACAAGAGAGAAATACTGTACCTACCCTAAGCCATGGTATTTTCAATGGCCTCATAATCATGTGAAAGTTGGACGATGAATAAGGAAGACTGGAGAAGAATCAATGAATTTGAATTATGGTGTTAAAGAAGAATGTTTAAGTACCATGGGCTGCCAAAATAAAAACCAAATCTGTGTTGGAAGAAGTACAGTCAGAATGCTCCTTAGAAGCCAGTAGGGTAAGACTTCATCTCTCATACTTCGGACATGTTTGCAAGAGGAACCAGTCCCTGGAGAGGGTTATCATGCTTTGTAAAGTGGAGGGTCAGTGATAAAATAGGAAGAACTCAAATGAGATGAATTAACACAGTGGCAGCAGCAATGGGTAGACCCAAGCTTAAAAACTGTGGACTGGGCAGTGTTCCAGTAGCTACTGAGTTAGAACCAACTAAACAGCACATAATAGCACCTTGGTAGTCGTGGTGGTGGTGGTGTGCCATGGAGTCAGTTCCAACTATATAGAGTGAATCTGTATAGGGTTTCCAAAGCTGTAAATCTTTACAAGAGCAGAAAGTCTCATCTTTCTCCCATGGACTAGGTGGTAGTTTTGAACTGGTGAACTTGAGGTCAGCAGTTCGACTCATAACCACTACATTATCTTCCTATCAGTAGTCTGAAAATAAAATGGTCTTCAAACATCTTATCATTTAAATTATCACCAGTTCAGACCAAGCTCTGATCATCCATTGTACTTAGAGAATTTATGTTACAACCTATGAAAGCAAAAATCGTTTCGGTTTTGTTCTTATTTTGTATGTGTTGCCTTGCACAGTCTATCTGAATACAAGTAGAAGGCACACAGTAAACATTTCTTACATTAACTGTCAATGAGAGTGGACAAGACTACAAGTGTGTTCATCACAGTTTATTGGGGATTTTTTGTTGTTGTTTTTTAACTTTTTTTTTTAACTTCAGTGAAGGTTTACAGAGCAGATTACAAGTTTCACAGTCAACAAATCATACACTTGGTTTCATCTCAATGACTGTAATACCCTTCATGGAACAACAGTTATCCCACTTTCTCCCTGTGGTTCTTATTCCCATTCCATTGTAAAATGAAAATGTGAAAGCTAATATGTCCATCATTCAGGTATTGTTGTTAAGTGCCACTGAATTGATTCTGACTCACAGCAACCCTGTTGGGGTTTCCAAGGAGTAACTGGTGAGTATGAACCAACAACCTTGAGTTCAAACCACCTTGTAACAGAGTGCTTATCCTACAGAGTCACATCAGGACTCACTCAGCATATGTTAAACAAACATTGCATATCTGAGCAAAGTATATGCTGTTGTTAAGTGTCATCGAGTCGATTCCGACCCACAGAGACCCTGTATAGGGTTTCCAAGGAGCAGCTGGTGAGCTTGAACCACCGATGTTGCAGTTCAAATGACTTTGGAGTCTGACGCATTAGCCCACAGCGCAATACCAGGACTCCGAGGAAAGTATATAAATACCTTTACTTGACAGTAAAAATGATCATCAATATGGAAATTCAAAATTAAAATCAGAATGCAAAATGCAACAACAATTGTTACTGTTGCTCTTAAGTGCCACTGAGTCAGTTCCGACTCACAGCAACCCTGTATAGGGTTTCCAGGAGTGGCTGGTGGGTTGGAAACACCAACTTTGTGGTTAACAGTTCAGAGCTTATCCTACCGTGCTACAGTTGGGGACAAAACTGTGTATACAGTAAATATAGACAGGAAAGCCTACAGTAAAACAAGGATATTTTCTTTTCTCATTATAGGTATGGTTGCTATAGGATAAGCAAGTGCTTCAACTGCAAGGTCAGTTTGAACCTCAAGGTCGGCAGTTCAAATCCACCAGCCACTCCTTGGAAACCCTATACAATGGTCTCTATGAGTCAGAACAAACTCAACAGCACTTAACAACAACAGTCTTAGAAATTTTAGAAAACAACACAATTTGTCTTTACAAGCAAGAAGACAAGTATTAAAAGATATGAGAATGAAATAAAGATATAATCCTATCAGGTCCTGACAAACATTTTCCCTTTGGAAGGTGGCCGTAAAATAAGTTAGGATGCTAAACCTTGTTCTCACAACTTCAAAGACAACAGGTATTCCTCCTCTCCAATCATACAGCTTCCATACTAGAGCTTTATGGCAACAGCAAAAACAGAAAAGTTGATCATTTAAGTTGATGTACTTCACCATCAGCTGTAACTACTTTTACTAATTTGATAAGAGTTTCATCAAATTCACGATTTTTCTCTAAAATGATGAATCAAATAGAAAACATATTTAGTAAAGGATCTACCAAATACAGACACAGTGCTAGATGCTAAGCACGTAACAGTGAATACACAAGTTTATACCATTTATACTTCAGCAAGGAAATTAGATAACCACAAGCATAGTAAGTATTGGAAAGGTAAAATATTATGTGCTACAAGAGCACACAAAATGTACAGCATGTTGAAAGTTTGGAGACATCCCAGAGAAATCCATATGTAGCTAATAATAACAAGTTACATTTATTGACCAATTACTACATGCTGAGCAGTATTCAAAGATCCCTTGTGGCTCAGTACTTCAAGCACATGGTTAATAACAGAAAGATCGACAGTTCCAACCCACCAGCCATTCAGTGGGAGAATAATGTGGCAGTGTGCTTCTATAAAGATTTATAGCCTTGGAAACCCTATGGGTCAGTTTTACTCAGCAATTCGAAACTACTAGCTGTTCCGTGGGAGAAAGATGAGGCTTTCGGTTCCTGTAAAGATTTACAGCCTTGGAAACCCTGTACAGGGTCACTATGAGTCATAAACGACTCCACGGCACACAACCACCACCACCACTTGCTATGAGTCAGAATCAACTTGACGACAATGGGTTTATGGGTTCGGGACAGTATTCAAGGGGCTTTACTAACTCATTTACTCCTTACAACGACCTGACTAGATAAGAAAATTATTACCCACATTTTGCAAATGAAGAAGCTGAGATACATAAGTAACTTGCCCAAGATCATAAAACAGGCTAAATAGCAAAGCTGAAATTAAAACCTAGACATTAGTCTATCTCTATGCCCTCTACATTACACTTTCTCCGACCTGCATTATGTAGGCATTAACCAAGAGCTAGCCAAACAATTGTTGCATGGGCGGGAGAAGGGAAATTGTAGTGAAGAGTGGATACCAACCAGTAGTTGGGAGACAGACGAGCAGGTGCAATATCCTTGAGACAAAAACAGAAAAGTGGTATGTTCAGGCAACTAAAAAAGTTCAGACTACAGAAGCACAAAGAGAAAGGGAGTAAAGGGGGTAACACGGCATGAGAATAAAGAAATAGTCAAAAACAGAAATAATGAAAGAGTTTTACTTTTTATTTTAGAAAATGGAAAACTTTGTGATGAGACCAACAAAAACTACAAATAATTCAAGCAAAGATGATATAAAGAAGAAATTTACTGCAGATACTAAAAAAATTTAAACGTAAAAGGAGAAGGTACAGTAACCCTTCTAAATTGTGGGAAGTACAACTTTACCACCCACAGGGCTAGTGGAACAAAATGAAACTGGAACTCAGATAAAGGGCATACAGCTAGCTGCTCAAATTGCTAACGAAGTAGCAGTGTACAGCTGGTACCTCTGAGGGGAGGAGCCCTTGAGCTCAAGTTTGAATCTCTCCACAGAAGAAAAAGCATAAAGGCCACTCAATCCACCATAGCCCAGTATGTGGGAAAGGGCAGTGCAAGTGGCACTCTATGTACCTCCTAGTAGCTAGTACCTCTGAAACCAACAAGGCTACTGCTGAGAGTGCCAAAAGAAGATGGAAACAAATTTCTTCTCCCACTTTTCAAGTTCCTGCCAATAGCAAAACCCAACAGGAATTCAGTAAGCAAAGGAGTCTGGGAAATGTAGTTTTCAGAAACCAAGACCCCCATCATATTACAAAAGAATGGATTCAAGATAAAAAACAATAGGTAGACAAACAGCAAACAACTAAAATTTTCTACACAAACTAACAGCACAATTTCATCTGCATCTTTTAAAACTCAGTCCATTTATAAACTATAGAAAATTGATTGAGTAGGAGCCAATCTACAGACAAATGAAATGATGACGCTTCTGTAGTAGAGCAGTTGAGATATTACAGTACTTTGGACTATAGTGATAGTGATAATTTAGAAGTACATAAATTCAAGACACATTTAAGCAGACTCTCAGGACAATACACTTTTGACTATATAGGAGGCTGAGGGAATGGGAGAGGTCAAGATGACTTCCAAGCATGTAACTTGAGGAACTGGGTAGGCTTTATTTATCAAGCTACAGGACTTGTAAAAAGCCTTGGTGGTGCTGTAGGATAAGCCCTGGACTACTAACCATAAAGTCAGCAGTTCAAACCCACCAGCCACTCCACAAAAAAGAAAAAGGCTTTCTGCTCCTATAAAGATTTACAGCTTAAGAAAGCTTATACAATCAAAAAACTCCCAACCAAAAGAAGTCCAGGTTCAGATGGCTTCACTGGTGAGTTCTATCAAACATTCAGTGAAGAGCTGTCACCAATTCTACTCAAATGATTCCAGAATATAGAAAAGGATGGAATACTTCCCAATATATTTTAAGAAGCAATCATAACACTCATACCAAAAGCAGGGAAGGACATCACTAAGAAAGAAAATAATAGACCAATATCCCTCATGAACATAGATGCAAAAATTCTCAACAAAATACTAGCCAATGAAATCAACAACACATCAAAAAAAAAAAAAAAAAAAAACATTATGACCAACTGGGTTTCATATCAGGGATGCAAGGATGGTTCAACATTAGAAAAATAATCAATATACCACTACATAAATAATAAAAAAGAAAAGAACCACAAGATCATATCGAATGATGCAGAAAAGGCATTTGACAAAATCGAACATCCATTCCTGATAAAAACACTCAACAAAGTAGAAATTGAAGGGAAATTCCTCAACATAATTAAGAGCATATATACAAAACCAACAGCCTACATTACTCTCGATGGAGAGAAACTGAAGGCCTGCTCTCTGCAAACAGGAACCAGACAAGGATGCCCTCTGTCACCACTCATATTCAACATTGTGCTGGAAATCTCAGCAAGAGCTATACGGCAAGACAGGGAAATTAAAGGCATCCAAATTGGCAAAGAGGAAGTAAAATTCTATTTGTAGACGATATGATCCTATACATAGAAAACCCCAAAGGCTCAGTGAAAAAGCTACTAGACCTCATTGGAAGATTCAACAAAGTGACAAGGTATAAGATCAACATACAAAAATCAGTTGGATTCCTCTATACTAATAAAGACAGTGCTGAAAAGGACATTAGGAAAGCAATATCATTTACAATAGCCGCCCAAAGGATGAAATATCTAGGAAATAATGTAACCAGCTCTGGTAGCGTAGTGGTTACGAATTGGGCTACGAACCTTAAGGCCAGCAGTTTGAAACTATCAGCCGCTCCATGGGAGAAAGATTCACAGCCTCGGAAACCCTGTACAGGGTGGCTATGGGTCGGAACTGACTCAACGGCATTTAACAACAACAATGTAACCAGAGAAACACAGAAAACTACATAACATTACTACAAGAAACCAAAAGAAGCTTACAAAACTGGAAGAATATTCCATGCTCCTGGATAAAAGAGTTAACATTGTGAAAATGTCAATAGTGCCCAAAGATATCTACACATATAATGCAATGCCAATCAAGATTCCAACGACATATTTCAAAGAGATGGAAAAACAACTACAAACTTTGAATGGAAAGGAAAGAGACCTAGCATAAGCAAAGCACTGCTTAAGAGGAAGAATAAAATTGAAAGCCTCTCACTCCCTGATTTTAAAATTTACTACACAGCTACAGTGGTCAAAACAGCTTGCTACTGGGGCAATGAAAGATACAATGATCAATGGAATGGAACTGAGAATCCAGAAATTAAACCATCCACATTCAGTCAATTGATTTTCAACAAAGGCCCTAAGTATATTGAATGGGGAGGAGATAGTCCCTTAAACAGATGGTGCTGACAGAACTGGAAAGCGATATGCAAAAGACTGAAACAAAATCTTTACCTCACACCACATATATAAACATCAACTCAGCATGAATTAAATACCTAAATGTGAATCCCAGAATTATAAAGGCCTTCAATGAAAAAATAGGGACAAATTTGAGGGCACTAATACAGGG
>NW_006408664.1:1489411-1490958 GCF_000296735.1 Chrysochloris asiatica | reverse complement strand
ACGGCACCTAACAATAACAACAACATGACTTCTTAGGCCTCATCAAAATTCCACACTCATAATGTGGTTGTAAAACTTAAATTAGTTAATACATGAACAGTAAAAACAAAAACTAAAGTTCCCGGAAGATAACACTGTCAAACATAGAAATCCTAATTTTGGGCATAAATACACGATCAAATACAACAAAATTAGATAACTGGAAAAAAAATTAGATAACTGGGACTTTCTAAAAATTAAATACTTATCCTCAAAAAGATACTTTACCAAAAGAGAATCTATAGACCAGGAAAAAAAAATTTTGGTAACAACATATCTGATAAGGGTCTAATCTCTAAAATATACAGAAAACCTCAACAACAAAAAGATCATCTAATCAAAATTAGCCAAAGAAATGAACAGAAACTTTACCAAAGATGACAGTCAGGTGGTTAACAAATACATAAAGAGATACTTGTGAGCATTAGCATTAAGAGATGTAAAGCAAAACTACAATGAGATATCATGTCACCCCTGCAAAAATGGCACTGGTAAAAAAATAGGAAATGGTAAATGCTGGGAAGACTCTGGAGAGACTGAAAACATTATGCACTGCTTGTGGCATTGTACAATGGTATAATCACTACAAAAAAAACCAACAACAACAATATGGTACTTGCTCAAAAAGTTAGGAATAGAAATACTTTATGATCCCATTTCTAGGGATCATAAATCCTAGAGATATAAGAGCAATGACATGAATGGACATAGGTACACATACCAATTGCCACATAAATTTGTGGATAAGTTTCATTCTTATTCACAATAAGATAGAAACAACACACAAATGGATAAACTGTGGTTCATAATACCGGGAAAAACTACACGACAATAAAGAATAATGATGAGCCCACAAAACATAACGTGGATGAATCTGTAGAACGCTATGCTGGGTGAAATACATTAAACACAAAAGGACATATATTGCATGATATCACTTTTATTAAAAGTCAAGAATAGGTACATACACAGAAAGCAACATTCCTTGATTAATACCAGGGATAGGACGGGAAGGGAGGGGGAAACACGTATCAGATAGTAGGCATGTGTTCATTCAAGCTGATGAGAAAGGGAATATACAATATGAAGGAAATCAGCACAACTTGACCAAGGTAAATGAAGACACTGAGAGGTAACACAGGAATAAAACATAATTACAGCAAAAGCAATTCTGCAATAACAATATAACAAGTAATAACAAGCAAAAAATATGAGTCATTATATTGTTGTTGTTAAGTGCCATCGAGTCCAGTTCTGATTCCTGGTGACCCTGTATAGGTTCCCAAAGAGCAGCTGATGGGTTTGAACTGCCACACTTGTGGTTCACAGTCCAGTGCTGATCCTGTAGGTGATTTTGCACCATACCAGGAGTCATTACATAGACAGATATAGCTGCAGCTTAGATGTGGGAAGGCAGCATATGGAAGTGCATGTGTATGCATGTATAGGTACATTTGTCGGCATGTCTGTGAATTGTTGTTGTCGTCATGTGCCATAGAGTCGGTTCC
>NW_006408664.1:1485910-1488921 GCF_000296735.1 Chrysochloris asiatica | reverse complement strand
TTCATACAGATAATGTTCTACACATCCTGGTTTGGTGAACAGTATTTAGTGTATAAAGCTTACAAGCAGCCATCTAAGATACAACTATTGGGTTCTTCCCATCTGGAGCAAAGGAATGAAGGAAATCAATGACTAAGACAAAATTAGTTCATAAACTAAAGACCTATGCAAACCACAGCTACCTCTAGCCCAAAACTAGAGAAAACCAGATAGTGCCTGACGACCACTAACAACTGTTCTAACCAGGAACACAACAGAAGTCCCAGTGAGAATGGCTGGGAAATGTAGAACAAAACTAAAATTCATTAAAAAAAAAAACAAACAATTCCAGACATACTGGACTGAACAAGAAACTAGAGGAACCCCCTGGACTGCTGCCCTAAGACACCCTTTTAGCCTGGATCTGAAGTTACTACTGGAGGTTACCTTTTGGCCAAATAAAAAATTGCCTATAATATGAAAAATTAACACCCTTGAGAGGAATGTTCACCTTTAAATAATTAACAATGTGAGACTAAATGCACAAAGCAAAAATGAGAAAGAAAGAAGGGCAGGGCAACTATGGATAGAAATGGAGAAGGCAGGGTAGAAACTTTAAGAGTTTTGACACATTAAAGGGATCACAAACAATGTCACAGAACGTTTTATGCATGAATTGTTCAACAGGAATTTAATTTGCTATATAAACATTCATATAAAACAATATTAAAAGAAAAAATTTGAAGAATACTTATACCAGTGTGTGGCATGTGGAAATTAAATGTCAACTATTATTAGATTATATCCAGTATTGTTGTTGTTGTTAAGTCAAGTTGGTTCTGTCACATAGTGACCCTGTACATCTTTCCCAAGGAGCAACTGGTGAGTTTACTGCCAACCTTATACACAACACTTACAGCTGAATGTTATTATTGTTGCTGTTATTACAATTACAACTTTGTTGTTGTTGTGTGTCATTGAGTGGGTTTCCAATTCACAGAAACCCTGTATAGCAGGGATAGGGACTGACCGACCCACAGGCTGTATAAGGCCTCAAAATCATTTGGTCTGGTCCTGCCAAGGTAGCCACAAGAAGGACTCAAAGTTCAATAAATCTAGGAGCATTTTTCATAAGAACATACATTTATATTAAGTGATGCTTTTATAAATATCAAATGTCATCCCTGGTGTATAGGATTTCTGAGGAGTGGCTGGTGGGTGTGAACCACCAACCTTGCAGTTGCAGTCCAGTGGTTATCCTACAGCACACCACAAGGACGGCACATTCCATAAGAGTTTCAGTTAATCATAAAAACACAACTCTTAATGAGACAGAAAGAATTAAGAATCCAGGAGGCAGGAAAGAAATGGGCATCCTTTCTGAATAGAAAAGAAATGACTTAAGTTTTGAAACACAGATAAATAAAACATAGGTACGTATCTGTAAAAATTACCCATAGTCCACAAATCCAAGCCTATATGCTTGTTTATACAAAGGCAGACAGCATCTATAGTAGTTACTTGATTCATTTTTCTATAAATTGTTGTTGTTGTTAAGTGCTGTCGAGTCAATTCCAACCCACAGCGACTCTGTATAGTTTCCAAGGAGTGGCTGGTGAGCTTGAACCACAGACCTTACAGTTCAAATGACTTTGCAGTCTGACGCATTAACCCACTGCCCCACACCAGGATTCCTTTCTATAAGCAGGTACAACTCAAGTAAAGTTTGTAAAATCAGAGGCTTCTCTGCTTGAATGAACAAATAAAAGAGCTTGAATCAGGTGGATCTCTCAATCTGTTTAGGAACCTGTTTTCCAAACATAAGAATGCTAAAAACAAACTCAGAGCCTAAAATATTCTAATGTATTGTAACAGCTTCTTATGGTTTACTAACAATAATGGTACATAAAAATATACAGTAAATCTAAAAGCTAATGTACACAATGGAAAATTATCATGTTCTTGTCCCATAACCTATCTCATTCAGATAAAAATTACAAACAGCAAATCTTGCTACAAAAGAAAACTGTAATTAAATTGACACGGACTCATGTTCCCCTTACCAGCCCCATTTCCCCAAAAAGTGTAATAATTACCTTAGTAATAAGAGTTGACTGATAAAGTCCCTGTCTTATCTGTAATTTTATAAAATTAACTAATTAGCTGAGTTTGGGGAAATGAAATAAGCAAGTAAAATATCAAGGCATACCTTTCAACTAGTGAAAAGAACTGAATTTACTTGCTACTAGCGACAAGTATCTTGCTAATTGCCACTTCTGTGGGTTAGAGTACTCGCCCTCCTTCTTCCCACCATTCTACAAAGAATTAGAGAATGATGTAATCTTACATACAGTGCTGGAAGGACTCTAATGTAGTCCCACTACACACTCAACCCAAGCCAGCAACAATCCTAACAGCACTTAAGACATTTCTTGTAGAGTTTAGAAGGAGCAGCTAGTGAGTTTGAGAACCACCGACCTCGTTTATCAAGCGGACCTTGCGGTCCAGTGCATTCATTATCCTACAGCACCACACTAAGACACTAATGACCACCTAATTACAGAATGTAAGCATAATGCTATGGATTGAATTTTGCCCCTCCAAAATATATGTTGGAATCCTAACACCTATACCTGAGGATATAATCCTGTTTGAGTTATCTTTGTTTAAAGAGTCAACCCCACTGAGGTTTTCAGAGACAGAAACAGGAAAAAATAGAAGAGAAAAGAAGCAGATAGAAAAGGGAGGGTGGGATAGGGGTACAGGGGGATGGAGAGAGGGGGAGGCAGAAAGGGAAGAGGCAGAGGGGGATGACAGGGTAGTGAAAGAGAGGGAGGGAAGGAAAGGGAAAGGGTGAAGGGGAGGGGGAGAGAGAAGCTACAAGGAACTTCCTAAAAGAGCTGCTAACAGGGCCAAGGGCTGTTAACACTGAAGTTAGTGAGAGGCCTAGAAGGGGACTAGCAGCAAAGCTGGTGATGACAGATGGCAGGGCCTGTCCTCAGGGAGATGAGAGGAGACCTGTACAGCCAAGA
>NW_006408664.1:1482189-1485245 GCF_000296735.1 Chrysochloris asiatica | reverse complement strand
ACTGAAAGCAGAAAACACCAGAAAGATGTTTATCTGTGTCTTACTGACTATACAAGGATATTTGATGTGTGAACCATACAAATTATAGATAACATCACAAAGAATGGGAATTTCAGAAGACTTCACTGTGCTGGTCTATAACTTATAAAGGAGACCTGGTGTGGCACTGTGGAAGAAAGCAATGGACTGCAAGGTCAGTTTGAACTGTAGAGTCAGCGGTTCCAACTCAACAGTCGCTCCTCAGAAACCCTATACAGGGTCACTATGGGTGGAACCAACTCAACAGTACTTAACAACAACATAAGCTATAAACAAACTAAGAAGTAGTTGATTGAACAAAACAAGGGGATATTGAAAAGTTTTAAATCAGGAAAGGTATGTGTCAAGATTGTAACTGTTCACCATATTTATTCAATCTATAAATTGAACAAATAATCCAAGAAACTGGACTATAGACACAAGAATGCAACCTCAGGATCTGAAGAAGATTTATTAACAAACTGTAGTATGCAAATGACATAATCTTGCCTGCTGAAAGAGAAAGAGACTTGAAGCACTTATTAACAAAGATCAAAGAGACCTCTCAGTATGAGTTACACCTCAATATAAAGAAAACAAAAATCCTCATAAACAGACCAATAAGCAGAGAAAATATTAAAGCTATCAAGGGATTTCATTTCATTCCATAATCATCGTCCAGGAAAGTAACAATCAAGAAATCAAAAGGAATATGGCATGGCAAATCTGCTGATAAAGATCTCTTTAAACTGTCATAAAGCAAAGATGTCACCTTGAGAATTCAGATGAGCCTGGTCCAAATCATGGTATTTTCAATCAACGCATATGAAATGTAGAACTTAGACAATGAATAAGGAACAACAAAGAAGAACTGATGCATTTGAATTAGGGTGTTGGGGAAGAATATTAAGTATACAAAGGACTGCCAGAAGAACAAATAAATCTGGCTTAGAAAAGTACACTCAGTATGTTCCTTATAAGCGAGGATGGCAAGACTTCATTTCACATGCTTTGCCCATGTTACTGGGAGGGCCCAGTCCCTGGAGAAAGACAGCAAGCTAGGTTGCTGTGAAGTGCCGTCTAGTCGATTCCGACCCATAGTGACCCTATGTAGGGTTTCCAAAGAGCAGCTGGTGAGCTTGAACCACCAACCTTGCAGTTCAAACGACTTTGCAGTGTACTGACGCATTAGCCCACAGCACCACACCAGGACTTCAAGCTAGGTAGAGGGTCAGAAAAACAAGATGCGATGGATTCACACAGAGGCTGCAACAATGAACTCAAATATAGCAATTATTGGGAGGGCCGTGCAAAAACCAAGCAGTGTTTCACTTGTACAGAGGGTTGCTATGAGCTGGAACCAGTTCAACAGCACCTAACAACTACATATTTTTTAGTAACTAATGCTCAAATAGATTTGTTGTTGTTGTTAAGTGCCATCAAGTCAGTTCTGATTAGACTACCAATAATTAATCTTTCTTCATGTTTACACAAATTTACCTGGAAAAAGATGCAGCAACCCAACAGAAAAATACTAAATGCAAGTTGCTGATGGTAAGTGCCATCGAGTCAGTTCCAACTTGTAGTAGCCATGCGTAGGATTTCTAAGGAGCTGCAGGTAGCAGTCCAGTGTTTATCCTATATTAAATACTATTCAGATGACAAAAATAAATATGATATGGACACATAATATTAAGGAAACTACTAAGACTAGAAGGAGCCCTGGTGGCACTGTGGGTAAGTAATGGGCTGCTAACCCCAAGGTCAGTGGTTCAAAGCCATCAGCCACTCAGAACAAAGAGGAGGTTGTCTGCTCCCATACATACTCACAGTCTCAGAAACCCTCTCCACTGAGCTGCTGACAGCAAGTCCAGTCTGTCCTCTAGGTTTGCAGGCAACCAGAATCAACTCGGTGACAGTGGGTGTGGTTTTCTGAGTTACTAAGGTCAGATCACACAATAGTCTCAACATGTGGCTACGGGAAGTTAAAGTTTATAATTTAAACACTAACTTTATTTGCCCTAATAATAAACTGGAATCCTTGTGTGGTGCTGTAGGATAAGCACTCAACTGCAACATTCAAACTCACCAGCTTCTCCTCAGAAACCCTACACAAGGTTGAAATGGGTCGGAACTGACTCTACAGCACTCAACAACAACAACAATAATAATAATAATAATAATAATAATAAACTGGACTCCTGGTGTGGTGCTGTACGATCAACACTGGATTGCAAACCACAAAGTCCGCAGTTCAAACTCACCAGCTGCTCCTTGGAAATTCTCTACAGGATCGCTATGAGTCAGAACCAACTCGACAACAATTAACAACAGTAATATTAAACTGCATTCTTAACTCTAGCCAGTAGCTTATTTTTTATTAGCCTAACATAACATATACATGATTTAAACGTAACTCAAAATAATTCATAAGGAGACAAAATTTAGTTCTCTATCCATGAAAAGTTATTTAAAATATACATTTCCTAATTCCAAAATGTTACTAAAATAAAACTTGTCCAAGGAAACTCACCTGCCCACAAAAATATCGGCAGTACAAGCAACATTAGTACTGGGCTGGTAGCCAGGAGTATGTTTGTACTAAGATGGGCTGTCTATGAAACCATCAAATCAAACTTCACAACTTAAATAAGAGTTATCATAATTACTGGTTTTCGGTTTACCAAATCTGTAGATACTAATGCCTTTGTTGTTGCTGTTAAGTGCCGTTGAGTCAGTTCCGAGGAGTGACTGGTACGCGTGAACCATCAACCTTGCAGTTAAAATGGCTTTGTAGTCTGGCACATTAACCCACAGCACCATACCAGGACTCAACTGTTTGATGATAATTTGGATCCTAACGACTAATGCTTTTAGCACTAATCCAAAGAGGCATTAGTCTTTAGGATCCACATTATCATCAAACATAATAAATTGAAAAAAGAGGATAATGATATATATTTGTTTTCCAAAATAGATTAGTGAACACATATATCTAAATCCATATTCTTCATGTGAAGAGGAGTCCTGGTGGAGGA
>NW_006408664.1:1464064-1481304 GCF_000296735.1 Chrysochloris asiatica | reverse complement strand
ACAGAGTCGCTATGAATCGGGAAGCAAATTGATGGCAGTGGGTTTTACTCTGAAGGAGCCCTGATAGCACTACAGGGTGAGAGTTGGGCTTGCTAACTACAAGATTGCATGTTCAAAACCACCAGCTGCTTCTCAGCACAGTTGAGGTGGTCTGCTCCCATAAAGATTTACAGTCTTGGGAACCCTACATAAGGTCACTATAAGTTAAACTGACTCTAGGGTGGTGAGTTTTTTATTCTTCATAGACCACAGGCAAGTCCAATAACTTGTCTTCTTTATGAACATAAATTTCACAATCTAAAATAGAAAAGCTACATTCCAACATCAAGTTTTCCTATCTTAATCCCTTGCTCTCAACAGAAACAACTGAGTAAAAATACTCAACATGGAATAAAAGAAAATCTTCACATCCTTTCACTATCTGAAATTCTAACATAAACTCCTAAAGCAGACAAAACTTTTAGGGACTTTGATATGGCTACACTGTTTTTACAAAAATTCCAAAATGACACTACAAGGTCATCATCTACAAATATAATAATTCAAATGCAAGACATAAAAGAACATGTCAACATTGTCAAAACTGCTACACTTTTAATGCTGCTATATGCAAGACCCACTAATCCTTACTAAATTCTTAATAATCCAAAACTAATTATTTTGGTACGTATTAGGCATACAATACACTACTGGGTACCACTAGAATTCTACTGCTCCACAAAACAGACTGAATTAAAGCTGGTCCTCTGCTGCCATCTAGTGAAGTAATCAAATGCCAAACAAAACTAAACCAAAAGTGACCAGAAAAAAATTATTCTGTGTTGAATTATCTAATAAATCAATGAATTATACTACTTCAGAACATGCTCTTTAAAACATCTCAACAAAAAAAAATGCTAAAATAATAAGTACATTGGTCGTTTTTATTTAAAAACTAACAGGTATGTGTATATTCCCACAAATATATTCTGGAGAATACAGATTACATCAATGAATGACTATAACGAATAATCAAATGAATACAGAGAAATATTTCACTAAAAGAATTTTATTATAGTACGAATCGGGCTGCGAACCTTAAGGCCAGCAGTTCGAAACTACCAGCCATTCCTCGGGAGAAAGATGAGGCTTTCTACTTCCGTAAAGATTTACAGCCTCGGAAACCCTGTACAGGGTCGCTATGGGTCAGAACCGACTCGAAGGCACTCAACAACAACAACTGTTATAAAATGGGAGCTTAGTGGCTCCATAGGATAAGCGCTGGGATGCAAACCATAAGCTTTCGAGCCCACCAGCCACTCCTCAGGAGAAAGATGAGGCTTTCAGCTCTCCAAAAGATTTAAAACCTCAGAAACCCTGTACAGAACTGACTTAATGGCACTTATCAACAACAGCTCTGGTAGCATAGTGGTTACAAATCGGACTGCTAATCTCACGGTCAGCAGTTCGAAACTACCACTTGTTCTCTGAAAGAAAGATGAGGCTTTCTGCTCCCGTAAAGATTTACAGCCTCGGAAACCCTGTACAGGGTCACTATGAGTTGGAACTGACTCCACAGCACATAACAACAACAACATCAACAACAACTGTTATAAAACCAAAATTTTCAAAACATACTAAATTTACAACCACATAGGATTTGTGAAATTTTTATAGAATGTTCATACTAGGAAAAAGGATACAGTATGACTCCTGTTTCTTCCAAACCACCAAAATTACAGACAGACAAATTTGTTTTGTGTGTGTTTTAGGGGGTGAGAGTGGGGTGTGAGAGAGTGGGTGGGAGTAAGGAGTTAGGGTTTAGACTAGGCTAAGTCTAGGCAAGACCTGGACTTCATTTAATGTTACGATTATATTATATAACATACAGTTAATATGCTGGACTACAAGGTCCGTTTGAACCACAACATAGGCAGTTCAAGTTCACCAGCTGCTCCCTGGAAACCCTATACACAGGGTCGCTATGAGTAGGAATCGACTCAATGGCACTTAACAACAAGGGTTAATACTCGGTTAGTGGACTAGGAATAGGATTAATGTTTGCTCAAGTTTTAAGTTTACAGTTAGGCTTTTTTTTTCCCCCTGTAAGTCTACTTCATTTACCTTCATTGAAGTTCTGCAACTACATTTACTCCGTCCTTTTACTTTATGATTTGTTGTTGTGGCAAACTGGTAATTCTGATGCCCTAATTTCATTGTTGTAGGTTTCTTTTATTTTGAATACTTCTAAATTTGGGTTGAGTTCTGGTTGGTATAGTCATGCATGTTAGTATGAGGTTGCTGTCTGTTGTGATTTCTCTATCCACAGAACTCCTTTTAGTATTTTCTGTAAGGTTGACCTGTATTTCTGCTTATCTGAAAATGTTTTGCCATCATATTTGATGGACAATTTTTCTGGGTGTATGATTCTTGGGTGGTAATTTTTTTCTTACAGAGCTTTATGTATGTTGTCCCATTGTCTTTTTGCCTGCATGGTTTCTGCTGAGAAATCTGAGATTAGTCTTATTAGTTCTCTTTTCCAGGCAACTTTTCATTTTCCTACACAGCTCTCAGAATTTTTCCTTTGTTTTGGTTTTGAAAAGTTTTATTATGTCTTGGCGATTTTCTTTCAGGATCTATCCTCCTTGGAGTTCGTCTATTATCTTGAATGGTCATCTTCCCATGTTTCATGATGTGAGGAAAAGTTTTCTTCCAGCAATTTTTGGACAAGTTTTTCTATGGTTTTCTCTCTTCCTCTTCAGGAGTTCCAATCACACATTAAATTACTCCTCTTGATAATTCCCCACATAAATCTTAGTTTTTCTTTGGATATCTATATCTTTTTTATTGTTCCTCTCACATAAGTGTTGAGAGATTTGTCTTCAAACTCACTGATCCAACCTTCCATTAATTCAATTCTATTCTTTGCCTATGCAATGTATTTCTGAAGTCATAGTATAAATCTTCTGATTTGCTAATTGCTGTTTTTGTATGGTTCCCAATGTTTCATTTATTTTATCAAGATGTTTTTGTATTATTTTCCTGAATTCTTCCTTGTCTTCATGGATCTTTCTCTCAATTCACTGAAGACATCTAAAGAGCATTATTTTAAATTCCTTACCAAGTAGTTCTGAACTCCATTTCTGGCATTATATTTTAACTCTATATTTTGGGCACTTGTTTGAGGTACTCTATGTTGTTTCTTCATGTTAAGTTTTAATTCTCTGTTTTCTCTAAGACACTGTAGTATTGTATTTATATTTAATTGATGGTTGTATACTGGTGTGTTCTCAGCATTCACCACCTGTCTCCTGGTGATGTGATAGAAACTGGAAGTCTGAACACAGTTTATGGTTCAATGTATGTGTAGTATACTTCAGAGCAGGCTCACACGCTTCCAGGACTCCAGGCAGAAGTTACACAGGAGGGGATATCACTGGATATTGTATTGCCAATGGTAGGACTGGCACACCATGGATGCCAGGAGAGCAAGAGAACATGGGAGGAGTACAAGCCTCTTGTCTCCTACCTGCAGACTTGCCCTGAGACTGCAGACCACTGTATTGGCAGCCATTGCAAAAGTTTAAGAGGGCTGTGCCTGCTTTTCTTCGCCCTCACTGCTGGCAGCCCTCCTGCTTTTCTTCTCACTTACTGCTCCTATTCAGCTTCCTCTTCCGGTCAGCATTCACACCACCTCTCTGTCATATCTTCTGAAGCTCAGGGTTTCAAGGACCACTATAGGGATCTATTATTTCTCTTCTTCTACCATGTCTTTCTTGCTGAGATTCTGTCTGCTCAGCGCATAAGTCTATTCTGCAATCTTGCCCTGAATCCCAGACAAGTTTGTTTAAAAGTATAAAACCATCCATAAATTCTTTGATATTACCTCACTTCAAGAAGTGTAGCCTAATTCTCCTCCTTCTGAGTGTAGGCTTGATTTAGAATCTCACTTCCAACAAACCGATTTATTTTAAGGGGACAATATGTCACTTCAGAGATTAGAAGAGATTAGATTATAAAAAGACTAGTTCATAGTGGATGCTCTCTCTCTTGGATCCCTTGCTCTGGAGGAAGTCTGTTATACCAAATGGTGAGAATACTCAAACAGCCTGTGAATAAGTGCTCATGACAAGGAACAGACACCAACAGTCAACAGGCAGGAAGGAATACAGGCCTGTCAAGGGGTATCATTGCTAATGTCAGATGGACCTTGGCTGAAAGTAGGGAATACCAGAAAGATGTTTACCTATGTATTGACTACGCCAAGGCTTTCGACTGTGTGGATCATGACAAGCTATGGGCAGCACTACAGAGAATGAGTATTCTGGATACTTTAATGTGCTCATGAGGAACCTGTACATAGATCAAGATGCAGTCGCTCATACAGAAGAAGGAAACACTGAATGATTTAAAATCAGGAAAAGTGCGTGCCAGGGTTATAGTCTTTCACCATTCTTATTCATCTGTATGCTGAGCGAATAACCCAAGAAGCTGGATATGAAGAAGAAAGAGGAATCAGTATCGTAGGAAGGTTCATTAACAATCTGCATTATGCAGATAATACAACCTTGATTGCTGAAAGCTAATAGGACTTAACTTACTGATGAAGATTAGAAGACCACAACCTTCAGAATGAATTGCACCTCAATACAAAAAAAAAAACCAAATATTCTCATCACTGGACCAGTAAATATTGTTGTTATTGTTAGGTGCCGTAGAGTCAGTACCGACTCATAGCGACTCTATGCATAACAGAATGAAAACGTTACCCAGTCCTGGGCCAACCTCACAACTGTTGCTACACTTGAGCCCACTGATGCTGCCACTATGCCAATTCATCTCATTTGGGGTCTTCCTCTTTTTCTCTGTCCCTCCACCTTATCAAACATGATATTATTTTCCAGCAACCAGCCTCTCCTGACAATATATCCAAAATATGAGACACGAAGATTGGGCATCTGGCCTCCTAGGAGCATTCTGGCTGCACTTCTTCCAACACAGATCTGTGGATTTTTTTAGCAGCCCATGGTACTTTTCAATAGTCTCCTCCAACACCATAACTCAAAAACATCAATTGTTCTAACTCAAAAGCATCAATTCTTCTGTGATCTTCCTTGTTCACTGTCCAGTTTTCGCATGTATATGAGGTTATTGAAAATACCATGGCTTGGGTCAGGTGCACCTTAGTTCTCAAGCTGACATCTTTGCTCTTCAACACTTTAAAAAGGTCTTGTGCAGCAGATTTGCCTGATGCAATATGTCGTATGATTTGACAGCTGCTTCCATGAGTATTGATAGTTGATCCATGAAGAATGAAGTCCTTGACAACTTCAATCTTTTCTCCATTGATAAGAATGTTGTTTATTGGTCCAGTCGTGAGGATTTTTGTTTTCTTTACATTGAGATACAATCCATACTGAAGGCTGCGCTCTTTGATCTTCATCAGTAAATATTTTAAGGCCTCTTCACTTTCAGCAAGCAAGGTTGTATCATCTGCATATCGCAGGTTGTTAATGCGTCTTCCTCCAATCCTGATGCCGCATTTTTCTTCATATAACTCAGCGTCTCAGATTATTTGCTCAGCATACAGGTTGCATAAGTACGGTGAAAGAATACAACCCTGTCGCACACATTTCTTAATTTTAAACCATTCGGTATTCCCATGTTCTTTCCGAACAATTGCCTCTTGGCCTATGTACAGATTTCTCATGAGCACAATTAAGTGCTCAGGAATACTCATAGCTCTCAATGTTGTCCATAGCTTGTCGTGATCCACACAATCGAAAGCCTTTGCATAGTCAATAAAGCACAGGTAAACATCTTTCTGATATTCTCTGCTTTCAGCCAAGATCGATCGGACATCAGCAATGATATCCCTCGTTCCATGGCCTCTTCTGAATCCGGCTTGAACCTCTGGAACTTCTCTGTCAATGTATGCTTACAGCCGTTTCTGTATTATCTTTAGCAAAGCTTTACTCGCATGGGATATCAAAGAGATTGTCCTATGATTTCCACATTCCATTGGGTCACCTCTCTTTGGAATGGGCACAAATATGGATCTCTTCAATGAGTCGGCTAGATAGTTGTCTTCCAAATTTCTTGGCAGAGATGAGTGAGTTCCTCCTGTGCCACCTCACTTTCTTGAAAGATTTCAATTTTATTCCATCAATTCCTGGTGGCTTGTTTTTTGCCAATTCCTTCAATGTACCTTGGACTTCCTCCGTATCATTCGCTCTTGATCATATGCTACCTCTTGAAACGGTCGAACATTAACCATTTCCTTTTGGTACAGTGACTCTGTGTATTCCTTCCAGCTTCTCTTGATGCTTTCTACATCATTCAGTAATTTGCCCAGAGAATCTTTCAATAATGAAAGTCGAGGCTTGAAGTTCTTCTTCAATTCCCCCAGCTTGAGAAATGCTGAGCGTGTTCTTCCTTTTTGGTTTTCTGATTCCAGATCTTTGCACATTTTGTTGTAATATTTGTCTTTATCTTCTTGAGCTGATCTTTGAAATTTTCTGTTCAGCTCTTGTACCTCCTCATTTCTTCCATTTGCTTTAGCATCTCTACGCTGGAGAGCAAGTTTCAGTGTCTCTTCTGACATCCATTTTGACCTTTTCCTTCCTTCTTGTCTTCTCAATGACATTTTTCTTTCTTCCTGTAAGATGTTCCGTTACTTTTGTTGCTGTTACTTTTGTTTAAATATTCTTATTTCACTCTTTTGATGGCTGGCTCCTTGACATCCGTCAGAGAGATCACTGCTTAAATGTCACCTCATTAGTGAAGCCTTCTCTTACCATGCTATTTTAGGTAGTATCTCCTTCCTCTATCAAAGCATACTGTTTCTTTCATACCACTTTATTATCAGAAGTTATTTTATCATCATAGATTGTTTTGTTTCTTTCTTGTGAGCTTCGTAAGAACAAATACCAAATCTGTTTTTTATGTTTATATTACCAGTGCTCAGCAAGGGATTGTTCCTGGTAGGTATTGAATGAATGGTAAGGCAGTGTTTCAGGTTCTTTAGAACTCTGCAGCTTTTTCGGACTGAAACCTTCATATGCCATACTTTTCCTCTTTAAAAATATTTTATGATCTTCTGGTTCATTCGGATGGCTTGAGAAAGGAAGGAAAGGTTTTGTTCGCCATTTCCTGAATTAGAAAAACTATGATGAAGTAGCATTAGAAATTGAAGATTTACTTCTCTGGTCTATCCTTTGGTGGCTTAGATAAGGCACATTGTTTGCAAACAATATATGCAACAATAACAATATATGCCTTTTACTACTTGATATGGTTGATTTGAAGCCAAAATGATATATAGAATTTGTACAGAGATAGCTTTTAAATTGTACATTGCTATATAATGAGATGAAGTGTCGTTTACCAAATATTGAAGGTTGGTGGCCCATTTAGGAACGGGAGGAAATGAATATGTAATATCTATAATACAATCTTTTATAGCATGGTGTGTCTGCTTCTATGTTTTAATTGCAAAGTTTACTTGTAGTACACATCAGATATTCTTTTCACATGCACTATATTCTGTACTTTGTTATTGGTCTTTAAAAGCTTATCTTTAATTCTGGATTATTTGCAATAACATCACATGAAAAATTATGTGTGTACAAATACATATTGTTATATATCTCAGCACACACAAGTTTTGCTTTCTTTCTTGATTACTGGCTCTGTTGTATTTGTCTATACTTGTCCTTAGATGCTATCGAGTTGGTCCCAACTCATAATGACCCTCTGCACAATAGAATTATACACTGCCTGGTCCTCTGCCATCCTCACAATTGTTGTTGCGCTTGTGTCCAATGCTGCTGTCACTCTGCCAATCCATCTTGTGTGTGTGTGTGTGTGTGTGTGTGTGTCTGTGTATGTCTTCCTCTTTTTCACTGACCCACTACCATGTATGAGATAGCACAGCTGATTATGAGAAATGAAGTCCCATCATCCTGGCTTCTAAGAAGCATTCTGGCTATACTTCTTCTAACACAGATTTGTTTGTTCTTCTGGCAGTCCATGGCACTTTCAGTATTCTTCTCTAAAATCATAACTTAAATGCATCAATTCTTCCTATTCCTGTATGTATGGTCTTCCTTAGTCACTGTCCAACTTTCACATGCATCTGAGGCTATTAAAATGCCATGTCTTCAGTCAGGCACAGCCTTAGTTCTCAAACTGATACCTTTGGTCGTGAATTATTTGTACTAGGGTTCAGCAGTATGGCCTGCAGGCCACATCTGGTCTGTGGCCTGTTTTTGTAGGACTCATAACCTAAGAATATTTTTTAAAAGTGATATTGTAAGAGTAATGTGAAGGTGGCATCTGAGCTCATCGGACTCTACAAGGGTCAAGGAGTACAGGGGTCTCGCTCACTGCTGCTGCTGCTGTTGTTAAGTGCTATCGAGTCAGATTCAACTCACAGCAACCCTATATAGGGTTTCTGAGGAATGGCTGGTGAGTTTGGACTGCTACCTTATGGTTCAAATCAACCTTGTGGTCTAGTGCTTATCCTACAGCACCATACTACCATTAAGAAAATAGAACCAGAAGTGAAGTGCATTATCTTTGGAGTTCAGTTCAATCTAGGACACAGAGAGCTGTGTCACCAGAGGAACGGCTGAGGAGTACCAGAGAAACAGCAACAGAGGCAGAGCAGCAATCATCCCGAGTAATCAAAGAGCCTTCAGGCAGGAGGTTCACTGGCAGAGTGGGATTCCTACAGGCATTTGATTGCTGGTACTTGGTTAGCTTTCCCAGAGAGTTACAGTTGAGCTTCTTCAAGCTAAGGCATATGGCAGAGTGGAATTCCCCTAGGACATTGATCAGCTGAACTCAAGGAATTTTGTAACATTGCTCGAGTAGGGCCAAGGCCAGAGGGCCCCATTGCTGAGAAGCCAAGGACCATAGAAAGGCATTCTGCTGCCTGGTTAAGAGTCACTGCTGACCAGAAGAGCTGTATCCTAAGTATGTCTGGTCCTGAATTGTAACCTACTAACTGCCCATAGAACCAACAGATCTGTGTTGGAAAAAGTGCAGCCAGAGTGCTCCTTGGAGACCAAGATGGCCAAATTTCATCTCTCATACTTCAGACATATTGTCAGGAGGGACCAGTCACTGGAAAAGGATATCATGTTTGGTAAGGTGGAGGGTCAGAGAAAAAGAGGAAGACCTCCAATGACATGGATGGGCCAAGTGGCAGCATCAATGGACTCAAGTGTGGCAACAGTAGTGAGGTTGACCCAGGATCAGGCAGTGTTTCGTTCTGCTGTGCATAAGGTCACTATGAGTCGGTACCAACTCAATGGCACCTAACAACAACAATAACAGCTTCCCTAGTGTTTCTCTGCTATTCATAACATTTTCAGTGACTAAATATACTGAAGTAGCTCGTCACTCTGTCTTTCTCATCTGTCTTCATGTGGAAGCTCATCTGAAACCTGTCCACCATGGGTGACCCTGCTGGTATTTAAAATTCCAGTGGCACAGCTTCCAGAATCACAGAAACTCACAAGCCACCACAGTACAACAAACTGACAGACAAACAAACAGAACATGGGAACGCTGAATGGTTTAAAATTAAGCAAGTTGTGCGACAGGGTTGTATTCTTTCACCATACTTACTCAAACTGTAATCTCACGGTGAGCAGTTCAAAGCTACCTGCTGTTCCGCGTTAGAAGGATGATGCTTTCTGCTCCCATAAAGATTTATAGCCTCAGAAACCCTATGCAGGGTTGCCATGAGTCGGAAGTGACTCCACGGCACATTAACAATAAAAACAACAATGCTGAGCACATAATCCGAGAAGCTGGGTTATATGAAGAAAAATGTGGCATTAGGATTAGAGGAAGACTCTAACAACCTGCAATATGCAGATGATACAACCTTGACTGCTGAAAGTGAAGAGGACTTAAAATACTTACTGATGAAGATCAAAGAGCACAGCCTTCAGTATGGACTGTATCTCAATGTGGCGGTGGTGGCTGTGTGGAGTCAGTTCCAACTCATAACGACCCTGCACAGGGTTTCCGAGGCTGTAAATCTTTACAGGAGCAGAATGTCTCACCTTTCTCCCACGCAACACCTGGTAGTTTCAAACTGCTGACCTTAAGGTTCGCAGTCCAATTCATAACCACTAAGAAAACAAAAATCCTCACCAGTGGACCAACAAACAACATTCTTATCAATGGAGAATAGCAGAGAAACACTAGAAAAGATTGAAGTTGGTTTGTTTAAATTAAAAAAAAAAAAAAAAAGATTGAAGTTGTCAAGAACTTCATTCTTCTTGGATCAACTATCAATACTCACAGAAACAGCTGTCAAGATATCAAACGACGTACTGCCTTAGGCAAATCTGCTGCACAAAACCTTTTTAAAGTGTTGAAGAGCAAAGATGTCAGCTTGAGGACTAAGGTGTGCCTGACCCAAGCCATGGTATTTTCAATAACCTCATATGCATGCGAAAGCTGGACAGTGAATAAGGAAGACCGTAGAAGAATTGATGCTTTTGAGTTATGGTGTTGGAGGAGAATATTGAAAGTGCCATGGGCTGCCAAAGAACCAACAGATCTACGTTGGAAGAAGCGCAGCCAGAGTGCTCCTTGGAGGCCAGGATGGCCAAACTTCATCTCTCATACTTTGGACTTATTGTCAGGAAGGACCAGTCACTGGAGAAGGATATCATGTTTGGTAAAGTGGAGGGTCACAGAAAAAGAGGAAGACCCCCAGTGAGATGGACTGGCAAAGTGGCAGCATCAGTGGGCTCAAGCGTGGCAACAATTGTTAAGATTGTCCCAGGACCAGGCAGTGTCTGTCTCTGTTGTGCACAGGGTCGCTATGAGTCGGTATCGACTCGATGGCACCCAACAACCACCACAACAACTTCCCAAATAAACACTATAATCATGAGCAATGCCTGAGTTCTGTTTGGCCACTGCAATGAATTGCTGAACTCAGGAGAGAAGCAGAGAGTGCTGTGGGAAAGACAACTGGTATTAGATTTGGTAAAAGACAGTTAGAGGCATGCTTGACTGCTGCCTCATAGGAACTGTCTTTGAGCTGATGTTGAGTTTGACTCTCTTTCACCTTGATAGAATCAGAGGAGGTAAAATGCCACCTCCACATCACTCTTACAATCATTTCTATCATCTTTATTTCACGGAATGGCTGGTGGGCTTGAATTGTCGATTTTAAAGTTAGCAGTTCAGTGCTTATGTTTTCCAATCAGGAAGTGTGCGTGTTTCTACTCTATTTTTTTCTTTCATCTTTGCTTTAGTTATTTAGGGCCTCTTGCCATTCCTTATAAATTGAGGATTTGTTTTTCTGTTTCTGTAAAGGACGCTGTTGAAATAGTAATTAGGTGTGCAGTATATGTGTACATTGCTTTGGGCAGTATTAACATCTTAACAGTTTTAAGTCTCCCAGTCCATGAACATGGAGCATCTTTCTATTTGTTTAAGTTGTCTTTAATATCTTTGTTTTAATTTTTTCATTGTTTATGTTCTTCATCTCCCTGGTTAGATTTATTTCTAGGTATTTTATTCTCTTATATACTATTGTAAATGGAATTGTTTCCCTACTTTCCCTTTTAGATTTCTTGTTGCTGGTGTATAGAAACCCATTGGATTTTTATTTGTTGACACATACCCTGCAACGTCACTGCATTCCTAAATAAGCTCTAGAAGGCTTCTTGCTGAACCCTGGGATTTTCTGTACATATAGGACCATATCATTCACACACAGAGATAATTTTACTTCTTTTTTTCCAATCTTGATACTTAAAAGTTAAAAAACAAAACAAACCTTATTCCTCTGGTTAGGATTCTAATACACTATTGAATGGAAGTGATGAGGGGCCACCCTTGTCTTAGTCCATATTTCAAGGAGAAAGAATGTTAGTTGTCACTTTTTCATGTGTACCTTTAAGTAGATGGAGGAATTTCCTTCTTTTTCAGTCTTCTTTAAGGTTTATATCAAGAAAGGATGTTGGATTTAATCAAATACTTTTTCTACATCCATAGAGATGATTATATGGCTCTTTCCCTTTGTTGTATTGATATTATATTGATTGTTTTTCTAATATGGAACAATTTCTAGAATAAATACCACTTGATCATAGTATATGACTATTTTAATGTTCTTTTGGATTGTATTCACTAATACTTTGTTGAGATATTTACATCTGTATACGTAAGAGATACTGGTCTGTAATATCTTTTTATGTGGTGCTTTTGTCTTGTTTGGGTATCAGGATTATGTTTGCTTTGTAGAATGAATTGGGGATTATTCCTTTCTTCTCTGTTGTTTGGAAGGTTATAAACCATACTGGTGAGGATTCTTCTTTAAATACTTGGTAGAATTCCCTAGTGAAACCTTCTGGTTTTTGTCTTTTTTTGGGCGGGAAGCAGTAAGTTTGTGATCGCTGATTTGGTATCTTCACTTATTTTGGGTCTGTTTAGACTTTCTATTATCTCTTGGGTCAGTTTGGTGTTTCTTAGAATTTGTCCATTTCATCTAGATTTTCCAGTTTGTTCCTTCCCATACAGTTGTTAATAATATTTTTTCATAATTTATTTCTCTCTGATCAGTAATGTTCCCTATTTCTTAGTTTGTCATTTTATGTAAGCATGTGTCAGTTTGAATGTTCTTTTTTAAAAACCAACTTTTGGTTTCATTGATTAATTTTTACATTTTGATTGTATTTTTTTCTGTTCCTCTGATCTTTGGTATTTTATTTCTTCTAGTGGGTTTCCATGTAGTTTGCACTTCTCTTGGTAGTTCCTGGAGTTGTTGAGTGAGTTAATTTGAGAATTTACCTTTATTTTAGGCATTTATTGCTATCCGTCTCCTTCTGAGTACTGCATTTGCTGCATCCCATAAGTTTTGATATGGTGTAGTTTGATTTTCATTTGACTTTAAGAAATTCGTGATTTATTCCTTGATCCACATTGTTAGTATATGGACTAGTATAAAAACACTAGTGTTGTTTAATTTATATATTTATGTGGGGTTTTTTTGGGGGGGATTCCCCTTCTATTACTAATTCCTAGCTTTACTCTGGTGTTATCAGAGAAGATGCTTTGTATGATTTCAGTGTATTTAAACATATCTAGATTTGCTTGTGGAGTCCTGGTTTGGTGCTGTAGGATAAGCACTGTACTGGTAACTCTAAGGTTGTTAGTTCAAACTCACAAATGGCTATGAGTTGGAACCGACTCAATGACAATTAACAACAGTGGCAACAGATTTACTTGTGATGTAATATGTGGCCTGTCTTGGACACATCCATATGCACTGGAGAATATATACTATATTGTTTTTAGATAGAGTGCTCTACATTTGTCTGATAAAATTAGTTGGTTTATAGTATCATTCAAGTCCTCTGTTTCCTTGTTGATAATCATTCTGGATGTTCTGACCAGCATTGATAGTGATGCATTTAGATCTCCAGCTATTACTGTTTTACAATAAGTCCCCAGGTTAAGAACATCCAATTTACAGACAGTTCGTACTTAAGAAAGGACTGCCATTGTACAATATAGCCTTTTGTCTTAAAACTTTTTGTTAAATGACAGTGCTTGTCAAAAGGTATTGCTACATTATTATCTGCTGCTATTGTTGGGTGCCTTCAAGTTGACTCATAGCTACCCTATGTGTGCATAACAGAACCAAACACTAATTGGTCCTGCACCAATCTCACAGTCCTTATGTTTGAGCCCAATGTTGTCATCACAGTGTCATCCCATCACCTGGGGTCTTCCTTTTTCAACCTTAACTCTGTGTTAATATTCCTTTCCAGGGACTGGTCTCTTCTGATAACATGTCCAAAGTACATGATAGGAAGTCTCACCATTTTCACTTCGAAGGAGCATTCTGGCTATACTTCTTCCAAGACATATTTGTTTGTTCTTTTGGCATTCCACGGTACTTTCAATATTCTTCACCATTACCATAATTCAAATGTATTGATTCTTCTCTGGTATTCATTATTCATTGCCCAGCTTTCATATGAAACAATTATAAAAACTTTGGCTTGGGTCAGGTACACCTTAATCTTCAAAGTGACATATTTGCTCGTTAACATTTTAAAGAGGTCTTTTGCAGAAAATTTGCCCAAATAAAAATAATTTTTGGACTGCGCTGATGATAGTTCCAAGTAAAATGAAATTCTTGACAACTTCAATCCCTTCTCCATTTATCATGCTGCTGTTTATTGGTCCAGTTGTGAGGAATTTTGTTTTCTTTACATTTAGTTGTAGTCCATACTTAAGGCTATATTCTTTGATCTAAAGAGTAAAGGCTTCCAGTTCTCTTTGCAAGCAAAGTTATGTCATCTGCTTATCTCAGGTTGATAATGGACCTTCCATCAATCCTCTTCATATAGTCCAGCTTCTTGGATTATTTTCTCAGCATACAGATTGAATAGATTTGTTGAAAGGATACAACCATGACACACACAAAATCAAGAGACTTTATGAAACAAAAACATCAAAGTGTGAGGCAGCTGTTTCTTGGCATATCTTTTTAGTTCTGTAAAGTTCTGTGAGCAGTGTTTCCATCTCTCTAACCATTTCCTGAAGGATTCTGCACTCTTTGACTTAAACTATATCAAAATGTCAGTTTGGGCATCCTCAAGGGTCTCAAATTGTGTTGCTTTTCAATGTTACATGAGTTTGGGGAACAAAAAGAAATCTTAAGGGGCAAAATCAGGGCTGTACGGTGGATGGGATAAGGTTTCCAAAGGAAATGCTTATATAACAGCCCTGTTACCCTTGCAGAATATGCAGGTGCATTGTGGCACTGTAGGATAAGCACTGGACTTCAAAGCGCCATACTGGCAGTTCAAACCCTCCAGCTGCTCCTTGGAAATCCTATATAGGGTTACTATGAATCGGAACAGACTTGATGGCATGTAACAAGAATGTGATGACTGGAACTGTGGTTGCCTTGGCAGGGCCAGACAAAATGATTAGCAGGGATTTATATAATAGCTCGTGTGTGGCCAACTACAAGGTTGGTGGTTCAAATTCACCAACCACTCCTTGGACACCGTATAAAGGGTTGCTATGAGTCAGAAGGAAAAGATCAAAATGGATGTCAAAAGACACATTGAAACTTGCTCTCCAGCATAGAGATGCTAAAGCAAATGGAAGAAATGAGGAAGCAAAAGAGCTGAACAGAAAATTTCAAAGGTTAGCTCGAGAAGACAAAGACAAATATGACAACAAAATGTGCAAAGATGTGGAATCAGAAAACCAAAAGGGAAGATATTTCTCAAACTGGGGGAACTGAAGAAAAAAATTCAAGCATTGACTTTCGTTACTGAAGGATTCTCTAGGCAAATTATTGAATGATGCAGAAAGCATCAAAAGAAGGTGGAAGGAATACACAGAGTCACTGTACCAAAAGGAAATGGTTAATGTTCAACCATTTCAAGAGGTAGCATATGATCAAGAGCCAATGATACTCAGGGAGGAAGTCCAAGGTGCACTGAAGGAATTGGCAAAGAACAAGGCACCAGGAATTGATGGAATAAAAATTAAAATCTTTCAAGAAAGTGAGGTGGCACTGGAGGCACTCACTCATCTCTGCCAAGGAATTTGGAAGGTAACTATCTGGCCAACTGATTAGAAGAGATCCGTATCTGTGCCCATTCCAAAGAGAGGTGACCCAGCGAATGCACACGAAACCCATATGCATGCGAAAGCTGGAGAGTGAATAAGGAAGACCACATAAGAATTGATGCTTTTGAGTTATGGTGTTGGAGGAGAGTATTGAAGGTGCCATGGGCTGCCAAAAGAACCAACAAATAGATCCGTTTTGGAAGAAGTGCAGCCAGAGTGATCCTTGGAGGCCAAGATGGCCAAACTTCCTCTCTCATACTTCGGCCATATTGTTAGGAGGGACCAGTCACTGGAGAAGGATATCATGTTGGAGAGTGCACGTCAATGAGTTTCTAAATATCACTCTCCAATTAAAGAAACTAGTACACTCAGGGCTGGTGGATTTAAACTGTCAACCTTCTGGCTAGCAGTCCAGTTGTCAGATTCAAAATGGCCAACGCCAGTCCATTTCAGCTCACTAATGCCTAGGATATCGATGTTTATGCGTTCCGGTTCATTTTTGAAAATGCACTGCTGGGTACTCTCCAAAAACAGAAACGTGTGCTCTCAAGGTTTGGGAGCAAAAATACAGTAAAAGACTGGAAGTTCTTGGCTGTCAAAGAGTTAGAAAACGTTAAAAAAAAAAAAACCTGGGAAATCGTCAAAACAACATATGAGCTACTTGAAGGAGCTCCCCAATGGCCAGATATGTGAAAGTTTGAGCAACAAAATTATGATGAGAAAAAATTATATCCCTCAAAATGTAATATATGCTTGAGTTCATATTAATAAACAAACAAATAAATGGGAAAGAGAAAGTTTTTCTATCAAGTAAAATTCCTCTATTCACTTAGCAAAAATTACAGTAGAAATTGTTTCAGCCAAGAATAATCAATGAATACTAAAATTAGCAGTGAAGAGTACAATAAGAAACAAGACATTTACATAACTTCAGAGTATCTCACCAGGAGAATCTTATTAAGTATTAAAGAGATAATAGCATAATTCAACATGATGTGCATTCTCATGTGATGTACTAAAAAGGACACATTATTACTTATTTTGCCTATGATTCATCTGTCAGTTGGTCATACTGTGGTGGCTGGGTGTTGCTGTGATGCTGGAAGCTATGATACTGGCATTTTAAATATCAGCAGGATTGCCCATGGTGGACAGGTTTCAGGAGAGCTTTCAGACTAAGACAGACTAGGAAGAAGGAGAGAGAGGTGAACCACTTCTTGTCAGCCACTGAAATTCTTATGAATCCAGCAGACATACTCAGATAATAGTGCGGGAAGATGAACTCCTCAGATTGGAAGACACTCAAAGTGCAACTTTTTTAAGAAAAGGTGCTTTCTCAAAGCAGAGTAGACCTTAATGGCATGAATGGAGCAAAGCTTTCAGGACCCTCATATGTGGATATGGCACAATTTAAAACAGGAAGAAAAGGCTGCAAATATCCATTAATAATCGCAACATGGAAGGCAGGAAGTATGACTCTAGGAAAATTGGAGGTCATCAAAAATGTAAATGTTTTAAGTCCTCTTCACTTTCAGCAAGCAAGGTTGTATTATCTGCTTATCGCAGGTTGTTAATGAGTCTTCCTCCAATCCTGATGCCACGTTTTTCTTCATAGAACCCAGCTT
>NW_006408664.1:1458102-1462144 GCF_000296735.1 Chrysochloris asiatica | reverse complement strand
GTTCCAATTTTCAATGGATGTTTACAGCTGTTTTTCTTCATTTTGAGTTGTGCTCCATCAGAAAATGAAGGTCCCGTGGGCTTTTTCCCCCCACCCCAGGCTTTATTCCATTAGCATCATCACGGTCAACTCTACTTTGAGAAGGCAGCTCTTCCCCAGTCGCATTTTGAGTGACTTCCAACCTGAGAGGTTTAATTTCTGGCACTGTATCTGACAGTGTTTCTCTGCTACTCATAAGGTTTTCAGTAACTAAATATTTGGAAGTAGTTCATCACTCTCTCTTCCTAGTCTGTCTTCATCTGGAAACTAATCTGAAACCTGTCCACCATGGGTGACCCCGCTAATATTTAAAATACCGGTGGCATAGCTTTCAGAATCACAACTCACAAGCCACCACAGTATGACACACTGACACACTGACAGACGAGTGGTGGAAACTCACACATATATACACACCTAATTATTCTAAGGAAGACCTGGTGCTGTGGGTTAGTGCGCTGGACTACAAAGTCAGTTTGAATCACAAGGTCAAGAGTTCAAGCTCAACAGCTGCTCTTCAGAAACCCTATACTGTGTTGCTATGGGTTGGAACCGACTCAACGGCATCTAACAACAACAATCATTCTAAAATGGCTTTTCATTATGAAAAAGTTAGTAGAACTTCTATATTAGTATTATTTAAAAGATTACTTCAACTGTTATAACATATTAAGTAAAACATTAATGAAAATTTTAAAACATGCTGTTTTGTTGTCAAATACTGTCGAGTGGGTTCCAACTCATAGAGACCCTGTACAGGGTTTCTAAGGCTATAAACCATCACTCTAGAGAAAGCCTCATCTTTCTCCCCTGGAGGGATGGGTGAGCTTGAATTTCTAACTCTGTGGTTAGCAGTCCAGTACTTATCCTACAGATGCACAGTGCTCCCCATTTAAAAACATGCTATAAAGTATCATCGTGTCAGTTCCAAATTATAGCAACCCTGCCTAGGGTTTCCAAGGAGCAGCTGGTGGGTTTGAACCACCCACCTTGCAGTTCAAACCAACCTCGTGGTCCACTACATTATCCTTCAGCGCCAACATGGTGGTGGTGGTTATGTGCCATGGAGTCGGTTCTGACTCAGTGACCCTGTATAGGGTTTTCGAGGCTATAAATCTTTACAGGAGCAGAAAGCCTCATCTTTCTCCTGCAGAACAGCTGGTAGTTTCAAACTTCTGACCCTGAGGTTGGCAGCCCGATTAGTAACCACTACAGTACCAGAGTTACTTCAGTGCCAACATAGGAATATAAAATTTGAAAAATAATATCTGTTATAATGATATAACTACCTTAAAAAGTTAAATCACTACAAAAAAAAAAATTTAACAGAGGATTTAGAGAAAATGGATAACTATTCAAAGGAATAAAAAATACAAAAATTATGGAGTTGGTAATTTTTAGATTATAGACTGATAACACATCTGTTAACTTTAGAAGTGTCCAACAACCATCAAAGATATGCTGTTGTTGTTAAGAGCTATCGAGTATGTTCCAACTCATAGCAACCCTACACACAGGGTTTCTGAAGAGCAGCTGGTGGGTTTGAACTGCCGACCTTGTGGTTCAAAATCCAGCGCTGATGCTACAGCACTACATCATGAGTTTAAAGACATATAGGTAGGAAATAAACATCAAAACCCACAATATTATTGAGAGAAAAGACTTTCAAACTTAGACCGTGATGGAGATTTTTGCTGAACAATTACTATTCTAAAACCAAAAATTAAGAAGAATGAGAGATAACTACATTACATACCCCAAAATACTACCCGTAACAAAAACTTAAAGCACTTGCTGATAAAAATCCTTCAGCATCTATTGTTGTTGTTAAACGCCATGAAATTTACCATATATCCGAGGCTGTACATTTTTACAGGATCAATAATTTTCTCCCACAGAGCAATTGATGGGCTCGAACCACTGACCTTGTGGTTCTCAGTGCAGTGTTATTCCTACAGAGCTACTGTGCTCCCTCATTATGGATTACATCTGAACTTAGAATAAAAATGTTTACAACTAAACTAAAAAACAACATCATGATAAACAGATTAAAGTTGACAAGAATTTCAATTTACTAGGATCCACAATCAACACCCATGGAAGCAGCAGTCAGAAAATCGAAGGACACACTATATTGGGCAAATATATTGCAAAAGACCTCTTTAAAGTTTTAAATAAAAATGTCACTTTGAGTACTAAGGTACACCTGCCCCAAGCCAAGGTATTTTTCAATCACCTCATATGTATTTGAAAGCTAGATATTGAATAAGGAAGATTAAAAAGAAGAATTGACATCTTTGAATTATGGTGTTAATGAAGATCTACGTTGGAAGAAATACAACCAGAATGTTCCTTAGAGGTGAGAATGGTGGGACCTCATCTCATGTGCTCTGGACAAGTTATGAGGAGGGGCCAGTTGCTGGAAAGACATTATGCTTGGTTGAGTAGAGAGTGGGTCATCAAAAGAACAAGATCCTCAACAAGACAGATTGATGAAACAATGGGCTCAGACATACCAATGATTGTGAGCATAGCACAGGCCCAGACAGTACTTCATTCTGTTGCACATAGGGTCACTATGTACAGAAGCAACAAATATAACAAAAACCATATAATTTTTTTAATGTGCTTTTTTGCTATTCATGTGAGAAATTCACACTCTCAACAGTGTGAACCTTCCCTAACAACAAAGCAATATTCTTCCAAGCATTAATGTTATTTATATAATTTGTTTTTAGAATTCTAACTTACCGAGTACCATCTGCTTTCCAGCTTACTTTATATGGCTTCTGCTCTAGAAGTTTAATATTTTGCTTGTCCATGGAAACAGGCTGTGCTCCAGGGAATCCAGACCTTAAATGAAGATCACTTTATTACTACTTATGACCGGTATCCATACAAAATAATACATGTCTTAAATTGATCTCACATAAGCCACACATCTATCACAGTATTCCCGTTTGTTGTTGTTGTTAAGTGACGCTGAGTCAGTTCCAACTCACAGCAACCCTGTGTAGGGTTTCAGAAGAGTGGTTGGTGGGTTTGAGCAGTCCAGTTGCTTATCCTACAACCCAACACCAGGACTCCAATGTTCCCCCTATTGTGAGATTATCATCAATTGGAAATACAGCAGTTTCCACAAGAATGCTAACCAATGGTTCTCATGTTATTGGCATTTTAGTATGCAGGTTTTAACAAGATTCAAAATCATCCTTGCTATACTATAACTTGGGACTCCTGGTGTGGCACAGTAGGATGAGCACTGGACTGCAAACCACAAGGTCGGCCATTCAAACCCACCGGCTGCTCCCTGGAAACATTACACATAGTCACTAGGAGTGGGAACTGACTCGACAGCACTTAATAACATACTATAATTCAAGAGCCCTAGTGGTGCTGTGGGTTAAGTGTTGGGTTGCTAACCAAAAGGTAGGTGGTACAAGCCCACCAGCTGCTCCACAGATGAGGCTACTTGCTCCCATAAAGATTTAGAGTCTCAAAAACCCTGTGGAGCAGTTCTACTCTGTCCTATAAGATTGCTATGAGTTGGAATAAACAGCAGTGGATTTCGTTATGAGGTTATAACTATCAAGTTAATTTAAATATTCATATACATGATCTAAACAACAAAGTACATATGTTTACAAGTCTTTAACTTAATGGAAAAATTTAAAACTTGGATTAATTATCTTACATTATTCCAAACCCATATTTCTCCATCATGACACTGCCAACGTGGCACGAGAATAAAGGACTAGATAATTTCTATTCAAAAGATGCCCAGAAGGAGCAAACAGGAGAAATGAAAGTCAAGATGGGGGTATACTGGCAAGGGCCAGGCACAATAAAATAGTATTATTTCCTCATCCTTTTTATCTTTCTAATTAAAATTACTTATAGCTATATATGTTGTTAAGGAGCTCTGGTAGCGTAGTGGTTACGAATCGGGCTGCAAACCTTAAGGTCAGCGGTTCGAAACTACCAGCCGCTCCGCGGGAGAAAG
>NW_006408664.1:1455019-1458002 GCF_000296735.1 Chrysochloris asiatica | reverse complement strand
ATGTTGTTAGTTAGTGTCAAGTTGGTTCTGACTCACAGTGACCCTGTACAGGGCTTCTGAGGAGGGCTGGTAGGTTTGAACCGCCAACCCTGTGGTTAGTAGTCCATTGTTTATCCTACAGCAGTACAAGTCACTATAGTTCTTCACGAGGAATTTATACTACAAAATTTTAACAATTACTACTACTATTTTATCGTGTTCAAATTATATTACAATTTTCTGCCACAAGTAGCAATGATCAATAGAAATTACCACAGATCAAGAACAGATAAAAGAAATGACCTTTCTCCTGGAGTCCTAGCTTATGAAATGTCTGATAAATATTTACAAATCATGGTATGGCAGAACATATTTACAGCTGATTCTTCTTCCAAATTTCTGATTATAGAAAAACTGGCAAGAGTTTCACCTCTTCCTCCTTAATAAATTGATTTTTTTTTAAGTCCAAATATGAACATACAAAACAAATATTAGATAATAACTTTCTATTATTTTAGGAAGATATGTGAGATATCTAATTTTGAATCAACCTGATTATTAAACTGCTTGTCTACAGAAAACCTTGATAATACATTCTTGTTTGACATAATTTTCAAGCACTCTCTGTAATATACAAACTTCAAAGAACAAAGAAGACATATCAATGTTTGCATTAATTTTAAGGATTTCAGAGTAAGAAAAAAATTGTTGTTAAAACATTAAAGTGTTAATTACCCTTCCCAAGCACAGAACTGATGACACTTCTGCTGTACCTCTCCTAACTTTGGTTGAGTTGTCACTTGAGTTACACCTTTAACAGTTAAACCTTCCAAGAAAATAGCACCCTTAAAATAAAAGGAAAAGAAAAATATTTCATTAAGAAGTTCACATTTATTTGCCATGATAATACTAAGAGACAAATTGGCTTATTTTCACAATTTTCTTTCAAGGCATTGTTTCATAAATTGACTTGTTCAAATTTATTTTCACAAATCTGAACTAGAAATTTATAGGACAAAAATGGTTTAGCTTTGTGGTTAATGTACAGATGAAAGGGCTTCAAAAAAGTTCATAGAAAAATTCTATCATTTCTTAATTCCACTTGCCCACAAACTTTTTGAAGCTCCTCCATATGTAGCCAAGTATGTACGCATCATCAAAGATGTCTACGGACACTACTTAGTAATCACAAAAGCATTAACAAGGTCTCCACCATCTACTTAGATCCAGGTAGAGTATCTCACATTTTACATACATTCTCTCTAATCTGTAAATCTGAAAAGTAGATTGTACTGTATCCATTAAGAGGCATACATGATCTTGTATAATTTATTCAAATGATAGAAATGAAATCTGAACCCAGGATTATATTATAACCATTCACTAATACTTCTCACCTGAGGAGGAAGAGAGGTGTTAAATCATGGGTGGGGCATAGAACTTAGGATAAAAACACAAAATCTCTAACTCTGAGTAAGAGTATAAAAATTTTTAAACTAGAATAAGAGTATATAATAGGAAAAATGGCTAATTCACAGTGAATTGGATGCACCAATATGAAAACTAAACTATATATTAGTTATCATTGAATTTTTAAGCTAAATACTTTAACTTAGAACCTACATAAAGTGTCTTAATGTATCTCATAGCAAGCATATTTTTAAAATATCACAGAAAAGTGAAACAGATGGAAAATTTAGACATCAAACAAATCCTGAAATTTTTTTAATTAAAAAATAGTCTAAATGCTACAATCACTTTCAGACACATAAGAGGGCTGGCATCAAGCAAAATCTATACAACTCTATTAATGTTAACTATGGAATAAAAGTATGGTTTACAAGCTGTAAAGATCAAACCTTCTGGCAAAAACCAGGCAACTTGAGCCCCGAGTCCTTCCATCAGATAGTGGTCCTACCTTTTGACCCAATTCTCCATCACTTTTTAATTACCTAATTTGCCTCCAAGTCCCTGGATGGCACAAACGATTTACACTCAGCTGCTAATCTAAAGGCTGTCAATTGGAACCCATCCAGTGGTACTGCAGAAAAAAAAGCCTGGAAATCTGTTTCCATTAAAAATATAACCAAAAACCCCTATGGAGCAGAACTTCTCCATAATACATGGAGTTGCCGTAAGTTGGAATTGACTTTATGGCTACTGTAACAATCTGTCACCTACTTTCTTTTACTTAAATAAGCCTCCTTTAGGGACATCAAGAGCCAAAGTATCAAAGAGCAACATCCCTCTCCTATATCATCACCTTTCTTTATCAGAGGAGCTCTGGTGACACTGTGTTTACTGTTAACCACAAAGTCAGTAGTTAGAACCAGCCAGACACTCTATGAAAGAAGGACTTGGCATTCCACTTCTGTAAAGATTTATACTGTCATATTAAAAAGATTTACGCTCATTAATAGTGTAACAATGGAAATACAGTGGGTTACAATAAAGGAAGCACCCTCATTTTCTTTGAAGGTTTTGTAGACACACACTTAAAAACAGTCTAAAATAGGTTTGTTACATATGAACTATCTAGTGTGAAAGAATATATATCTGTATATCCAAAGAACCTAGAATAATTATATTTTGCTGGCAATAGATAAATTCTTAATTGTTTGCAGATTCCTTGTTACATCTCTAATTATGCACTATTTATGTCATCAATAAAACAACTTAAAGGAAAAAGAAAATAAAAACATTTACAGTATTGGAAACCCTAGGGTTCTTCCCTACAGTGTGGCTATAAGTCAGAATGAACACAATGGCAATGCATTTTATGTGCTTCTCCTTACCAGACAATGAAATTTCTACTTCTGGACCCTTTTTTTTGTTTTTTTAAATAAATGTTTTATTGTGAATTGTGTGATAGTTTACATGGGAGAACATTGGTTTTACATTCATTCTATCATACATCATTTCATTGCCATAGTTACCATCCCATCCATGCATCATCACCCAACCAAAAGGCATACCCTGAAATTCCCCCCCACCCCCCCAACGG
>NW_006408664.1:1443512-1451134 GCF_000296735.1 Chrysochloris asiatica | reverse complement strand
ATGTTAAGTACCACTGAGTCGGTTCCAACCCATAGCGACCCTGGTAAAAGTTTACAAGGAGCAGCTGGTAAACTTGAACCACTGACTTGCAATTCAAACCGACTTTGCAGCCCAGCACATTATCCCACAGCACCACACCAGGACTCCAATATTAATACAGAAATATTTTAATTTGTCTATACATTGAATACATTGAATATTTTAATTTAATAAGTAAATATATTTGATTTAGCAGATCTAACAAATAGTGACCATCAATATAGAATAATAAGTTTGCTTATGAAAGATATGTCATCCATTTACTTTTATCCCACTTTACTGAGGACCTCCTATAGTGATCCCTTTCAGAGTAGTCAACTGTGGTAAACCAGCACTATCTAGTCCTTCTGGTCTCAGGGTCCAGGAGACTAGGGTTCACATGGTACTTTGTTTCCTTCTGTCTCTGGATTTTCTTCACTATTCTTTGATCCAGATGAGAGAGACCAATGGTTGCACCTTGTTGTTGTTAAGTGCCATTGAGTCGATTCCGACCCATAGTGACCCTGTACAGGGTTTCCAAGGAGCAGCTTGAAAAACCAACCCTGCAGTTCAAACGACTTTGCAGTCTGATGCATTAACCACAACGTCACACAGGTTGCATCTTAGATGGCTGTATAATTATGTTTTAAAACCAATGACATTTATTTCCACTTCTTGACAAATTATTTTAGTTTGCAGAATGAAGAAAAATCAAAAGTGAAACAATGATAATGTATGCATGTTGTTGTTATAGTTATTTGCCGTCAAGTCAATTCAGACTCATAGTGACCCTGCATAGGGTTTCCAAGGAATGGCTGGTGAATCTGAACCACTGACTTAGCAGTTCAAACCAACCTTGAGGTTAAACGCATATCCTAGGACGCCACATCAAGACTCCAACGTATGCTTAAAATAGGTAAAATGTATCTCATACACAGAGTCCAGAGTCGTAAAATGAAAATTTGCGCAGCTACCCCAAACCAAAAAAAAAAAAAAGAATGCACAATCCATTAAAAAGAAATTCAGGAAACTATTACCAAAGATGGGGATAGGAGTCATTTATATGTGAGAGTAGTGTCTATGTTGTGAAGAGGATGCATGCAAATTGAATCTATGTTAGGCACATTCCAGTAATGAAGAAAATGCATCGAAAGTTTTATTCAAAGAAATGATCCCGGTGTCACTAGGATTGGATATGAGGCATGTACCCATTTGGGCCACCCAACACATCTAGAATTTGAGGGTTTGGTTCTTTGAGGAAGTTCAGATGCTACCACTGCTGGGGAAACGTCACTGTTAGAGATGATTATTCCAAGGAGTATTTAAAACTGACTGAATCAGGTCTGGGACATGATTGAAATGAGAAACTCCACTTCTACCTCCATTCCTCTTCTAAGGAGGTGGCTGAGCTGGCTCAAGGACAAATCCAAGGCCACATTTCCAAGAGAATTTCAGCTTCTCCAGTGACATCTTCCTGGCTGTACTTAGAAAGGAAAGGTGGTGCTGGTACTGACAGTATGATCAGCACTGTGTAAATCATCAAGGCAGAGATCCACACACCATCCATGAATAGATGCAAGAGTTAGCAAGTAAAACAGCTGGGAAGATGGAAAAACCCCAGAGGTGCGGCTCTATAAGCAGTCAGTGTGGAGAACAGTTACCTTCAGAAGCAGTCCCTAATGGAGTTGAGGAGGGCCAGAGATAAATGGCATGAGATTGAAAAGTATTTTAAGGACCCTGCGCCTGATCAACGGAATGGCATTGCAATTGCCCCCAATTGGCAATGAATGAGGTTCCTGCTTGAGATTCCAGTCTCTGGAAAGCTTGGGTCTTTGTTACATCTGCAGACCCTCCAGGTTTCAGAAAAATATCCATACCCTCCTCCACTGTAAACTCACCAGAACTGTATCCAGACCATACCGCCTTAAATACCCCAGTCTGTAAGAGAACAGACGGGCTCTTGGTCTCCTTTGGTGACTTAAAAGAGTACGCCCTCCCAGGTTACTCTCAATAAACCTGCCTGCTGTTGAAGCAAAAAAAGAAATGATCCCATACATTAATTCAAATGATCAAACAACACACCTGTAAGTCGTACTCTTCCTGCTCAATAACAGAATATGCTCAAAAGATGAATAAAGAAGGTGTCTTAGGAATGTTGTTGTTGTTAAGTGCCGTCAAGTCAATTCCGACCCATAACGATCCTGTATAGGGTTTCTGAGGAGCGGCTAGTGAGCTTGAACCACCGACCTTGCAATTCAAACGGCTTTGCATTCTGGTGCATTAACCCACAGCACCACATCTTATTCTTGACCTCTAACTGGCGCTGTGGGTTAATGCACCAGACTGCAAAGCCATCTGAATTGCAGGATCAGCAGTTCAAGCTCACTACCTGCTCCTCTGAAACCTTAAACAGGGTCGCTATGGGTCGGGATCGACTCAATGGCACTTAACAACAACAACAACATTACAAACCAAAACAGAACTATCAGGATTCACTACAAGCATTCCATTGTTTCAAATCATAATTATACCAATATGAGTCAGAAAAAGGGGACTCTATTTAACAAAAATAAATTCTCAAACCAAAATAACTTCATTTTGTCAAAAAATGTAAGACACAAAGAATTAACTACTCTTGGACTGTCTCTGTTAACTATTTTCACAAGCAAGAGGAAAATATAGAATAAACTGAATATATGAAGGTAAGTCAAAAAGTTTTGCTACAAAACCACAGAAACCTTTATTAAACAAAAACAACTAAAATGTACGAAGTTATTCGTTCTCTACATACCCTCCACCTAGGTCTATACACTTCTGAAGACAGTGTTTTCACCTCTCTAGCCCATAGGTGGAAAACTTTGTTCCTTCCAAGAATCATTTATAACATGATTTGCAGGCCAAACAAAATTATCAATTTGACCTATCCTCGATGGCTTGATAAGCAGAGCTCGACTAGAGGAAGATTTAAAAAAAAAAAAGAACAAAACCATTTTTGATAAAGGAAAGGAAACGAGGATAAATTGCTACAATTTGATGAACTGACCTATACTCATGGAGGCAATAAGTCTAAATACCAGCAGAAAGGGAAGGAGTCTTCACATCAAGTATCAATGCTAGCCACTCTGTGCACAGGGTAGATAGGGATGGGCAACTTAGACATTGGCTATCTAAAATGAGGGGACAATAAAGGCACGAAGTGACTGGCTTCCAAGGTTTCAAGGGGGAGTTTAGTTTAATAGTGAGTGGGGGAAGAAAGAGTCCCCACTAAATAGTTTTCATCTTGTCTAGATGGGTCTGGTAAAAAGATATGGGGATAAGAATCTTATGATTCAATACTGAATAATTGTTATCATGACTAATTGCGACTGTCATAATTGTAAAGGTAGAAGAGTTTCATAACAAAAACAGGGGAGTAGTTAATCTTACAGTCCGGACACAAAGGACCCTAGGACCATAAAGGGAGAAGAGCACAAGCAGAATGCAGGGCCTTATCCAGAGAAGCAGTGATACCAGAGACGGAGGCAGAGATGAGAACATGGAGAGAGGGAGCAGCTGAGGACTGCAGATTCATGGGAAGAGAGAGACTAAGAGATAGTGGCTAGGAGGCAGACATGCAGAATGTGCCCTTTGGTGGTGTAAATTATTATATATGCCTGCGTGAGTTTTTTAAAAAGAAAAAAAAAAGCTAAAGTGAATAGAGAGAAGTACTGTTAACTAATGGTACATGGAGGGGATAATAATCATTGTAATTAAACAAGGTATGATTTGTTGACTGTAAAACTGATAATCTGCCCTAGAAACTTTCACTCCATCCACAATAAAAACCTTAAAATATATATATATGAACTTGAAAATCAGGCTGCTTTATTTAGCCAAACATTTAATGAACTCACCCCTAATGTGAAGGCTGGAACTGCTTCTCTTTGATGAGGCATGTAATGTTAGCTGGTATAGATGATGCTGCTGCTCGCAACTGCTTTTCCAGGTTTGTGTCAGTCGGTCTGGAGTGCAGTCAACGCTTTGCAATAGTAAGTTTTGAAAAGAACTGCTCACAGCGGTAAGTTGTTCAGAACACAGATGAATATTTTAATGCATGTCTCCTCAACATGGGAAATTCATCATTACTTATGTAACATTTATAGACTTCAAGCAGTAGGAGGTTACTGTACCTAGCTTTCAGCTCATCATTGCTTTGCAGCTGGATGATTTCATGTTGTAAGCTGTCAGGCACATTAGCTGGTTCCACATTAAATGGTGTAGCGAAGATGTTCAATTCCATTTGTTTACTTCTCAAGTCCTTGAATCTTTCATTAAATGTTTCAATTAGTTTCACACATTCACCAGCATATTTATGTGTCATAGAAGGCTTCTGTCCTTCCAGAGTGGAGAAATATACCATGTATTCCTTCTGAATTGCACTTTCCACAGTCTTATATTTAGCTTCAAATGATTTCATGTTTGAAAGCAGGGAGCGGAGAAGCTGGTTGAGTCCCTACAGCTTGACGTTCGGCTCCGAGAGGCATGCTAAATCACACAGCCACTTGCTATCATTGAGTTCCCTGACAGGTTTTCCCTTCATCTCCAAGAACTGCTTGAATTCATCTAGCAGTTCATAAAACCTCATGAGCATGGATGGTCCCCCAACTCAGCCACTGTACTTCACAGTGATTAACAAAGTCACTGTACTCAGAGTCAAGATCTTTCAGTAACTCCTTAAACTGGAAGCTGTTAAACCCTCTGCTTTTGACAAAATTTATGCATGACACTAGTGTTGACAACACACTGTTGAACTGCAGCGACTGTGCACAGACTTTCTGGGTATATGATACAGTGGCATATAATTAAATCTTTGGATCAAGACTGGGACAATTCAGTTCTTTCTGGACAAGTGCAATTAACCCTTTTTGTGAGCCAACCATGCTGGAGTTCCATCTGTAATAAGTCCACTTAACTTTTCAAATGTTAACTCAAGTTTTTCATTGATAAAACAAATCTCTCAAACAAATCCTCACCTCTTATAGTGCTATGGACAGCTTTCAGAGTGAAACTCTGCAGTTATTCCATGAACGAAAACAGCCAGTTGGGCAGTAGTTGTTGTGTCCGTTGTCACATCACAAGTCAAAGAGAAAAAATGGAAATCTCATGCAGAATCCGCCAATGGTTTCTCAATTATCTTATGCTAAGTAAATAATACAATCTGAAATGATTCAATGAGAAAAACTAACACTCTAAACCAATTTGACTTTGTCTGCTGCTAACAACTCCTCAACAGCCACCGTGCACTCTTGCACAAACTCTCCCTCTACATAAAGCTCAGCTTCTCTACATTTAGCTCGCTCACAACACTGAATGACATTGTCTATCACAGCGAAGCCTAGTGAAAGGAGCTTGTTGTGATTCCAAACTCCGCTGAAGAGCAATTATTTATCCATACACATTTGCCCTCTCAATTCATTCAGTTTAGCATGTTTCAAGCTTTAATAAAACTCCAAATTGGCAATGCATCACCACAAACGAGGCACACAGGTTTGCCTTTGACTTCAACAAAAACAAAAAAACAAAAAAAAACCACAATCATTTGTCCACTTCTCTTGGAAAGATCAACACTGTCCATCAACTTTTCTTTTCTTTCTGGTGATCATTTGTAAGATATCACCTCACTTAAATTTTAATAACTATCGAGTGTGTATGTAACCAGTGATGTGATTATTTTGCTTTGATCACTGTTCTAATCCTGCATCTTGGATTTGGAACACATCCAACATTTGCATCAACGATTCTTGAGGTCTTTTCTGTGTACTGTAATTTCCAAATCTTCATCTGAGATTCAGTTTTTGCAAGGATTGTTGATCAAGAACATGTGGACAAAGACAGTATTAGCGTCACTGTCTGTGTCGACAAAGAAGTCGACAACCATTGAAGGCAAAGTCATCAACATAGCAAGGAATCATCTCATCAAATCTCAGCTCATCAACACTGCATGGCCATACTTTCACAAGTTTGTTAACACTTTCATAACATGTATACCCCAGCCTGCCTGGAATTGACTGTCCTCTGAATCACCACAATGCAGGTAGACAGGTCTTGGGCAGCCAACAAGAAGCATATGTGTCTGTCCTGTCATGTACTCGTAATTGTCCTGTCTTATCCCGTAATGGATGTCCCTTGTTTGTCTGTCAAATTTTACATTATTATGATCTACTTAATGTAAATTTATGCTGTTATAAAAAAAAAAAAACTCTTAGATTAAATGAATTTTGAGTCTACAGTTTTTGAGCCTACAGTTCCCTTGGCAAGGCCACACTGGACGCTCCCAGCCCTGCCGTAGCCTTTCCCTGAAGAATTCTGCACTCTTCAATTTACACCATGTCAAAAATGGTAGTTTGTCCACCGTTGAGGGCCTCAATTCATGTTCCTTTTAAATGTTCTTTCAGTTTGAGGAACAAAAAGAAGTCTGAAGGAACAAGAGCAGGGCTTTAGTGTGGATGGAGTAAGATTTCCCATGAAATTCTCATTGGACAGCGCTTGCTATCCTCAAATGAGCAGGCTCATAATCATAATGGGGGGAAAATTCCTCAGCGCAACTTTCCTAGTCTTTTCCTCACCAATGCAGTTTTCAATGGTCTTCAACCTTTTCTATAAAAAGTAGGATAAGCATCACACTGCTAACGAGAAGGTCAGAGGTTCAAACCTATCAGCTCCTCAGAAACCCAGTACAGGTTCACTATAAGGCAGAACCAACTCAATATCACTTAACAACAATTATGATCTGAAGAGAAAAAACTACCAAAACACAACAGATTTTAGAAATTTTCTTTCATAATACTGCCTTTGGAATTACTAGCATAAATAGTCTCAAAAATCACCATCTTCTCAATATCAGAAATCAAAGTCAATGCTTACTCCAAAAAGAAAGAACAGAGGATTTCTGCTTTCAGTACTAGTACAGTTTATGTAACCCAATTTTGCAGCCAAGAAAAAAGACTGGACAAAACTTAAAAGCACCTTTGAAGGCATCCAAGAATTAGCCAGGCAATAGAACTAACTTGAAGAGCCATAAATTCAGAGCAAATGGAAATACAGAGAGGAGAAGACCCTAGACATCTAGGAGAGCTTTCCTCCCTTGGGATTTTCCTTCCAAGGCATTGTTTCAAAATTGGTAACCGAGAAAGCTGCACAGAGCTTTAAGCAATCTCACAGAGCTGGGGAAACAAAGACTGCAATGCCAGCTTAAGAAGGAGGGAGGGGAGAGAACAAACAAGAGGGCAGATAGGGCGCACGTGTACTAAAGAGCTCCGCCAACAACAACACAGACTACCTGACCAAGCAGGCTCAGGGGATGGTCCCAGAACTCTGAACCACATATAAAGGAATATTTAGAAGGTTGGAAGGCTCACAGCTGGGGGAATTTGTGGCAGTAGCAAGAAATCTATTGCTTTCTAGTCCGGGACACTCGGCTGCTCCAGTAGCTGCCATCTTGGGTGAAACCAAGAGGGTGAAGGATCGGAGCGGCCACAGGCGCCTGGTAGAACTGCTGAGATAAAAGTGTGGACATTCTTTTCTTTTGGTATCTGTTCATTGGTCCCTTGCTGTCTGCACACCTC
>NW_006408664.1:1423150-1438347 GCF_000296735.1 Chrysochloris asiatica | reverse complement strand
AAAAAAAAGGAGGAGGCAGGGTCCTATTTAACAATCCAGCCTTTCAGTTAGGATCCCCAAAAGGCTGTACCCAAGCAGTAGAAGTGAGCCAAAAACAAACCACCTCCCAAGAACAAACGCCTGATGTTCAATCAGTTCAATTCTCAAATGGGATTAACAAGATCTGCTTCTAATGCTGTCTAAGAAAAATGTAAATACTCTCTGAAGCAAGATAACATTATTACAAATTTTTATACACAATGTCTACCAGTCTATCAGAAATAACCAGGTGTGCAAAAAAAGAAAAAATACAAATACCATAACTCAAATACATCGATTCTTCTACAGTGTTCTTTATTCACTGTCCAATTTTCACATGCATATATAAGATTATAGAAAATTACAGCTTGGGTCAGGCGCACCTTAGCCCTCAAAGTGTCATCTTTGCTCTCCAACATTTTAAGGAGGTTTGTGCAGCAGATTTGCCTAATGCAATAGGTCCTTTGATTTCTTGACTGCTGTTTCCATGAGTTTTGATAGTTGATCTGAGCAAAATGAAGTCTTTGACAATTTCAAGCTTTTCTCCATTTATATGGATGTTGTTTATTGCTCTAGTAGTAAGGATTTTTGTTTTCTTTACATTGAGGTGCAACCCATAACGGAGGCTGTGGTCTTTGATTTTAACGGTATTTATAAATACTCTTCACTTTCAGCAAGCAAGGTTATATCATCTGTATATTTCAGGTTTTTAATGATGCATTTTTAATGATGCATCCAATCTTGATGCATTTTTCTTCATATTATTCACCTTCTCCAATTATCTGCTCAGCATACAAATTGAATGAAAGAATGCAACCCTGGCACACACCTTTCCTAATTTTAAATCATTCGGTGTTCCCTTGTTCTGTTAGAACAACTGCCTCTTGGTCTGTGTACAGGTTACTCATGAGCACAATTAACTCATTCTCCACAATGTTGTCCATAGCTTGTAAAGACCCACAAAATCAAAAGCCTTTGTGTAGTCAAGAAAGCACAGGTAAACATTTTTTTTTTTTTTTGCAATTCTCTGCTTTCAGCCAAGATCCACAGGACATCAGCAATGATATCCCTGGTTCCATGTCCTCTTCTGAATCCAGCTTGAACCTCTGGAAGTTCACTGTCAATGGTGCAGCCGTTTTTTAATTATCTTTAACAAAATTTTACTTGTATGCAATATTAATGCTATTGTCCGATGTTTTCCGCATTCCATTGTGTCACCTCTCTTTGGAAAGGGCACAAATACGGGTCTCCTCAAGTCAATTAGTCAGATAGTTGTCTTCCAAATTTCTTGGCACAGATGAGTAAGTGCCTCCAGTGCCACATCAGTTTGTTGAAAGATTTCAATTTGTATTCCAAAAATTCCCGGAATGTTGTTCTTGCTAACGCCTTCAATGCACCTTGGGACTTCTTCCTTCAGTATCATTGGTTCTTGATCATATGCTACCTCTTGAAATTGCTGAACAACTACCATTTCTTTTTGGTACAGTGACATTGTGTATTCCTTCCATCTTCTTTTGATGCTTCCTGCATCATTCAGCATTTTAATCATAGAATTCAATATTGCCAAGCCAAGGTTTTAATTTTTCCTTCAGTTCCCTCAGCTTAAGAAATGCTAAGCGTATTCTTCCCTTTTGGTTTTCTAACTCCAGGTCTTTGCACATTTCATTACAATATATGGCTCTGTCTTCTCAAGTTGGCCTTTGAAGTTTTCTGTTCAGCTCTTTTACCTCCTCAATTCTTCCATGTGTTTTAGTAGCTCTACACTGGAGAGCAAGTTTCAGAGTCTCTTCTGATATCCATTATGGTCTTTTACTTCATTCTCATCTTCTTAATGACCTTTTGCTTTCTTCCTATACGATGTTCTTGATGTCATCCCACAACTCTTCTGGTCTTCGGTCTTTAGTGTCTAATGCATCAAATCTGTTCTTCAAATGATCTCTAAATTTAGACAGGATATATTCAAGGTCAAGGAGGTTTGGTAGCGTGATGGTATGAGTCAAGCTGCTAACCTCAAGATAAGCAGTTCAAAACTACCAGCTGTTCCACAGGAGAAAGATGAGATTTTCTGCTCCCGTAAACATTTACAGCCTCAGAAACCCTATGCATTGTAGCTATGAGTCGGAACCAAATCCTAACACACAACCACCATCACTACCATATTCAAGGTCATATTTGGACTTATTTTAATTTTCTTCAGCTTCAGCCTGAACTTACTAAGAGCGATTGATGGTCTGTTCCACAGTCTGTCCCTAACCTTGTTTTGGCTAATGACATGGAGCTTTTCCACTGTCTCTTTCCACAAATGTAGTCAATTTGATTTGTGTATTCCATCTGGTCAGGTCCATGTGTATCGTCTTTAATGTTGTTTTAAAAAGCTATTTGCATATGAAAAGAGAAAAAAAGCCACAAAAGCATCTGGTTTCTCCCATATAGGAAATCATTGTTTTCATTTATTAATATTCCTTCTCTCTTGATACAATCCAGTTGTTGTTGTTTAGTGCGGTTGAGTCGATTCTGACTCATAGCAACCCTGTATAGGTTACCCAAGGGGTGACTGGTAGGGTTGAACTGCCCACCTTGCAGTTAGCAGTCCAGTGCTTATCCTACAGTGCTACACCAGGACACCTGATACAATCCTGGTGGTGGTGGTGGTGGTTATGTGCTGTGGAGTCGGTTCTGACCCAGAGTGATCCTGTACAGGATTTCTGAGGCTGTAAATCTTTATGGGAGCAGAAAGCCTCATCTTTCTCCCGTGGAACAGCTGGTAGTTTCAAACTGCTGACCTTGCGGTTCACAGCCCGATTCATAACCACTACGCTACCAGAGCTACTGATAAAACTGAAAATCCTGATTTTCATATTAAAACCTTATCACAAACATAAAAACAAAAAACGCTATTTGCAATGAAAAAGTCATTGGTCATGCAAACATCTATCATGCAATCTCGAGTATCATTTCTATCACCAAGGACATATTTTCCAAATACTGATCCTTCCTCTGTTTCCAACCTTTGAATTCCAATCACCAATAATTATCAACGTATCTTGATTGCATGTTTGGTCAGTTACAGACTGAAGAAGCTGGTGGAATTCTTTCAATTTCATCATCACTGGCTTTAGTGGTTGGTGCATAAATTTGAATAATAGTGATATAAACCAGTCTTCCTTCTAGATTTATGAATATTATCTTATCACATACAGCATTGTACTTAAAGACAGACCTTGGTATGTTCTTTTTGATAATGAATGTGAGTGATGCCATTCCTCTTCAATTTGTCATTGCTGACACAGTAAACCATGTGATTACCAATAAACCATGTGATAATCAGATTCAAAATTGCCAATACCAGTCCATTTCAGCTCACTAATGCCTAGGATATCACTCTTTACTGCATTCCATTTCATTTTTGATAATGTCTAAATTCATACTTCATACATTCCATGTTCCAATGATTAATGAATGTTTACAGCTGTTTCTTTTCATTTTGAGTTGTGCCATCAGCAAATGAAGGTTCCAAAGGCTTTACCCCATTTGCGTCATCAAGGTCAACTCTACTTTGAGTAGGCAGCTCTTCCCCAGCCGTATTTTGAGTGCCTTCCAAACTGAGGGGCTCGCTTTTGGCAACATATCTAACAATATTCTGGTGATCTTCAGCATGTTCCAATATTCATTATTCTGGTACTGACAGTGTTCCACTGCTGTTCATAAGGTTTTCAGTGACTATATATTCAGAAGTAGTCTGTCTCTCCTTCTTCCTAGTCTATCTTTGTCAGAAAGTTCAGCTGAAACCTGTCCACCAAGGGTGGGTATAGCTCCCAGAATCACAGTAACACACAAATCACCACTGTCAGTATGACAAACTCACAGACAAGTGGTGTGTGTAACAACTAATTCTTCAATAAGGCTAAAATTTATGGTTAAAAAAAAATAACCATTCATTAGTTTTTGCCTTATTGAAGGACTAGTTGTTACATGATGCTTATAAGAAACATACCTTATTGATTTAGAAATAAAAGTTGAAAGTAAAAGAACAGAAAAAGATATTCCATGCAAATATAATCCAAAAGAAAGCCTGTTCAACCATGTTGTTGTTAGGTTCCATCAAGTCAGTTCTGACTCATTGTAACCCTATGCAATGAGCAAAACACTGCCCGGTCCTGCACCTTCCTTACAATTGTTGTTACACTTAAGCCCACTGCTCCTGCCTATGTTCCACTCCATCTCATTGGGGTCTTCACTGATGTTCCACTTTACCATGCACAATGGCCTTCTCTAGGGACTTGTTCCTCCTGATAGTATGTCCGAAGTATGAGAGACAAACTCTCACATCCTGGCTTATAAGGAACATTCCGGCGGAACTTAATCTAAACCAGTAATAACTCTTCATTTTAAACTCTTACATAACCAAATACAACACACTACAATTCAAAAACACATATGCTCATTATTAATGTTGTTGTTGTTGTTAACTGCCGTCAAGTGGGTTCCAACTCATAATGACTCTGCCTAAGGTTTCCAAGGGTGTAACTCTGCACAGGTGTAGAAAGCCTCATCTTTTTCCCACAAAGTGGCTAGCAGGCTCAAACTGCTGACCTACTGGTTAACAGTCTAGTGCTTGAGCCACAGTGTTCCTGTAATTAATATTAATATAGATGAATTCCCTTACAAAAATGGCATGAGGAAGGGTAATTATCTTTAGTTTGTTATTTTTGTTAAATGCCATCAAGTTGGTTCTAATTTACAGCCACCCTGTATATTCCAAGGAGCAGCTGATAGGTTTGAACTGCCAACCTTGCTACTACCAGTCTAGTGCCTCTCTTGCACTAGAACTCTTGCACTAGAACACCAGAACTCTCGTCTTTGGTTTATACTATACTATGGTTACGAATCGGGCTGCGAACCTTAAGGTCAGCGGTTCAAAACTACCAGCCGCTCCGCAGAAGAAAGATGAGGCTTTCTACTCCTGTAAGGATTTACACCCTCGGCAACGCTGTACAGGGTCGCTATGGGTCAGAACCGACTCGATGGCACTTAACAACAACAACAACATACTATTTATTAAACTTGCTTTAGAAAGTGATTCTTGTTTTCCTTGGCATGTGATTCAGTAATCTGAGATTACTAAATTCATAAAATAATGAGTTAGACTGAAAATAAAAGTTGTTTTTATTTATTTCTGTAACAGAGTAATTCATACTTTTCAGTGACTTTATTCACAGCTAACAACAAGCAACATAGTCATAAAGTTTAAAATGCATAAATGCAGTTATACAAAGGTTTTCAAACAAGTGGCTTTATTAAAAAAAAAAATCCAGAGTAACTGTTATATGATTTATTTAAAACTAACAGTCAACCACTGTGAACCCTTGTCTCTAGTAACTGAGCTGTGGTATATACAGCCCAACCGTGAGATGCCACCCACCTTAGTTATGAACGTCATGAACACTTGGTTACCTCCACACTTCCCCTAAACTTTTCCTTTGGCCTATACCACATACAACTAGTACTTTTCCTATTAATACTTCTCCCATTATTCCCCTACCCTACTAAGAAAAGGTGGTCACTCCTAATATTTTTGTTAGGCCTTTTACTCCTACATTCATGGGGCTTTGATAGAAAAATGAGTCTTCTCAATTCAACTTTATTTGTTGCTGTTGTTGTTAAGTGCCATTGAGTCGGTTCCAACTCATAGCAACACTGTAAAGGGTTTCTGAGGAGCAGCTGATGAGCTTGAACCGTCAACCTTGTGGTTCAAACTGACCTTGCAGTCCAGTGCATTAACCCACAGTGCCACAGCTTGGATAGAGAAATGAGTCTTCTCAATTTAACTTTCTAGAAAGTATTAAAATTCTTCCTCAGGGGCAGGAGGGTGGTGTATCATATTTAAAGTTATATTGCACAATCTCAATAGATATTTTATTGGGATCTTATACTTTGTTAAAAAAAAAAAACAATAAAAAATAAATTCTCAGTTTAATATCTAAGAGCTCTTGGTTTACCTAAGAATCAAAAACAGAGCAAATTTATATAACTAGAAAAGACAAAACTCATGGCTAGCAACAATCTAAATATAGAAAAAAAGAACCTTACAAGCCTAAACTAAAGAAATATAACCAACAATCCATTTTCACAAATATCAATAAACTAACACAAGAAAAAGGTGGAAAATATTGTATTTTTAAACATTACCAGTTTTAACCGCTCTTTTCTCCTTTTGCCAAAGGAAGTACTTGACCCAGGTTCTGATTCCTTTTTTCCATCTTCATCCTCATCTTCATCCTCATCATCCTCAAAACACCAATCTGGCAATAGAGGTGGTGGTGGTGCTTCCTCTATATCACCATAGCGACGAAAAAGTTCTTTCAAATAATCACCCTTATAGATTCCTGGAGGCCTGGCTTGGGCAAAAGTAGCAACTGCTGCTTCAATACTATGGGAAATAAACAAACACCATACAAGTTCTTTACAATTCTCCAATTATGCAGACACCAAAACTTACATATTCTAATCAAGGTACCATATGAAGTGTAATAGAGACTTGTAAAATAGACAAATAAGAGTCCCCATCTTCAAGACACTCTATCTATTAAGGAGCAAATTCATTATAAGGCAGTTAGATAACCTCTAAAATTCTAGAGGTAAATCGTTATAAGTACATAAAGGGACAAAGAGATTTGGGTGGAGTCTATGAAAGAAGGGAGAATTTGAATAAAACCTTAAAGATTGAGGTATGATCTAAGGGAAAAGTTTTCAAGGCAATGTGAACAGCTGTGTGAACAAAATAAAAGCATGCTGTTTTTAAAAGACTCTTCAACATAAGCAGACAATAAGCGTACAGGTCTTCAAAGACAGGCTAAGCATTGCCTGAATCTGACACAGGTGTCCTAGGTTTTGATGTAGGGCATGCAGACCTGTAAATACATCTGGTAAAGCATCCCTGAGGCTATGTGACTTCAGCTGATTATCTTCAAAGAAGGACCTATCATGTAAACGGCTTTATAAACGTAACCTATCCCTCAATAAATCAATGAGAAAATTCAGTTAACAATATCCATTCTCAGGAATTTCAGGTAGCAAAGTTCACATTTCTCAGGACTTAAAAAGGCACTTATCATGCTGATAAGTTTACATGAGGTAACATATCCTTAAATTACTCCTATAACATTATCAACTGCTCTTTTTAAAGGTCCATTATTAAAATTAAAAAAACAAGAATAGTAACTTCCAAAAGTGAATACAAACACAAAATACTAGGAGAACCTGTCTCTGATAATTCTGTAAAAAGTGGAAAAAAAAGAAATTAGAAACAAACACATAGTATACGGAACACTTAAGCACTCAATTCAAGGAGCTCTGGTAGCACAGTGGTTATAAGTCAGGCTGCTAACGTCAAGGTCAGCATCTCGAAACTACCAGCTGTTCCACGGGAGAAAGATGAAGCTTTCTGCTCCCATAAAGATTTATAGCCTCAGAAACCCTGTACAGGGTCGCTATGAGTCAGAACCAACTCCACAACACACAACCACCAAGCACTCAATTAAAATACCACACTAAGTACAAAACATGAGGGAATGATATTCTAAAGATTAACCAAATCCAAAATGAACACCATGTCAAATTATCTCAATCACAACTTCACCATAAACTTTGCAATAAAAAAGCTAAAACCAAAATATTAATATAAATATTTTTATCAATTGCTAAATATAAGGAGGGCTTCAAAATGCTCATGAAAAAATGGAATTGAAAGATAATTTTCCACAAAATTTTTAAAGACCCTTCATTTTCCATTAGAATAGGAAACAAATACCTCCAGTCCATTTTCTCCACCAAAAAGGCACATATGAGGAAGCCAGTGCGATTGAAACCATGGGTACAATGAACACCTAGAAAATAAAGTAACTTTGGTTTAAAATCAACAATCTACTTCAGATGCATCAATAACTTGAAAATTCCAACCTTCAATCCAAACATTTAAATAACTTTATAAAATAAGTACATAAAAAATAAAAACTTGGAGCCTCTTCTCATAACTAAACTTGCTAGTTTAAGTTTCTTAAAATGAATTTATAACACAAGTTACAAGTTTAAATGCAATGTATTCGTTTATTGTTCAAAAACTGTGTATTGTCTAATGATTTCTCTTATATATTAGTATGAAGGTATTTTCACCAAAGCACAACTCTAAAGACCACATACATGCACATACAAAAAACACTTTTAATAATCCACAGTAGTCCTTGTAACCAATGGCACACATGTGCAAGACAGTCCAACCATATAAAAAGCATCCAAAAACTAAAACAGATCAATGAAACTAATGGAAAAATAAACTGATCTGAGGTTTGATTGGTATCAGCTGAACACAACCAAAGTGACTGGCAAAAAAAATACACCCATTCCTCACTTATTGAAATGGTTAGTGCTCAAAGACCAGATCATTATGTATTATCAGAATTAAGCAAACATCAGGGAACAACCCCATATTCAGTGCTGGTGTACCCCTTCCTCAATCACCACCCATCAGGTTCTCCCAGCACATCTCAGGATGCACTTGGCCTAACAGGTCCCCTGCCCCATCAATCCCTCTTCATCACCACAGATTCCACAGGAGCTAGGAATAGTAGTAGCAGTAGTGGTCGAGTTGTGCCTGGTGGGGACCTTGCTAATCCTCTGCCCACCCAGAGTGAGGATCTTATTCAGTCTTCATCTGCTTTGGGCCCACAAGCCAGCATGGCCTGCTTCCTGCTACTCCACTGCCTTCCTGCCTTCCCCAATCAACCATCAAAGAACCTTCAGGCCCTTTCTCGGGCTCCCCCTGCCTGCAGGGGACCTCACATCGCCCCACAACCTCCTTGTCCAGACCAAGGCATCATAGATGAACAGGAGAAGGCCAACCACAGCCATTACTCAGGTGTCCTGGTTATTAGCAGGGTCTCCATGCTATCCTTTGGGGTGGCTGGTAGAGGGCAATCTAGCTAGCTCAGTCAATACTCCATGTGGGGCTCAATCTAATGGAGACCCCACCTGAGAATATCTTCAAAGTTGTCCTAAAGGCAAATGTCAGTTAAGAGATAGTAAGCAAGGAGTAAGTGTAATTGACTAACTGATAGACATTTGCAGTTATTAAGTGTCATGGAGTCTGTTCTGGCTCATCTCGATCCTATATAGGGTTTCCGAGGTTGTAAATCTTTGCAGAAGCAAAAAGCTTCATCTTTCTCCCACAGAGTGGCTGGTTCACTCAAGCCGCCAACCTTGTAATTCACAGTCAAGTGCTTATCTTACAGAGCCACTGTGCTACCGATAAGCATGTTGTTGATGTGTGCCGTAGAGTGAGTTCCGACTCATAGCGACCCTGTACAGGATTACATGTTGTTGTTGTTGTTGTTATGTGCCGTGGAATCGGTTCCGACTCATAGTGACCCTATACAGGATTTCTGAGGCTGTAAATCTTTACAGGAATAGAAAGTCTCATCTTTCTCCCATGGAACAGCTGGTAGTTTAGAACTGCTGACCTTGCAGTTCGTAGCCCGATTCGTAGCCACTACGCTACCAGAGCTCCTTGGGTTACATGTAGTGCAATAAAAATTAAACTACTTTGATGTTCTCTAGAAACCAACTGATTGTACCTTTAAATTAGCTTAGAATCTTTCTATGTAAACTTTTACAAGAAAAAAACCTGGTGAGAAGAGGAAATTTATTTTTCTTAAATCCCTTTTCAGGATATATCCAAGAAGAGTATGGTCACACCTCTATATTCTGAAGAGCTGCTGGTGAACTTCATAAACTACAAAAATAATTCACTTGCCATTTTTACATCATTTTAACTATTTGGAAAACTTCAGTTAAAACAGCAGGATGGAAAGAAATCACTACATTCTTCAAGAGACCTAAAAATGAAACATACTTGTCATCTCAGTTTACCTGGAGCTACCCTGATGTGCAAAGCTATAACTTTGTCTTAAATGAGGGGGCCTCAGAAAATTCAGGTGGTGGTGATTATGTGCCATGGAGTCGGTTCCAACTCATAGCAACCCTGTACAGGGTTTCCGAGGCTATAAATCTTTGCAGGAGCAGAATGCCTCATCTTCATCCCACGGAAGAGCTGGTAGTTTCGAACAGCTGACCCTGAGGTTAGCAGCCCGATTTATAACCACTACGCTACCAGAGCTCCTTTAGAAAGTTCAGGGGGAAATATAATTAAAAGATAATGACATTTTTCCATGAATTTTCAAAGCCCCCTCATACATATATACAGATCATCCTACTAGGATGCAACCAAAATCAAATACAGAAATAAAATAAAAGCTAGAATTACAAAACTTCAATAAGATAATATGGTTTTAAAAAAAAAAAAAAAACTAACCACCAATTTAATATAAAAAAAAAAAAGACCTGGATAAGCAAAGAACTTCTGAAAAAGAAAAACAAAGTAGGAGGCCTCACACACTTCCCTCCCATCTCAGAACAGCCACAGTAATCAAAACAGCCTGGAATGTTACAATGACAGAACAAAAGAACCAAAAGTAAATCCATCCACATATGGACAGCTGATTTTTAGTAAAGGGCTGAAATCCATTAAATAGGGAGGAGATACTCTCTTTAATAAGTGAAGCAGTGCCCATATCTTACACTTTATACAAAACCTACCTCAAGAGGTTCAGAGACCTAAATTTGTTGTTGTTGTTAGGTGCCACCGATTCAGTACTGACTCACAGTGACCTTATGCACAGCAGAACAAAACACTGCCGGATCCTGGGCCAACCTCACTATCCTTGCCACGCTTGAGCCAATTGATGCTGCCACTTTGCCAATCCATCTCCTTGGGGGTTTTCCTCGTTTTCTCTGACCATCCACCCTACCAAACATGATATCCTTCTCCAGTGACTGGTCCCTCCTGACAATATGTCCGAAATATGAGAGACGAAGTTTGGCCACCTTGGCCTCCAAGGAGCACTCTGGCTGCACTTCTTACAACACAGATCTGTTGGTTCTTTTGGCAGCCCATGGCACTTTTAGTATTCTTCTCCAACACCACAACTCAAAGGCATCAATTAATTCTACGGTCTTCCTTATTCACTGTCCAGCTTTTGCATGCATATAAGGCTATTGAAAATACCATGGCTTAGGTCAGGCGCACCTCAGTCTTCAAGCTGAATCTGAGACCACATGGTTTACTATGCCGGGAATGACAAATGGAAGAGGAATGGTGTAACATTCATTGTCAAAGAGAGCATATCCACATCAGTCATGAAGTACAACGTTGTCTGTGATAGGATAATAGCCATGCGCCTACAATAGTAGCATAGTGGTTACATCTCGTAGCGTAGTGGTTACAAATGGGCTGTGAACCGCAAGGTCAGCAGTTCGAAACTACCAGCTGTTCCGTGGGAGAAAGATGAGGCTCTCTGTTCGTAAAGATTTACAGCCTCGGAAACCCTGCACAGGGTCACTATGAGACGGAACTGACTCCACAGCACACAACAACAACAGTAACAACAAGGGAGACCAGTTAATACTACTATTATTAAAATGTACGCACCAACCACTAAAGCCAGTGAGGATGAAATAGAAGAAGTCTATCAACTTCTTCAATCTGAAATCGATCAAACATGCAATCAAGATGTACTGATCATTACTGGTGATTGGAATGCAAAGGTTGGAAGCAAAGAGGAAGCATCAGTTGGAAAATATGGCCTTGGAGAAAAAAATGATGCTGGAGAAGGCATGAAAGAAAATTCTGCAAAATCAATGATTTGCTCATTTCAAATACCTTCTTTAGACAGCATAAGAGATGACTATACACATGGACCTCGCCAGATGGAATACATAGAAATCAAACTGACTACATCTACAGAAAAAGAAGATGGAAAAGCTCCATACTGTCAGTGAAAACAAGGCCAGGGGCAGACTGTGGAACAGATCATCAATTGCTCATATGCAAATTCAAAGTGAAGCTGAAGAAAATGAAAACAAGTACACGAGAGCCAAAATATGACCTTGAATATATCCCACCTGAATTAAGAGATCATCTGAAGAACAGATTTAATACATTAAACACTAAAGACCGAAGACTAGAAGAGTTGTGGGATGACATCAAGAACATCATACAAGTAGAAAGCAAAAAGTCATTAAGAAGACAAGAAAGAAGGAAAAGATCAAAATGGATGTCAGAAGAAACACTGAAACTTGCTCTCCAGTGTACAGATGCTAAAGCAAATGAAAGAAATGAGGAGGTACAAGAGCTGAACAGAAGATTTCAAAGATGAGCTCGAGAAGATAAAGTCAAATATTACAACAAAATTTTGCAAAGATTTGAAGGCAGAAAACCAGAAAGGAAGAACACGCTCAGCATTTTTCAAGCTTGGGGAACTGAAGAAAAAATTCAAGCCTCAACTTTCATTAGTGAAGGATTATCTGGGCAAGTTACTGAATGATGCAGAAAGCATCAAAAGAAGATGGAAAGAATATATACAGAGTCACTGTACCAAAAAGAAATGGTTGATGTTCAACCATTTCAAGAGGTAACATATGATCAAGAGCCAATCATATTGAAGGAAGACCTACATAGGAAGCCTGAAACTGTAAAAATCATGGAAGAAATGAGAGGCAAACTTAGAGGCCCTCACCTGGCATGAATATCAATAACTAAAAATGTCAAGAGGTAGCATATGATTAAGAACTGATGATATTACAGGAAGAACTTCAAGCTGCACTGAAGGTAACTGGCAAAAAACAAGGCTCCATGAATTGATGGAACACAAATCGAAATCTTTCAACAAAGTGATGCAGCACTGGAGAAACGATCACTCACCTATGCCAAGACATTTGGAAGACAGCTACCTGGCCAGGTGATTGGAAGAGACCCCCATTCATGCCCATTCCAAGAGAGGTGCCACAATGAGGTGTGGAAATCATCAAACGGTATCATTAATACTGCATGAAAGTAAAATTTTGATGAAGATCATTTAAAAATGATGGCAATAATACATTAACAGGGAATTGCCAGAAACTCAAGTCTCATCCAGAAGAGGATCTGGCACTAAGGATATCATTGTTAACATCAAATAGACCTTGGCTGAAAGCAGAGAATACCAGAAAGATGTTTACTTGCCCTGACTGTAAAGTTACTTACTGACTATGCAAATGCTTCAGACTGTGTGGATTGTGACAGGCTATGGATAACATTGCAAAGAATTAGTTGTTCCAGAACACTTGATTGTGCTCACGAGGAACCTGTACATAGACCAAGAGACAATCATTCAAGCAAGGGGATACTGAATGGTTTAAATCAGGAAAGGTGTGCGCCAAGGCTGTATTCATTCATCATTCTTATTCAATTTGTATGCTGAGCAAATAATCTGAGAAGCTGGAGTATAAGGATTGGAGAGACTCATTAACAACCTACAATATGCAAATGATACAACTTGGCTTGCTGAAAGTGAAAAGAACTAAAATACTTAGTAATGAAAATAAAAGACCACAGTTTTCAGTATGGATTGAACCTCAATGCAAAAGAAACAAAAATCCTCACAACTGGACCAATAAATATCATGATAAATGGAGAAAAGATTGAAGTTGTCAAAGACTTCATTTTGCTTGGATCTGCAATCAAAATTCATGAAAGCAGTGATCAAGAAATCAAATGATGGATTGCATGGGGCAAATTTGCTGCACAAAACCTCTTTAAAGAGCTGACGAGGAAAAATATCAGTTTGAGGACTAGGTTGCGCCTGACCCAAGCCTCAGTATTTTCATTAGCCTCATATGCATGTGTAATCTGGCAATGAATAAGGAAAGCCATAGAAGAACTGATGTTTTTGAATGATGGTACTGAAGAATATTAAAAGGACCATGGACTGAGAGAAAAACAAATCTGTGTTGGAAACAGTATAACCAGAATGATCTTTAGAAGTCAAGATGATGAGACTTCTTTTCTCATATGTCAGATATATTATCAACAGGGACTAGTCCCTGAAAAAGGACATTATGATTGGTAAAGCGGAGGGTCGACAAAAAAGAAGATCCCGAATGAGATGGATGGGCACAGTGGCAGCAGCAAAGGGCTCAAGCGTAACAACAACTGTGAGGATGGCACAGGACCGGGTAGGGTTTTGTTTTGTTGTGCACAGGGTCACTATGAGTTGGAACTTAACAACACCTAACAACAGCAGCACAAGACCACGACTTAAAATGCCATAGGAAAGTGATCCAACATAGAAAGTACTCTCAATACAGATATCTGACAAAGAGCACTGGTGCCACAGTGGTAAAGCACTCAGCTATGACCCAAAAGTTCAGGAGTTTAACTCCACCTTCTTTGCTTCTCTAAAGATTTATAAAGTCAAAATCTATTTAATGGCAACAGGCTATCTGACAAAGAACTTATATACAGATTAGATTTTAAAAACTCATACAACAAAGGAGCTCTAGTAGAGTAGTGGTTACGAATCAGGCTGCGAACCTTAAGGTCAGCAGTTTGAAACCACCAGCCATTCCACGGGACAAAGATGAGGCTTTCTAGCACCCATAAAAGATTTACAGCCTCAGAAACCCTGTACAGGGTCGCTATGAGTTGGAACCGCCTCCACAGCTCATAACCACTAGCACCACAACTTAATAATAAAACAAACAACTTTATATTTTTTAAAGTGGGCAAAATATCTGAACAGACACTTTACAAAAGATATGGGATTTAGAATAATGGTTTCAGGGAACATTTTAACTAATAATTGGCTTTAAAGCAAGTTGGGTGCTTCTGTTACACCTCCTAGTTCACTATATAGTGTTTGGGGTCTTAAAAGCTTGCAAGTAGTCATCCAAAGCACAACTGGTCTATAGTCACTGGAGCAACAGGGGAAGAAGGAGAGTCAGGAAAAAAAAGAGGAAATGGAATGTGTGTGGCTAATTACCACCACGAACAACTAGCTCTTTTGCAACAAAACCAAAATAAGTAGATAGATGGTGTCTGCTTAACAATACTGAACATTTTTATCCAAATTTCTACAGAAAAAACCTGATAATAAGCAGAAACATGCAGAACATAATTTCAAATTCTCATAGACTCTAGAATCTGGAGCCAAAGGAACAATGTTGTTGTTGTCAGGTGCCATAGAGTCGGAACCGACTCACAGCGACCCCATGAACAGCAGAACGAAACAATGTCCAATCCTAGGCCA
>NW_006408664.1:1420294-1422275 GCF_000296735.1 Chrysochloris asiatica | reverse complement strand
AATCAATGTAATGAAACAAGCTATATGAATGGTTGAATGTGAAGCTGATGATGTGCCCTGTAAACTTTCACTCAATCCAAAATAAAGACATTTAATTAAAAAAAAAAAAAAAAATCAAACAACAGTTTAACGTAACGAGGAAAAATGCCTGTCTTGAGCATTTCGGTCTTTTAAGAATTACCTATATGAAATCAACAATAGCAACTCAAAAGATTAGGTAAGAACCTTAGGGAACAGTGAATTTATGTTAATGAAGGAGGCACAACTCAAAACCGGAGGGTGATGATGGTTACACAGTGCAAAGAAGTCATTCAATGACACAGAATTGCACATGTGCAAAATGTTTAGTTGTGCTGTCGTTTGCTGCATATTCTCAACAACAGCAAAATAAATTTAAAATGTTTTTTAAAAAAAGATAAATGGTCAAGAAGCACATGAAAAGATACCCAACATCATTACTTATCAGAAACATACAAATTAAAACTACTGCATACTCGTTGTTGTTAAGTGCCATCGAGTCTGTTTTAATGCATAGTGGCCCTGCAAAGGGTTTCTGAGGATCCACAGGTGAGTTTGAACCACCAACCTTACAGTTCAAACTGACCCTATGGTCAAGTGCTTATTCTACAGCACTATACCAGGACTCCACATACTCCTTAGAAAAACTAAAATTAAAGACTGACCAGACCATGTGTTGACTCATAGTGACCCTGAATAGGGTTTCTGAGGAGCACCTATTAGGTTTCAGCCACCAACCATATGATTAGCAGTACAATGCTTATCCTACAGCACCACACCAGCACTCCGTCAAGGACTATGGAGTCATGTAACATGTCGGAAAAGTAGAAGAGTTGGGATATCTTTAGAATCCGATTCATAGGGATTAGTCTTGTGATCTTTCTAAAAGAAATTATTCATGCAAAAGCAAAAAGGGGTAGATAATCTAGATTTTCAGAAACAGAACACATATAATGAGAAAAAATAATGGCAAACTGTGTAAAATATAACCATTGTTACTGAACAAATTGTATAGAAACTGTTAAATGGAAACCTAACTTTCAATGAAAGCATAATGTTAGTTTAAAAAGAAAAAAAGAACAGAAACTATAAACCTGAGATATGTGCTAAAGATGGCCAGTAGATTTCTATGGCAACATGGGATGTGCTAATGCCATCTTGTTGTTGTTGTTAGGTGCCATCAAGTCGGCACCAACTCATAGCGACCCTATGCACAGCAGACGGAAACACTGTCGGATCCTGGCCAACCTCGCTACTGTTGCCACGCTTGAGTCCATCTTAGCCACTGGAAAGTGCCCAATGGCCAACCCTCCAACAGTAAACATTAAGTTATTTACTCCTCTATTCTTGCCATACGCTTTTAAGTTATTTTACCTATAAAAAGATGGTTACCATTTAATAGTTGCCATTTCCTTAGCGTACGTTTTATTATGTATATTTTTACAATAAAATTTCTAAAAATTAAAAACCTATAAAAACTAATAATTAACTATCATGGGATTAAGAAGACAAAAAGAACATGGGGTCATGGACACCAAGAAAAGATAAGAAGTTCCAAGATATGAGTGTTCAACTGATTAGAAGGCACATAATTGTTGTTAAGTGCCACTGAGTCAGTTCTGACTCAAAGCAATACTGTGTAGGGTTTCCGAGAAGCAGCTGATGAGTTTGAGTTTTTATACGAGTGTTTATACAACAGCACCACACCAGGGCTCCAGGGGATCAACTCGATTTCAGTGCAATTGGTTTGGAGGTAGAAATCAATAGCGACGATCATCAAATTCTCCCTATTACATCATCACCATTGTTTTGTAAGAAAAGGGGCTTCAGAAGAACAAAAGATGTCAGTTATAAAATGATTTTTAAATCCAACATGTAAACTTCCTTTCTATTTATCTTCCAGACAAACAGAAGCAACAAATATTGCAATTTTGGAGTTTTTGCATCTAATTTTATTCTAATT
>NW_006408664.1:1413981-1419739 GCF_000296735.1 Chrysochloris asiatica | reverse complement strand
CTAGGGGCAAGTAAACTATAATTTATATCAAAATAACAGTTAGCTATTAATTATTTCAAGTCAACATATCTGTTTCCTGCATGTAATCCAATGCAATATAATCAATTTATATGACACTTCACGAGGCAACTCTGTGCACACCTGAGAAGAGGCGATCCTGATAGATTGACTATGTTCTGAGTTATTCCTGTTACTTCCACGTTGATGCCTATCCCAAGTTGTAACCTGTTACTCCTCTAAAACCCCAAAAGTGTCAGTATTGTCTTGGAATTGTGTGTGGCCACTGCAGCAAATCTCAAACTCAGCAGAACAGTAGAGTGCCATGGGAAGGATAGTTGTTGTCAGAATTGGTAAAACGTTTGGAGAGAAGAGGTATATCTGACTTCTACCCCATAGGAATCAGTTTGGGGCTGTTAATCTTGATTCTTCTGCCAATTGTGAAGTTAGAGAGTTAGACACAAGCCCCATGCCATTCTTACACAGACATTTCTGAATTCTAAATCCAGTATCCCCTTGATACTATTCAATCTTCAACTAGAGAAAAATGTTCACAGGTAGTCATTTCACTATTCTTCACTGTTGTTGTTGTTGTTGTTGTTAAGTGCCGTCGAGTCGGTTCCGACCCATAGCGACCCTGTACAGGGTTTCCGAGGGTGTAAATCTTTACGGGAGTAGAAAGCCTCATCTTTCTCCCGTGGAGCGGCTGGTAGTTTCGAACCGCTGACCTTAAGGTTCGCAGCCCGATTCGTAACCACTACGCTACCAGAGCTCCACTGTAACTTATGTAAATATCAAATTGGCTCTTTGACAACGCAGACAGTCCCTGAGTTACAAACCTCCAACTTGCCTTTTAATGCAGGGTTTCTAATCGATTTTATCAAAACCAAGAAACCAAAACATGGGCATACTGGAATTGTTTAAAATTTGGTTCATCACAGTAACTGGAATGGGAAAAATTATGTATTGAAGCCCTGGAATGGGTGACTAAGAAGAGATGTAATGAGCCCTTTCAGGTGCCTGATGAATGAGACTGGATTATTGGCAGTTCTATGGAGAACCACAGAAGGAGTCCTAGCAGCATAGTGAGTTATGTATGAGTTGGGCTGCTAACCACACAAGGTCAGCAGCTCAAATGTACCAGCTGCTCCATAGGAGCCAGATGAGGCTTTCTGTTCTCATAAAGATTTACAGCCTTGGAAGTCCTAAACAGGTTTCCAAGGCTATGAGTCAAAGCCAACTCAACAGCACTCAACTATCACCACCACCATGGAGATCCACAGACTCCTGGTATGGCATTGTAGGATAAGCATGGGACTGCTAATCACAAGGCCAGTGGTTCAAATCTACCAGCTACTCCTCAGAAACCCTATACAGGGTTGCTATCAGTCAGAATGAACTCAACAGCATGTAATAACAACTGCATGCATTCAAAGTGGGACAGTCCACTGCCATCTTGGTGGAGGCCACCTTCATCTTGAAGCTCTACTTGAATTGTTATGATTCTCACTGTGTTATGATTAAACCCATCCTTAAGAAAAAAAGAAAAAAAACTTGCTATGGAGACAATTCCAACTCACAGCAATTCTATAGGATAGAGCAGATAGACAAATCTTTACAAGTAACAGGAATAACTCAGGACACAGTCACTCTATCAGGATAGCCTCTTCTCAGCTGTACACACAGATTTGCCTCTTGAAATGTCATATAAATTGATTATAATGCATTACATTACACTCTACCACATCTTTCTCCTAAGGAGCAGCTGGTGGGTTCAAATCATCAACCTTTTAGATTAGTAGTCAAGCCCTTAAGGCACCGCATCACCAGGGATCCTTGAACCAACCCGACTGACAAGAAGTTTTTCACCACAATCACCTTTACTTAATGCACATGCAGCTTTAAAAATCAATAAAAATACTTTCTGCCTTTCTTTCACTACAATAAGGCTAAAGTAGAACTATATGTACCTGTCCCAACTTCCCTGCAAATTCTTAAAGACAGTAAGAAACAGGTTCTGACTGCTCATATAAAAAATACTTCACAAAAATAACATTTTTTAAGAAAGAATAAAATACCATAAGAAAATATGTTATCAATTGCCTCTCTACTGTTTTAACCTCTTTATCTTCAATTATCATATAGATCATAGCTGAAATAAATATATCTATTTATAAGCATATACTGAGAGTGTGGTGGATCCACACTAGGATAAGCACTAGACTGCAAACCATAAGGTCTGTGGTTCGAGCCCAACAGCCGTTCCGCAGGAGAAAGAAGCTTTCTGCTCCCGCAAACTTTTTAAAAAGCCTCAGAAACTCTATACAAGGTCACTGTGAGTCAGAGCCAACTCTTCAGCATTTAACAACAACAACAACCAAAAAATTATAATAATAATTATATGTATATATACCAAGCTCTGGTAGCGTAGTGGTTACGAATCGGGCTGCGAGCCGCAAGGTCAGCAGTTCAAAACTACCAGCTGTTCCGCGGGAGAAAGATGAGGCGGTCTGCTCCCGTAAAGATTTATAGCCTCAGAAACCCTGTGTAGGGTTGCTATGAGTCAGAACCAACTCCACGGCACATAACAACATATATATAGATATATGTATATATATGTGTTGTTATGTTTAAGGAGCTCTGGTAGCATAGTGGTTACAAATTGGGCTGTGAACCACAAGGTCAGTAATTCGAAACTACCAGCTGCTCTGTGGGAAAAAGATGAGGCTTTCTGCTCCCGTAAAGATTTACAGCCTTGGAAACCCTGTTCAGGGTCGCTATGGGTCGAAACCGACTCAATGGCACTTAACATCAACAACAATGTATATGTATGTATACATATACTTTTATGTATATATTTAATATATATAAATGTAATTTATAAGAAGCCCTGGTAGTATAGTGGATTATGAGGTGGGCTGCTAACCACAAAGTCAGCAGTTCAAATCTATCAGACGTTCCTCAGTAGAATGATCAGGCTTTTTCTGCCCCTGTAATGATTTATAGCCTCACAAATCCTATACAGCATAGCTCTGAGTCAGATCCAACTCAATGGCACATAATCACCATGACCAACAAATGCTAATTATATTTAAGGGGTTTGTACCTGATGCCTAAAACGGGCACAGGGACTCTGCAGATCCCTTACTTACCTCTCCTATATATAACACTGGATCTTAACTGTCAGATTTATCATTTTACCATTACACATGTTGTTGTTAAGTGCCACTGAGTCGGTTCCGACCCTTAGCGACCCTGTACAGGGTTTCCAAGGAGCAACTGGTGAGTTTGAACCGCCGACCTTGTGGTTCAAACAACTTTGCAATCCAGTGCATTAACCCACAGCGCCACACCAGGACTTCATTACACATGTAAGCCTCCTAAAATGAGCCCATATCCACATCACTAAGACCATGCAGGCACACACTAAATGTTCAATCAATATTTCTGAATGAAGAGTCATGAACTGAACTGTGTCCCTCCAAAATATGTGTCAAATTTGGCCAGGTCATTTGGTATTGTGTGGCTGGCCACCATTTTGTTGTATGTTAATGAAGCAGAATTAGTATGGTTATTTCTTGAGTTAAAGCTGAAAAAGAGGGTGCAACTCAATTCAAAACCTTAATACCCTTACTCAAGCCACATCCTTGCTTAAGTCACACCTTTTATTTTACAAGAGATTAAAAGAGAGAGACGTGAGCAAGTAATGAGGAAGAACCTCACTACCACCAAGAAAGAGCCAGGAGCAGGAGTCCCTGTCTAAGAACCTCCTAGACCCAGGAGAAGACAGATGCCAAGACACATGTAGACCAGGCCCACAGATGGTGAAAGGAGACAAGGACCTTTCCCCAGAGCTAACAAAGAAAGCATGTCTTCCCCTCGAGCCGGCACCTTGAATCTGGGCTTCTAAACTGTGAGAGAATACATTTGTCAAACTCATCCACTACTGTATTTCTACTATAGCAATTCTAAATAACTAATAAGACAAGTACATAACCGTGGATTCCCTTCACTTACTGGCTGTAACTAAAGCCTGCTCTCACTCCAAGATATCATCTCTTATGCAGTCTGATCTTATGTTTTAAAAGTCCAATGATTTAAAAAAATAGTTCAATGATAAAAAACTATATATATATTCATTTTATCACATCTTAGAGGCACTGCATTTTTTCACAATTTGAACATTTGTGGCAAATCTGTGTTAAGCAAGTCAATCAGCACCATTTTACCAGAGCATATGTTCACTTCAGTCAGTTTGTCGTACTATGGTGAATTGTGAGTTGCTGTGATTCTGAAAGCTATGCACAGATATTTTAAATACCAACAGGGTTACCCATGGTGGACAGGTTTCAGATGAGTTTCTAGGCAAAGTCTGACTAGTAAGAAAGCGGATGAACTACTTCTGAATATTTAGTCACTGAAAACCTTATGAATAGCAAAGAAACACTGTCAGATATAGCGCCAGAAAATGAGCCCCTCAGGTTGGAGGCACTCAAAATGCAACCGGAGAAAAGCTGCCTCCTCAGAGTAGAGTTGACCGTGATGATGCGAATGGAGTAAAGCCCATGGGAAAAAAGCCCACGGGACCTTCATTTGCTGATGGAGCACAACTCAAAATGAAGAGAAATAGCTGTAAACATCCACTGAAAATTGGAACATGGAATGTACTAAGTATGAATTTAGGAAAATTGGAAGTTGTTAAGAATGAAATGGAATTCATAAACATCGATATATTAGGCATTAGTGAGCTGAAATGGACTGGTATTGGCCATTTTAAATCTGACAACCATATGGTTTACTATGCTGGGAATGAAAAATTGAACAGGAATGTTGTTGCATTCACTGTCAAAAAGAACATATCCAGATCAGTCATGAGGTACAACGCTGTTTGTGATCGGACAATATCCATGCGCCTACAGGGAAGCCTAGTTAATACCACTATTATTCAAATTTATGCACCAACCACTAAAGCCAGTGAGGATGAAATAGAAGAAATCTATCAACTTCTTCAATCTGAAATTGATCAAACATGCAATCAAGATATATTAATCATTACTGGTCATTGGAATGCAAAGGTTGAGAGCAAAGAGTAAGGATCAGTAGTTGGAAAATATGGCCTTGGTGATTGAAATGATGCTGGAGAATGCACAATAGAATTCTGCAAAACCAATGATTTGTTCATTTCAAATACCTCCTTTAGACAGCATAAGAGATGACTATACACAAGTACCTCACCAGATGGAATACATATAAATCAAACTGACTACATCTGCGGAAAGAGACGATGAAAATGCTCGATATCATCAATCTAAACAAGGCCAGGGGCAGACTGTGGAACAGACCATCAATTACTCATATGCAAGTTCAAAATGGAGCTGAAGAAAATGAAAACAAGTCCACGAGAGGCAAAATATGACCTTGAATATACCCCACCTGAATTAAGAGATCATCTTAAGAACAGATTTGATACATTAAACACTAAAGACCGAAGACCAGAAGAGGTGTGGGATGACAGCAAGAACATCATACAGGAAGAAAGCAAAAAGTCATTGAGAAGACAAGAAAAGGAAAAGGTCAAAATGGATGTCAGAAGAGACACTGTAAATTTCTCTAAAACGTAGAGATGCTAAAGCAAATGGAAGAAATGAGGAGGTCCAAGAGCTGAACAGAAAATTTCAAAGATCAGCTCGAGAAGATAAAGTCAAATATTACAACAAAATGTGCAAAGATCTGGAGGCAGAAAACCAGAAAGGAAGAACAC
>NW_006408664.1:1405793-1412235 GCF_000296735.1 Chrysochloris asiatica | reverse complement strand
GTTCAACCTCACCAACTGCTCCTTGGAAACCCTACACAGGGTTTCTATGAGTTGGAACCGACTCAACAGCACTTACCAACAACAATTCCACATTTGATAGATTATCATAACTGCCTTTATTACATCATTCACTTTATTGCAGTGTCATGGAACTTAACCCACAGTATTTCCGAGGTGTGTTGTACACAGTAAAAAATTTAAAAACCTAGAAAGAAATACTCAAAAATATAAAAAGTAGATCTCTCTGAGAGGAAAAATTAATGATGCTTTTTATTTTCCTGGGCTTTGACACGGTTTTAATGCTAATAATACTGTAACTAAAAAAAAAAGTTTTAACTCTATATATTATTAGAGGAAACAAGCATAATTTAGTGTTTTAAAACCTGAACAAAGTCTTCAAGACTCTGAGACTAGAAGAACTACATGGTGGTCAACTCTGAAAGGGATCACATTAGAAGGTACCACAGAGTGGGAGACAATGTGGAACAAAACCCAAAACTATAAAAAAAAAAAAAAAAAAGACTGGTCTTAACAGTCAAAAAGACACTGGAAGAACCCAAGACTATGGGCTCAGTCACCCTTCAGATTGGGAACAGAACTCACCCATGTGGCCAAATTTTCAACCAAATAGCAGATAGGACAACAACACTAATCAAGTATGTTCCCCATGGAATGGTCAGCCATTCAAGATCAAAAGGGCAACATTTACCTGGGGACAAGATTCAGAGGGATTGGGAAGGAGGGTGGAATGGAAATACAAAACACAGGGAGGAAGTGGGATGAATGCTTTACATGGAGAAGATTGTATTCACTGAGATGAAACAAAGTATGTGATCTGTTGGATATAAATCTAATGCTCTGCTCTGTAAACATTCACTCAGTTCACAATAAAAAGTTTCAAAAAAAAAGAACTAAATAAAGTCTGAGTTCAGTCAGACATGTCTCAGTTTAAATCCTGTTTTAGGGCTTCCTAACGATATGATCTGAGACAAGTTATTTAACCTTTGTAAAAGTCACAGTTTCCCTAGCTGTAAAATGGAGGTCATAATAATTCTAAAAACAATTGGTTCCTGAGAAAGAACACTGACGTGAATCCACTTAAAATATAGATCAAAATGTGTTATTAAAGTGGAAGCAGTGTATAGGCTCTACCTTGAAAAACATAAAAATTATGAAAATGCATAATTTTTTGTTTTACAAAAAATCTATTATTCTAATAAATACCACTTATTTTTAAAGGGGGTTAAGAGCTCTGGTAGTGTAGAGGTTACAAATTGTGATGCTAACCTCAAGATCAGCAGTTCAAAACTACCAGCTATTCCACAGGAGAAAGATGAGGCTTTCTGCGCCCGTAAAGTTTTACAGCCTCGGAAACCCCATACAGGGTTGCTATGAGTCGGAACCAACTCCATGGCACATAACTACCACCACCATTTTTAAAGGGAGGGAGACCCCTTCACAGCAAAAACATCAACTTATTTGCAAAAAAGAGAATGGAAACTCAACTACAAAAAAAAATCTTCAAAATGTTGGTTAACTAAAAACTAAACATACCTATAAGTTCAGATGGATTTCTCTCATTAAAGCGCTCACACAGACGAATAAATGTCTCAGTGTTCTCAGTTGTAGGACACTCACCATGTCTAGTAATACAGGAAAAAAAAAAAATTTTTGACAAAAGAAGAGATCCTAGATTTCCATCAAAGTTTTCAATAATTAAAGAATCTGTATACATGACTTACCCTTTACACTGAAGCTTTATGTATTTGATTCCTTCTTTTTCTATGTCGTTTCTATCATAAAACCTTGAAGTATTTGTCAGGTCCACCAATAAGCCCATTTTAACCTTTAAAAAAAAAACAAAAAAAACAGGGTGTGTGTGTGTGTGCAGACCAACTAATAATTTAGTTTGTTCCAAAATAAGTGGTTCTAAGGGAATACTACACATCATCCTTTTACAGCAAGGAAGATTTTACGCTCACTCTCCTACTGAACTATTAACAGCAAAATAGTCACTTATCTAAGTCTTATCCAAGGCACTAGAACTTGGAATAAAATAAATGAATTAATCCCAAACTAATGAAGAGTCCTGTGTGGCGCTGTAAGAGATGGACCGAAACATCAGTTTGAACTGTAAGGTCAGTGGTTCAAATTCACCAGCCACTCCTTGGTAACCCTACATAGGGTCGCTATGAATAAGAACTGACTCCATAGCACTTAACAACAACAATGAAGAAACAGAAGCAAAAGCAAAATAGACTACACTCCCAATATCACAAAACTCTGCAGAGCACTGAGTGTATCTGGAGTTCCCAGAGAACACTGCTGTAGTTTTCTCCAATTGTTTCTGCAACTAGGATTTATGAGGTAAGAGCAGGAAGGCATCTATCTGTATACTCACCAGCCCAGCCTGCAGGCACACATCAACCTAGCATTCCAGGTAGGCATCACGCTGATGAAACCTATTTGTCATTCCCAGACTACAGCATACTACATTCCTGGCTTAAAAGATGAGATAAGTTATTTATACCATAAATATATACAAGGGGACTTCAAAAAAATCCCATTATCTTTTCATTCCATTTTTCCATGAACTTTTTCAAGCCCCTTCGTAAAATATTTCCCCTTTTCCATTTTGATTAATAACACTTTCTTTGTATTTTCTGAAAACATATTGAAGCTTAAAGTTCCATTTCTTGAAAAGAGAGGTTAAAAATGGAGACTTTTAATATGAAAATGGCAGTAAGACAGCAATTTCCCTCTTTTCTTCCTAAATACACAAAAACAGGGTAAATGGGGGAAGGAGCAAAAGAACTTTAATCCCAATTTTCAGTGAAACCAGGTTTATAAAATCCACACATTCAACCAAAAAAGTCTTGGGCTGCCAAAAGGAATTAAGATCACTGCAGAAGCTATGTGAGAAGAGAACATGAACAGGCCCAGGGGTACTATGAGTCAGACTTTACTGGTTGGGAAATTATGCAGAGATAAAAGTGCAAAAGTTGATACCAATGTACTAATTAGGCATTTATTGACTCCTGCAAACTATTTACACTTTCTCCTAAGTGCCAGCAATTTTTTACTAAGGAGATTCTACCTGGCTGCACCAAACTTAAGACAATTTGCACAGCCTGGGATAACAGCTGGTGAGAAGAGGGGTACAGAGTTATTGCTTTTTAGGGTTACTTGAGTTTTGTCTGGAGTAATCAAAAGCTTTTGGAAACAAATAGTGGTGATGGGTGCAAAACACAGTGAACATTAGTAGTTTCATTAATTTTGTTGTTGTTGTTGTTATTGTTGTGTGCCATGGAGTCAGTTCCAACTCATAGACCCTGTACAGTTTCCGAGGCTGTAAATCTTTACGGGAGCAGAAAGCCTCATCTTTCTCCCGCAGCACAGCTGGTAGTTTCGAACTGCTGACCTTGCGGCTCGCAGCCCGATTCATAACCACTACGCTACCAGAGCTCCTTATTAATTTAGATACTTTAAATGGTTAAAATATCAACTTTTTTATTGTATATAAGTTACCACAATAATATGAAATTTTAAGTGAAAGGGAAACTTCACCATATCAAATTGTTAAACTTCTGGATTTTTAATCAAATGGATACACTGTCGTGTGTGTGTGTGTGTGTGTGTGTGTGTATTTTAAGATATATTGATATATACAATTCTAATCTAGTACCCTGGTGTAGCACTATGGGTTACTGTGCTGAACTGCAAAGTCAATTTGATCCGCAAGGTCAGCAATTCAAGCTCACCAGCCGCTCCTCAGAAACCCTATGGATCGAAACTGACTCAATGGCATTAACAACAGCAAAATAATCTAGTACCAACCACAACTCAGTTGATTCTGATTCATCCTTCTGAGTTGATCTCTGCTTTGAATTTAATTGGCTCAGCAGATACACTGAAAGCCACTGCTCTTTTGTTGTGTAGGCACATTTTGTTGTGTAGGCACCCTAATGAAACTAAGCCAAGTGTACTACTGAGAAAACATGTCTGCAGCCATTCACTGATGTCAGAAACACGTTTAAACATGTATTGTTTGTAATAAACTTGTGCATTTATAAACTGGAACCTAGACGCAAGATTTTTTTATCTGCCCATATATATGAACAATAGTGTTAAATGAAAGAGTATAATGTAACAACTGTTATTAATATGTGCCATCACAGCATCCCTATATAGGGTTTCTGAGGCTATAAATCTTAAAGGGAGCAGAAAGCCTCATCTTTCTCCTAAAGATGGTAGGTTCGAACTGCTGATCTTGTGGTTTTCACAGACATTCTTCACTAGTTAAGCTATTATTTGATTGTAATCATGCCTATTTTTAAAAGCAAAAGATAAAAGTCATTAAAATAAAATCACATCTTGTTGTTGTTATTGTGGTTGTTGCTAAGTGTCATTGAGTCAGTTCTGACTCACAGTGACTCCTCTGTATGGCATTTCCTAGGAGCAAATGATGAGCTTGAACCACCAATCTTGAGGTTCAAACCGACTTAGTAGTCCAGAGCATTAACCTGCACCACACCAGTACTCTAAAATCATATCTTCTTTTTGTTGAGTGTGGTCAAGTCAGTTTCAACCCATAGAGATCCTGCAGAGGGTTTCTGAACGTGGTAAGCCTGAACCACCGTCCTTGCAGTTTAAATGGACTTTGTAGTCCAGCACATTAACCGAAAGCACCACACAGGACTCCAAAATTACATCTTGGTGGTGGTGGTATTATGTGCTGTGGAGTCGGTTCTGACTCACAGCAACCCTGTACAGAGTTTCCAAGGCTGTACATCTTTACGAGAGCAGAAAGCCTCATCTTTCTCCTGCGGAACAGCTGGTAGTTTCAAACTGCTGACCCTGAGGTTCGCAGCCCGAATCGTAACCACTATGCTACCAGAGCTCCTTAAAATTACATCTTAGGCAGAGCTAAATTCTAATGTAAGTGTACAGAGTAAAAGTGTGCAGAGTTGAATTTCTCTTGTGAGTCCCTTAAATAATCAGTAAGTGACAGTACATATGGTTCTAAGTGTACATCTCATTAGAGACTTAATACCATCTCTCATTAAGTACATCATAGCCAGCTTCTCTTCCTGAGGTTGGAACAAAAATAATTATTTCTTCAGCTGATCACTAAAAAAAGTAGTTGGCTTGTGTTCAGGGGACCAATGTGGTGTGAAAAATCTTAAAGACTAAAATCATATTCAATCTGGCAACAAAAATACACTCCCAGATGATGCCATATGTAATCACATTAAGAAGTGCAAAGAGACAAACTGGGTATGGCTAAGACACCACAAGGAACAAAGACAAACCATCCCAGCTAATGTCCCCTTAGATCAGCTAACCGCAGCAAACCATGCAGTTAGCCATAGATGCAGAGTAATTGCAACTAAGGGCACTTAAAGAACTTCCTAGCTGATCCCAGAGGAAAACACAGATCTAAAAAATTATGAGCAAAATATATGACTGTTGTTTTATACCACTGTTTATGATGACTCTTTAAGCAATAAAGGCTAAATGACCAGGATTTCTCTAGCAAAGAAATAAGTGCAAATAGGAACTTAGACAAAGCCAGGGAATAAGCTAGCGTACACATCTTCCTCCTCATTCTGAAGCAAATACTCTCTGGGAAGAAAAGTAAGAGAAACAATTTATGCTGTTCATAGTTGCAATTTTTGTCTGTTGTTTTTGCTTTAGTGAATGATTATTTTGGTTTACATAATTATTAAGGTCATCATAATGATGTTGTTATGTATATCAAGTTGTTGTTATTAGATGCCATCATGTCAGTACCAACTTATAACAACCTTATGTACAACACAAGGAAACACTGCCTGGTCCTGGGCCAACCTTGTCGGGGACCAGCCTCGACACGAGTGTTTGGTTCACGAGGAGGGGATATCTGGTGGCGATAGGGATAGCAAAAGAATACACAGAAAGACAAACAGAGGGAGACAAAGAGACACCCCGAAATCACAAAGAGATCACCAGGGTGATCACTGGTGGGCAGACTTGGGACTACAGGCATCGTGGCCTCTGCAGGCAGCAACTCACTGCTCTGCACACTGTACTGCATGCCCTCCAAGCTGTAATGCACACCTGGGCCGGCCTGCGCCTCTGTTTTATTTAGGGGAGGAGCTTCACACCAAGCTGGGAGGGACTAAGACAAGGTACAGCTAGCATACGTAATTCTCCCGACATTCAAGCAACTTTACATCGTACTTCGCTGGTTCAAATCCCAGGCCCGCAACTTGGTTTCTCAGGCTCAATGAACATATTTATAGCCCCTGAGCTCAGTTGGAAGAAGGTAAAAGGGAAGGACAAAAGACTTGGGAGGAGTCCCGCTGTTTTGGCTTCCTGAGCCAGGTTTTCAGGAACTTTGGCTAAATAGCCTGCACCTGGGACAGGTTTAGGGAGGATGTCCTTTTGTCTATAGAACAAA
>NW_006408664.1:1403642-1405073 GCF_000296735.1 Chrysochloris asiatica | reverse complement strand
CGTCCTTTTGATTTCTTGACTGCTGGTCCAAGAAGAATGAAGTCCTTGACAACTTCAATCTTTTCTCCATTGATAAGAATGTTGTTTATTGGTCCAGTAGTGAGGATTTTTGTTTTCTTTACATTGAGATGCAATCCATACTGAAGGCTGTGCTCTTTGATTTTCATCAGTAAGGACCCAATATAGGGTTTCCAAGGAGCAGTTGGTGGTTTTGAACTGCCAACCTTGCAGTTAGTAGTCCAGTGTTTATCCTACAGCACCGAGCCAGGACTCCAACATAGTAAGTCTCCACTTCATCCACTTCAATTTCACATATTATGAAACAGACAAAAATGTAAACTTTTGAAATATAATTGGTGGTGGTGGTGGTTATGTGTTGTGAAGTCAGTTCTGACTCATAGCGACCCTGCATAGCATTTCCAAGGCTGTAAATCTTTAAGGGAGCAGAAAGCCTCATCGTTCTTCATCGAACAGCTGGTAGTTTCAAAATGCTGAAAGCCTCATCGTTCTTCATCGAACAGCTGGTAGTTTCAAAATGCTGACCTTGAAGTTAGCAGTGCTAACTTCATAATGTACTTTACTGATTTCTTCAAAAAAGATGTATTGCTAAACATAAAGATTTAGATGTCATAATACAGCCTACTTTTCAGTAAGCTAAGATTAGACATATGTTGTCGCCAGGTCCAAAATAAGAAGGGAATAAAAAGTGGGGATAAACAGGAAAATGTAGATTTTGTACCTAGGGTTTTTTTAGCCAAGATACAGAAACGGGGAGGCAGGGCTTGATGGGGAGGCATGGCAGCTAGGGTAGAGAGGCAATGAAGTTCTCCATCAATGATACCACAGAATACCAGGTAAAGCAGATTCAGCACTGAACTCCAAGACGTAGAACCACATAGGTAAGAACATTTTAAAAGTTTGAAGGCTTATAGCTAGTGGAACTTGAAGCAGAAGTAAGAAATTGCGTACTTTTGTATCTGACAGGCTCAGAGGCCAGGAGCCAACAACTTGGACAAGACCAAATGGCAAGACCAAGCAGGAGAGCAGACACACCATGGAAAAACACCACGGGAACCTCAGAGCAAAGGTGAACAATACACTTTTGTCAGTTTTCCTTTTTTCTGATTTTCTTTTCTTTTTTTTTTGGTATCTGTTCACTGGCCTACCACTGTTTGCGGACCTCCATTCTTGTGACTAGAGGGGGTGCCTGAGCAAGTGGACACCCCCCACCCTCACCACTGGTCTGGTGTGTTCTTCTGCCACATATGCACACATATACTCTCAGCCCAAGAGCCGGCCCTGAACAGTTTTGGGGTTTTTTTAATGCAGAGAAAGCCAGACTAAGGGGTTTGAAGAGGGAAAGAAAGTTTAAAATCAAAACAGCCGAAAATTAAATTAAGTCCTGAGGTACAGCATAACAACCAACAGTAG
>NW_006408664.1:1398203-1402651 GCF_000296735.1 Chrysochloris asiatica | reverse complement strand
CATTTGAAAAAAAAAACAAAACTATTCAGGGCCGGCTCTTGGGCTTAGAGTATATGTGTGCATATGTGGCAGAATAACAAGAATTATCAGCATTGCAGAACAAGAAGAAGCACACAAGTCCACAGAGGAAATAGTTGAAGAACTGTTAGAAAAAAAAATTCTCTAACATCCTAAAAAGTGAAAAGATAAACATTCAAAAAACTCAATGAACCCCAGGAAGAAAATCATCGAGACATATCATAATCAAGCGCTCCAAAATCAAAGATAAGGAGACAGTCCTGAAAGCAGCTAGGGAAAACAGAAGGGACACATACAAAGGCAAGCAAGTCAGATTAAGCTCAGATCTCTCAGAAACCATGCAAGCAAACCATGCAAGCCAAGGGGGAGACATATAAAACCTTGAAAGAAAAAAACTGCCAACCAAGAATCTTTTATCCAGTAAAGCTATCAATCAAATACGACAGTGTAGGCAAAACATTCCAGGATAAACAGAAGCTAAGGGATTTTGCCAAAGCTAACCCTGCACTACAAAACATCCTAAAGGGAGCTCTGTGGACTGAGAACCAACAAGAACAGACAACAACCAAACACTGACATATGTGGCAGCACCTCCCAGAACTAAATCGACAGATGGAAGAGTCGAGAACAGAACAAAACTATAAAAACAAACTCAGAGAATCTGGGAGGTAAGTGTATGATCAAAACAATTACAATGTAAACGAAGGTAAACACCTAGGAACAGAGATCCATATGGTGAGAAGGTCAGGTAGATTACAGGATAAAATAGACTGAATGGAGGGAAAAGTTAATGGACTATAAGGCAACTTCAAAGAAAACTAACACTTCACAAAATGCCAAGAAAATGAAAATCCAAGAACATGGAAACATTAAAACTATGAGGAAACTCACAAGAAAGAACATAAAAAGCATGAACTCAGCAAAGGAAGCCACACACACAACAAAGAAAGCAGCAACACCACAAAAAAAAGCAAACATTATGGCAGCAATTAATCATACCTATCAATAATTACAAAGAGCTCTGGTAGCTTAGTGGTTACGAATTGGGCTGCGAACGGCAAGGTCAGCAGTTCGAAACTGCCAGCTGTATCATGGGAGAAAGATGAAGCTTTCTGCACCCGTAAAGATTTGCAGCCTCGGAAACCCTGTGCAGGGTCACTATGAGTCGGAACCGACTCCACAGTACTTAACAACAACAACAGCATGGATAATTACACTGAATATAAATGGATTAAATGCACTAGCTAAGAGATTGAGGGTGGCAGAATGGATAAGTAAACAAGATCCTTCAATATGCTGTCTGCAAGAGATACATCTCACACACAGAGACAAAAACATATTAAAAGTCAAAGGATGGGAAAAAATACACCAAGCCAATTGCAATAAAAAATGAACAGGAGTGACAGTACAAATATTTATGCTCCCAATGAAAGAGCTCCAAAATATATAAAGCAAACTGTAATAGATTTAAAGAAAGAAATAGACGAATCTACAGTAACAGTGGGTGATTTTAACATACCACTATCAAGAATACATAGAACAACCAGAAAGAAACTTGACAAAGACACAGAAGAACTAAACAACACAATCAGCCAACTGAATCTCACAGATGTGTACAGAGCATTCAATCCCACAACTGCACAAAACACATTCTTTTCCAGTGCATGTGGAACATTCTCCAGAATAGACCATGTCTCAGGCCACAAGACAAATCTCCAAAAATTTATAAACATCAAAATACTACAAAGCATCTTCTCAGTGACAATGCTATTAAATTAGAAATCAACAATAGGAAGACCAAGGAAAGAAAAGTCAAATACATGAAAACTGAATAACATCATGCTGAAAAGCAACTGGGTAGTAGAAGAAATTAAATGCAAATTCACAAAGTTCCTAGAAAAAAATGAGAACAAAAACACAGCATACCAAAATCTTTGGGACACAGCGAAAGCAGTGCTGAGAGGACAATTTATTGCAATAAATGCACACATCCAAAAAAGAAGAAAGAACCAAAATTAACACATTAACACGGCATCTACAACAAACAGAAACAGACCAACACAGGGAACCTACAGCCATCAAAAGAAAAGAAATAATAAAGATTAGAGCAGAAATAAATGATATAGAAAACAGAAAAACTATAGAAAGAATCAACAGGCCAAGAAGGTGGTTCTTTGAAAGGATTAACAAAATTGACAGACCATTGGCAAACCTAACAAAAGAAAAGAGGGAGAAGACACAAATAACACACATTAGAAACCACATGGGCAATGTCAAAACAGAACCAAAGGAAGTCAAAATGATAATAACAGAATACTATGCAAAGTTGTACTCCAACAAATTTGAAAACTTAGAAGATATGGACACATTTTTAGAAAACCACAACCTACCTAAACTTATACAGTGAAGCAGAAAACCTGAACCCATAACAAAAGATTAAATTGATAAGGTCATCAAAAAACTCCCAACCACAGAAGTCCAGGCCCAGTTGGCTTCACTTGTGAATTCTACCAAACATTCAAGGAAGAGCTGTCACCAATTCTATTCAAATGATTACAGAATATAGAGCAGAATGGAAAATGTCCTAATACATTTTATGACGCAAGCATAACCCTCATACCAAAACCAGGGAAAGATGTCACTAAGAAAGAAAATGATAGACCAATATCCCACATGCACATAGATGCAAAAATTCTCAACCAAATCCTAACCAAAGGAATCCAGCAGCACATCAAAAAGATAATAATACATCATGATCAAGTGGTATTCATATCAGGGATGCAAGAATGGTTCAAAATTAGGAAAACTATCAACATACTCCACCATACAAATAAGAAAAAATAAAAGAACCACATGATCATATCGACTGATGCAGAAAAGGCATTTGACAAAATCCAACATGCATTCCTGATAAAAACACTCAACAAATTAGGAATTGAAGGGAAACTCCTCAACATAATTAAGAACACAGATACAAAACCAACAGCCTACATTACTCTCAATGGAGAGAAACTGAAAGCCTTCCTTCTGCGAACAGGAACCAGAAAAGGATGCCCTCTGTCACCACTTCTATTCAATATTGTGCTGGAAGTCTTAGCAAGAGTTATACAGCAAAACAGGGAAATTAAAGGTATCCAAATTGGCAAAGAGGAAGTAAAACTCTCCCTATTTGCAGACGATATATGATTCAATGCATAGAAAACCCCAAAGACTCAGTAAAAAAAGCCACTCGGCCTCATTGGAAATTTCAGCAAAGTAGCAGGATATAAGATCAACATACAAAAATCAGTTGGATTCCTCTATGCCAAAAACAACAGCGATGAAAAGGACATTAGGAAAGCAATACCATTTACAGTAGCTGCCCAAAGTATGAAATATCTAGGAATAAATGTAACCAGAGAAACAAAGGGCTTATACAAAGAAAACTACAAAACACTACTATAAGAAACCAAAAGAGACCAACAAAAATGGAAGACTGTACCATGCTCCTGGATAGGAAGACTTAACATTGTGATAATGTCAATACTGCCCATAGAAATTTACACATATAATGCAATTCCAATCCAGATTCCAATGACATTCTTCAGAGATGGAAAAAATAATTACAAACTTTATATGGAAAAGAAAGAGACCCAGGATAAGCAAAGCACTGCTTAAGAAGACAATTAAGGTTGGAAACTTCTCACTCCACGACTTCAAAATTTATTACACGGCTACAGCGGTCAAAACAGCTTGGTACTGGTAAAATGAAAGATACATTGATCAATGGAACAGAACTGAGAATCCAGAAATTAACACATCCACATACAGCCAACTGATTTTTGACAAAGTACCTAAATATATCTCACAGGGAGGTGATAGTCTCTTCAACAAATAGTGCTGGCAGAACTGGAAAGCGATGTGTAAGAGACTGAAACAAGACCTTCACCTTACGCCTTATACAAAAACCAACTCAACATGGATTAAAGACCTAAATGTGAATCCCAGAAATGAAAAAAATAGGGACAAATGTGAGGGCACTAATTCAGGGAATACACAAACTACAAAACATTTTGAAAACTGCACAAACAAAAGCAGACAAAATAGATGATCTCTAAATTCAGGTGGGATATATTCAAGGAGCTCTGGTAGGGTAGTGGTTACAAATCGGGCTGCTAACCTCAAAGTTGGCAGTTCAAAACTACCAGCTGTTCCATCGGAGAAAGATGAGGCTTTCTGTTCCTGTAAAGAAAGATTTGCAGCCTTGGAAACCCTGTGTAGGGTCACTATGAGTCGGTACCAACTCCACAGTACTCAACAACAACAATATTCAAGGTCATATTTTGGCTCTTGTGGACTTGTTTTCATTTTCTTCAACTTCAGTTTGAATTTGCATATGAGTAACTGATGGTCTGTTCCACAGTCTGCCCCTTGCTTTGTTTTCGCTGATG
>NW_006408664.1:1354816-1396278 GCF_000296735.1 Chrysochloris asiatica | reverse complement strand
CAATCACCAGTAATGATCAAGACATCTTGATTGCATTGAAGAAGTTAGCAGACTTCTTCTATTTCATCCTCACTGGCTTTAGTGGTTGGTGTGTAAATTTGAATAATAGTGGTATTAACTAGGCTTCTCTGTAGGCGCATGGATATTATCCTATCACACACAGAGTTGTACCTCATGACTGATCTGGATATGTTCTTTTTGACAATGAATGTGACATCATTCCTCTGCAATTTGTCATTACCGGCATAGTGAACCATGTGGTTGTCAGATTCAAAATGGCCAATACCAGTCCATTTCAACTCACTAATGCATTCTATTTCATTTTTGACAACTTTCAATTTTCCCAGATTCATACTTCATACATTCCATGTTCCGATTTTCAATGGATGTTTACAGCTGTATCTCTTCATTCTGAGTTGTGTCCCATCCTCAAATGAAGGTCTCGCGGGCTTTTCTCCCACGGGCTTTACTCCATTTGCATCATCACAGTCAATTCTACTTTGAGGAGGCAGCTCTTCCCCAGTCGCATTTTGAGTGCCTTTCAACCTGAGGGGCTCATTTTTCAGCACTATATCTGACAATGTTTCTCTGCTATTCATAAGATTTTTAGTGACTAAGTATTCGGAAGTAGTTTGTCACTCCTTTTTCCTAGTCTATCTTTGTCTGGAAGCTCATTTGAAACATGTGTACCATGGGTGACCCTGCTGGTATTTAAACTATCAGTGGCATAGCTTTCAGAATCACAGCAACTCACAAGCCACCACAGCATGAGAAACTGACAGACGAGTGGTATAACTGATTGGAACACCTGAAATGGGGCTTCAACGTGCCCAGTGAAGGAGGCTTCTGGCAGAGCCTCTGCATTACATAAGACCATAGGTAGAATCCTGAACCGCATCCAGAATCTTCTGAGGTGGAAAATTTCCACGTGAAAGGGCAAGCAGACCAGCCTGGAGTGGCTAGAAGAACATAAGACACTTCTTGAAAGAAAGTCCAACAGGAAAAATACAAAACAATATAGGCCGTCCAACTGATTACTACAAGAACAAGCAAGTTGCTTGCCCAGGAAATATCAAGGCAAGTGGTTGGGTCACCTCAGGGCAAACCCTCTTCCATGACTAAAACTCAATGGGAATACACACTCTGATTGGTGACTATGTTGGTCACTGATAAGGGGAAGTGAGGGAAAAATAGCAATGAAGCTGTGAGCTAAGCCCTACAATGTTCAATAAACTCCTGTGAACCCGGGTGGAGACTGGGTTGGCCAGCAGTGTGGCAAGACCTGGCGACTCTTAGGCCCCAGAGGACTAGAGTGGAGAGTGAAGCATCCAGCTGATAAGAAGACAGGGCATATGCATAAGAACACCCACACTTGTAGATAATACCCACTTGACCTGGCTTCAATGACTGGATGATCAGAGTTCAACTAGAAGAAGAAAGAAGAGGGGAAAAAAAAGTAATCTGATACAATTTGATGAACTTGACCTACAACTATGGATGCAGTAGCTCAAAAGAGGAAATAAATCTTTATAGTGAGGATCATTCCCACCCCCTCCATACACAGAGTAGACAGGAATGGGCAACTTGGACTTTGGCTACCCAAAATAGGGGTGCTACAAAGGCAAGAAGTAACTGGCTTACAAGCTTTCAAGAGGGAGTCTAGATCCAGAGGTCGTAGAGGAAGGTAGAATCTCCACTGAGTAGTATCCAATCTGTCTGGGCAGGGCTGATGAAAGGAGATGAAGATAGGTCTCTTGTGATACAAGATTGAATAACTGTTATCAGGACTGACTGTGAGGGTTGGAAATGTAAAGGTAGACATTTTGTAGCAAAAGGAAGGGAGTGCCCCTGCATGGGCACAGCTGGACTCATCTCAAGCAAACCTCTACTTAGATGAGAGACAAGAGAACAGTGGCAACCTCATCTTGGGTGGTGAAATACAGACTAAGATCAGGGACTTGTCTCCTGATGAGGAGCATCTAGTACAACCACCTGGGGAGAGCCCATAATACCTGGGTGAAGATATTGCCCACATTCCCCCATGTGCAGAAGCTAGCGGACAGGAGGGCAGGTTACACAGAAGGCAAAAAATTGCCACAGGAAGTAGGCGACACTACTGCCAAGAATGTGGAAAGAGTTTTGCTCAGAGTTCAGGCTTGACTAAGCACAGAAGGATCCACACTGGAGAGAAGCCCTATGAATGTGAAGATTGTGGCAAGCCCTTCATCAGGAGCTCTGCCCTCGTCATTCATCAGCGAGTTCACACTGGTGAGAAGCCCTATGAGTGTGAAGAATGTGGCGATGTCTTCAGTCACAGTTCAAACCTTATCAAACACCAGAGAACCCACATGGGGGAGAAGCCCTATGAGTGTGACGACTGTGGGAAGACCTTCAGTCAGAGCTGCAGCCTCCTTGAACATCACAAAATCCACACTGGGGAGAAGCCCTACCAGTGCAATATGTGTGGAAAAGCCTTCAGGAGGAGTTCACATCTCCTGAGACATCAGAGGATCCATGGTGGGGACAAAAACATTCAGGATTCTGAACGTAGAGAGAACTGGGAAGGCCAGGTTAGAATGGAAAACCAATGGGAAAATGTTGAAGCTTCCATATCTTATCAATGTAATGAGTGTGGCAGAAGCTTTACTCAAAATAGAAGCCTTATTGAACATCAGAAAATTCACACTGGTGAGAAACCCTATTAGTATGATGCATGCGGAAAAGACTTCACCCGAACTTCATATCTTTTTCAACATCAGAGAAGCCATGTTGGGAAAAAAATTCTGTCATAGTGATCCATGTTGTAAGTGCCAAAGGTGGAACTAATTCCTAATGGTACTGAAGCCTCTCTGGAGTCCCTCATAACTGTAAAAACTATTGAGGAGCTTTTATTCAGCACTAAACACCATCAGGTGTTAGAAAATATGGAGTCTGGCTGAGATTAATAATCTTTCAGATTTTAGAAGGTGACTGGAAAAACAACTTGTTTGATAGGAATCTGTGGAAGTTGAGAGGAAGATGAACCTAAAATGGTTAGTTCTTACACATCAAGTTTAAATGGGCTTCCAGACTGGCTAGTCACCCTTAGCCAGTACTTTATCACACTGCCTGAGTGGAGAGCTATGATTATGGGCTGCTCCTCTGAACATTCATTTTGTCTATAATGAGTTGTCCTTGACTGTCAGATTCCTGAGATCTTCTACCCCCATTGTGCCTTGGTCATAGGTGCTAATAAATATTTATTAAATGTAAAAGAAAAAAAAAAAAAAAAGGAGGGGAGAAGAGCAGAGTGGGACCCTACTCAGAGAAGCAGTCATGCCAGAGATGAAGGCAGAGACGATGACGTGGAGAAATGGAGCAGCTGCGGTATTTAGATCCAGAAAGGGAGATGAGCTGTGTGCTGAGGACCTGGAGGCAGGCTTGCAGGGTATACCCTTTGGTTGTTTGATGATGCATGAAGGGGATTGTAACCACGGCAATGAAATGATATATGATAGACTGAATGTAACACTAATGTTCTCCCATGTAAACTATTGCATAATTTACAATAAAATATTACAAAAAAAGAAACAAACTGCCTTGTGTAATGTAACTCCCCCCAAATACTGTACATGCACATGGGTGTGATGTGCTGCATGTGAATGTATCTGTACATATACACATATGTTATTGCTGTTAAGTGCCATTGCGTCAGTTCTGACACACAGTGATAATATGCCGACCAGCATATTATCCTGCAGCACCACACCAGGACTCCCACATACATTACATATACATATTTATTTTTATAATATATAATCCCAATCCATGAAATAAGGATAACAATATCTATCTACTTCATAAGGTTATTTTGTGGTTTAAACTAAGCTGTTATTCTATGTTAAGCACTGCTCTAAGTGCTTTATTTACATGCATTAATTTTTTACAGTTCAGAAATCTGAAACATAAAGAGACTATGTAACTTGCCCATAAAACTTTAATTGGCAAACTGAGATTCAAACCCACGCTACCTGGTTTCTACACCCAATCTTTCAGCATAATGTCTACAACATATTTAATTAGTGATAATGAAAATGAAAAGGTCTATAAGTAAGCAAGGGAATCCTGGTATGGTGCTATAGGATCAGCACTGGACTGCAAACCACAAGGTTCGCAGTTCAAACTCACCAGCTGTTCCATGGAAAAGTTACTTTTCTATCCCATGATATGAACTTTATATGATAGATCTACAAAATGTCCATGAACAAACAGAATTTCTCCATGAATATTTTGAAGCCTCCCCTTGTACTTAACAGGCACTAAGACCCCCAACTAGACGGACTAGCACAGTGGCAGCAGCAAAGAGCTCAAGTGTAGCATAATTCTGAGGCTGGTGCAAATCAAGGCAGTGTTTCATTCTGTTGTACCTAAGTTTGCTATGAGCAGGTAACTGATTAGATAGCAAGAAACAACAACGATATATATTTAATATAGTAGTAGTGTCCTGTAGGGAAAACACTGTACTTTTACACAAACAATGTGTGTGTTATATGGTTTTGCTTGGGAATTTTTTGCAAACTATGCAGCTTCTTCCTTGCTTTAATTTCCTACAAATACTATGTATTCTATATGCATGGGCATGTTATTTACATGTATAGCAAAATATGGTCATATAGCATTCAAAAATATGGCAGTATTTGTTGTTGTTATTATGTGCCATCGAGTCGATTCTGACTCATAGTAACCCTGTATAGGTTTATGTAGAGTAGCTGGTGGATTTGAACTGCTAACCTTGCTGTTAGCAGTCCAGTGCTTATCCTACAGCACCACAACAGGGTCCATGGTAATGTATCAAGAACACATTAAAAAAATAACAATAATATAACAGCTCAGTGTTGTGGGTTGAACTGTGTCCCCAAAAAAGTTATGTTCAAATCCTAACCTGTGGTAAATGTGAATATGACCTTATTTCCAAATAAGGTCTATGCAGATGTAATCAAGTTAAAATGAAGTCAACTTAGATTAGGCCCTAATCCAATTGACTACTGTCTACATAAGAAGAGGAAAATCTATATACAGTCATACAGGGATAATGCGACATGAGCCATAGGCAGAGAATGGAGTAATACAGCTGCAAGCTAAAAAACACCAACAACTGCTGGCAACCACCAGAAGACGAGAAAGAGACGTGGAGCAGGTTCTTCCCCAGGACCTGTAAAAGGAACCAATCTTGCCAACACCTTGATTTCAAATAACCGTTTAGAATTTGGAAAATAACTTTCTGGTTTTTTAAGCCACCCAGATTATGGTAATTTGTATGCCAGTCACAGGAAACCAATGCAATCATTATTTTGCCAGAATAATGTAAAAAATACTTTAATTTACTCTTAAAAACCTACCTGATGGGAAAATATATGTATTTATCTAGAAAATAATACTTCGTAACACTAAATATTTATTTACCATATGACCCTGTATTTACACTCTTGGGCATTTATCTATCCCAGAAAAATAACAACTTATGTTCAAACAAAAACCTATACATGAAGGTTCACAGCAGCTTTATACAAAATATACCAAAACCAGAAACAATTCAAATGTCCTGCAATGGGAAAATGGTTAAACAAAATATGACCTCCACACACTTGAATACTATTCAGCAATAAAAGGAAATGAACTATGATACATGCAACAGCTTGGCTGGACCTCAAGGGCATTATGCTTAGTGAAAAAAGTCAACCATAAAAGGTCCCATACTATATGATTCTATTTATACAGCATTCTTGAAATGAGAAAACTATAGAGATGGAGAACAGATGGGAATGGAAAGAGGGCATGACTGTAAAATGAGGGAGTTCCTTTATGGGAATGGAACAGTTCTGTAACCACCACCATACACACATGAACAAACACATAAAATCTGATAAAAACAAAATAAAGTCTGCGATCTAGCATATTCATATTTTTACATAAATAAAGAGTATTAGGCTGTGGGTTGTGTTTTGTTTTGCTTGTTTGTTTTTTGTAAAAAGCACATCCCCACTAGTTTCCTATGCAGGTAGCCATGTTTTATGTGTATAAGATCATGTTTTAGTTATTTGTGTGGGTTTATTATAAGCAAAATTAAGGTAGTTAACAGTCCTATGCCAATGTTTATTAACTGGTTTTCATATTACAATACAGTTCTATGAAACTGGGAAAAGAGCTCCAGAACTATAAGTACTATATTTGCAATTTCCTGTAAGTCTATTAATTCTTTCAAAATTACAAGTTTTAGGGGAAATGCTTTTTGAAGGAAAAAAGAGGGATATAATATAAGAAATCAGTACCAGAAAAATATTTTGTTTCTTACCTTTAGACTCTTTAGATAATTTGAAAGCATACTGGGATGGAAGCGATTTTCTTCTGCAACTTGACTGTCATATCTTGGTCCTAACATTGTCTTCAGAGGTAAGAATTTTCCTAAACAACATTAAGATGGGTAATAATTTTCATCAAGGAAAATGTTTCAGGATAAAACTGTATCATTAATAATTTGCAAAATTAATTTCTTTAAATAGTTTAAATGGAAAAATATCTGTAAATTTGACTGTTCATGAAGTATTCTCAATCTACCTTATACTTTTTAAAAGATACTGACTGGGAATTTCTAAGGGTAACATAAATTCTAAACATTGATAATCAAAGATAACAGCAAAATAAAAATACCCAGTGAATGGAACTTCTGTATAGAAGCTAAATTCTAAACCATTATACTAAAAAGCTATTGCCTTAATACTTTCAAAGTCATGCTAGAAAACTGATAATGAAATGAAATAAATCAATAATTTAAAACTCCTAATCATTGTTTTTTAATATGAAGTTGAAAGTTTCTCCATCTTAGAACTTTATTCTGTACCTCAAAGTTCTAAGATATGCTAATTCTGAAAGGATTCTAATAACCAAAATCACTGCTTCAACTACTAGCAGTGCTTATAACATCAGCAACAAAGAGTAACCTTTTTGGCCTTTTCTTTTTCTGAATCACAATGTGTATAGGAGAAGTCACCTTTTACAATCAATTTTTTAAATCACCCATTTTAACTTATTTTTACACAATTGCATTCATATTGCTAAATCTAATGGTCAGTTCTCAGTTCTCACCTTACTTAAGCTGTCAGCATATGAAACAATTGGTCACTTTTCTCTCTCTTGAGTCACATCTTTCATTTGCCTTCCAGGATCCTACTTGCTCCTGGTTTCCCCCCTATCTCTCAGGTCTCTCCTGAGTCTCCTTTACTGGTCTTCTCATAGAGCCCTCTAGGTTTTGTCCCAGAGCTCAGTCCTTGAAGTTCTTTTCTACCAACATTCACCTTCTTGATGTTTCATCTGGTCTCATGGCTTTAAAAACTATCAATACACTGATGACACAAATTCATATCTCCAAACAAACCTTTCCTTATCTCTGTCTTAGTCTTTATTTGATGTCTTTACTTGATGTCTTAATATCAGACTTGACCTCCAAATCTGAGCTCTCAGTATTCAAACTCCAAGACCCACTCCTCTCAGAGTCTTCCCCTTCTCAACTAATTATACCAATTTTCTTCCAGCAGCTTAGGCCAAAAACTTCAGAGTTAACCTAACTCCTTCCCTTCTCTCATACCCAGCTAATGTGTCAGCACACGCTGTGATAGCTACTTTCAAAATAGATCCAGACTCTAACTACTGCTTATCAGCTCCACCATCATCTTGCCTAGATTATACTTCATTTAGTTCATTTAAAAGGAGCTCTGATAGCGTAGTAGTTACAAATCAGGCTGCAAACCTTAAGGTCAGCAGCTCGAAACTACTAGCTGTTCCGCTGGAAAAAGATGAGGTTTTCTGCTCCCGTAAAGATTTACAGCCTCAGAAACCCTGTGCAGAATCGCTATGAGTCGGAATCGACTTGACAGCCCTTAACAGCAGTTCACTTAAGGAGTCCTGGTAAGATAAGCATTGGTCTGCTAAGTGAAAGGTCGGCAGTTCAAACCCACCAGCCACTCCTTGGAAACCTGATATGAGTAGGAACCAACACGAGGGCATTTCCAACAGTTTATTTAACAGCTATTTAATGAGTACCTATTATGTACCCAAAGAAGCACTGGGTAGTACAAGCAAGAGTTCCAAAACTAGTCAAAAATTTGGAGGTTCAAACTCACCAGCTGCTCCTTGGAAACCCTATACAGGGTCTCTGTGGATTGGAATAGACTCGACGGCACTCAACAACAACAACAAACTACCAAAAGGTGCCACAGAAAACAGGCGTGGCAGGCTGCTTCTGAAAATCACAGCCTTAAAACTTTAAAGAACAGTTCTCTACATACATGGCATTGCCAAGAGTCTGGATCTACTCAGTAGCAACTAACAACAACTATGTGCCAAGCGTTATTGTAGAAGCACACATGGAATACACATAAAATATACATGAAAAATACATGCATATACACAGAGAGATAAAAATCCCTTCCCTCATAAATCTTACGTTCTATTCTGGAAAAAACTACCAAAAATAATAAACATCATTAAAAAAATTAAACAATCCAATGTGATAAAACTTGAAAGATTAGATAGGAAACTTAGAGGGTCGTGAGTTTATGTTAGTGAGGGAGGAACACGTCAAGAAAGGAGGGTACAGACTGTTGCACAACTGGAAGAATGGAATCAATATCACTGAATTGTGCACATAGACATCAATGTGTGTTTTGTTGAGTATATTCTCAACAACAAAAAATAATTTTAAAAATAATTTTTTAGCACAGTCTGTTAGAGGTAATCTCTTAAGATTCATCCCAATAGACATCTCCTTCGCATTGCTATCTGAAAAAGCCAATCCAGTTTCCACCAGCTCTTACAACCTTCATTTTCCTTCCATCCAACATCAGCGTGCAAAATTAATCATCATTATCAGTCTTATATATATACCCTTAACATCTGCCACCCTTAGCCCCATTACACAGTCATACTCAGCTGAGAAAAACTCAGACTTCAGGTACCAAGCTCCTGATTTCTTTGCACTTACACCCATGTGGCTGAGGATCCTATGTAGTATCACACAGCCAGACAAAGGGGTAACACTATAAATCCTAATCTCCAATCTTTTCCAGGCTCCCACCTCTTTTCCAACTGTAAGTATTTTGTCATTCCATTGGGGAGGGGGCAGCCACATATTATGAAGTCATGTTATGGAGTTACATAAACTTAACATACTTCAGGTATCATTTAAACAATTTACATACATTACTTCAAATGTAAGGTGCTGTTGTTAGGTTAGATGGACTCACAGAAACTCCCTACGACACATAGTAGAAATGTCCCATGGGGTTTTCTAAGCTATAATCTTTATAGATGCAGACTAGGTCTTTTTTCAGTAGAACTGGGAGGATTCAAACAGCCAACCTTTTGGTAGCAGTCTAGCACTTAATTGCTGCACCACCTGGAGTACTAACAATAAAGTTGTTGTTGTTATGTGCCGTGGAGTCAGTCCCGACTCATAGCGACCCTGTACAGGGTTTCCGAGGCTATAAATCTTTATGGGAGCAGAAAGCCTCATCTTTCTCCCGCGGAACAGCTGGTAGTTTCGAACTGCTGACCTTGTAGTTCGCAGCCCGATTTGTAACCACTACGCTACCAGAGCTCCTTAACAATAAAGTAGGTACTGTTATTATCTCCATTTTACAGATGAAGAAACCAAAACAAGAAGACTAAGTAATTTGCCCAAAGCCACACCACTTATAAATAACAGACCTGTGCCTACTCAACACTACCTCTCTATGAACAGAAACTTGCCTCACCTTTGCAGTTAATCTACTGTTGTTATTGTAATTGTTGTACATAGCAACCCTATATACAACAGAAGGAAACACTGCCCAGTCCTACACCACCAATCCCACAATCATTGCTACATCTGAGCCCATTGTTGCAGCAACTGTGTTAATCCACCTCATTGAGGGTCTTCATCTTGTTCGCTGGCCCTCCCTCTACTTTACCAAGCATGATGTCCCTCTCCAGGGACTGGTCATTCCTGACACTATGTTCAAGTACTAAAGAAGAAGTCCCACCATCCTCCCTTCTAAGGAGCATTCTGGCTGTACTTCCTCCAGGACAGATTTATGTGTTCTTCTGACAGTTCATCATATATTCAATATTCTTCGCCAACACTATAATTCAAATGCATCAATAATTCTTCAGTCTTCCTTATTCACTGTCCAGCTGTCACATATATATGAAGCAACTGAAAATACCAGTTTGAGTCAGATGCACGTTAGTTCTCAAAATGACACCTCTGCTGTATCTCAGCCCATTTAACCTTTCTCTCCCATCCCTCCTACTTTTAAAGTTCAATTCTTAGTTTTTGTTCTTGATTTCTTTCCTTCTTACCTTCTGAAGAACCCTCAATCAACTGCCCCCACACACATCATGCCACCTTCAGTTCCACCTTCAGTTCCTCATACTCATCACAAGGTCAGTGGTTCAAACTCACCAGCTGCTCCTTGGAAACCCTATATAAGTTCACTGTGAGTCAGAAGTGACTCAATGGCACTTAACACAAGAAGTCTGTCCACCACCACTGATCTGTCAGTTTACAACACTGTGGTAGCTTGCCTGTTGCTGTGATGCTGGAAAATATGCCACCAGTATTTTGAATGCCACCCGAGTTATTCATGGTGGACAGGTTTCAGCTGAGTTTACAGACTAAGACAAACCTGGAAAGAGAAGAGCTGGCCTACTTCTGAATTTCAGCCACCGAAAAACTTAAGAATAGTAGTCAAACACTGTGAGACAACACCAGAATATTGAATACTGAAACATAATTAATAGCACCAGAATATTGTCAGATATAGTGGCGGAAGATGAGCCCCTCAGGTTGGAAGACACTCTATTACTAGGGAAGAGCTGCCTCCTCAAAGTAAAGTTGAATATGTTGACACGAATGGAGTAAAGTTTTCGGGACTTTCATTTGCTGATGGGTCATATCTCTAAATGATAATAAACAGCTTCACACATCCACTAATAATTGGAACATGGACTGTATGAATTATGAATCTAGGAAGATTGGAAGTTGTAAAAAATTAAATGGAACACATAAAGATTGATATCCCTGGTATTAGTGAGCTTAAATGGACTGGTATTGGCCATTTTTAATCTAGCAATCACATGGTTTACTATACCACAAATGAAAAATTCAATAGGAATGGTGTTACATTCATCATCAAAAAGAACATATCAACATCTATCTTGAAGTGTAATGCTGTCTGTGATAGGATAATAGCCATGTGTCTACAAGGAAGACCAGTTAATACCACTATTATTCAAATTTACATTGTTTTTTTTTGTTGTTGTTAAGTGCCTTCGAGTCAGTAACGACCCATAGCGACCCTGTACAGGGTTTCCGAGGGTGCAAATCCTTACGGGAGTAGAAAGCCTCATCTTTCTCCCGCAGAGCGACTGGTAGTTTCGAACCGCTGACCTTAAGGCTCGCAGCCCGATTCGTAACCACTACGCTACCAGAGCTCCTTGTTTTTGTTGTTAGGTGTCATCAAGTCGGTACCGACTCATAGCGACCTTATGCACAGCAGAAGGAAACACTGCCAGATCCTGGGCCAACCTCACTATTGTTGCCACATTTGTACGTACCCACCACTAAAGCCAGTGATGATGAAATTGAAGAATTTTACTAAATTCTTCAGTCTGAAATTGATAAACATGCAATCAAGATGCATTAATAACTACTGGTGACTGGAATGCAAAGATTGGAAACAAGGAAGGATCAGTAATTGAAAAATAATGGTCTCAGTGATAGAAACAATGCTGGTGATCACAAGACATAATTTTGCAAGACCAACAGTTTCTTCATTGCAAACACCTTTTTAAACAACATAAAAAATGACTATTAACACGGACTTCACCAGATGAAAGACACAGAAATCAAACTAAATACATCCATGGAAAGAGATGGTGAAAAAGCTCCATATCATCAGCCAAAACAAAACCAGGGGCAGACTGTGAACAGATCATCAATTGCTCATATGCAAGTTCAGGCTGAAGCTGAAGAAATTAAAATGAGTCTACAAGAGACAAAATATGATCTTAAACATACCCCACCTGAATTTAGCAATCATCTCAAGAAAAGATTAGATGCATTAGGCACTATGACTGAAAACCAGAAGAGTTGTGAGATGACATCAAGAACATCACACAGGAAGAAAGCAAAAGGTCTTTAAGAAGACAAGAAAGGAAGGAACAAAAAGGATGTCATAAGAGACTCTAAAACTTGCTCTCCAGAGTAGAGATGCTAAAGCAAATGGGAGGACTGAGGAAGGAAAAGAGCTGACCAAAATTTCAAACAGGAGCTCAAGAAGACAAATATAGTGAAATGTACAAAGATCTGGAGTTAGTAAACCAATAGGTTGAACACGCTCAGCATTTCTCAAGCTGAAAGAACTAAAGAAACAAATCCAAGCCTCAACTTGCAATACCTAAGGATTCTTTGGGCAAAATACTGAATGATGCAGAAAGCATACAAAGAACAAGGAAGGAATACACAGAGTCACTATAGGAAAAAAAAAAAAAAAAAGTCAGTGTTCAAACATTTCAAGAGGTAGCATGAGATCAAGAGCCAATGATAATGAATTAAAAGTCCAAGGTACACTGAAGGCATTAGTAAAGAGTAAGGTTCTGGGAACTGATGGAATACACCTGAAATCTTTCAACAAACGGCTAAGCACTAGAGTCACTCACTTAACCTATGTCAAGAAATCTGGAAGACAGCTACCTGGCCAACTCCTTGAAAGAGTTCCACATTTGAGCCCATTCCAGAGAGGTGACCCAACAGAATGTGGAAATCACTGAACGATATCATTCATCTCTCATGCAAGGAAAATTCTGCTAAAGGTATTTCAAAAACAGCTGCAAGCGTACATTGACAGGGAGTTGCCAGAAGTTCAAGCTGGATTCAGATGAGGACATGGAGCGAGGAATATCACTGCTGACGTCAAATAGATCTTGGCTGAAAGCAGAGAATACCAGAAATATGTTTACCTGTGCTTTATTAACTATGCAAAAGCTTTCAAATATGTGAATCAAGACAAACTATGGACAACATTGTGGGAAATGAGTATTCCGGAACACAGGAAAGCAAGTTTCAGAGTTTCTTCGGACATCCATTTTGGTCTTTTCCTTCCTTCTTGTCTTATTAATGGCCTTTTGCTTTCTTCTTGTATGATGTGCTGGATGTCATCCCACAACTCTTCTGGTTTTCAGTCATTAGTGTCTACATCAGATCCGTTCTTGAGATGATTTCTAAACTCAAATGGGATATAATCAAGGTCATATTTTGGTTCTCATGGACTTGTTTTAATTTTCTTCAGTTTCACCTGAACTTGCATATGAGCAATTGATTGATAATCTGTTCCTCAGTTTTCCCCTGGTTTTGTTTTGGCTGATGACATGGAGCTTTTCTACCATCTCTTTCCATATATGCAGTCAATTTGTTTTGTACGCATTCCATTATGTCGTTTAAAAAAGTATTTGCAACGAAGCCATCGGTCTTGCAAAATTCTATCATGCGATCTCCAGCATTATTTCTTATCACCAAGGCTATATTTTCCAACTACTGATCCTTCCTTTTTGTTTCCAACCACTGAACTCCAATTACCAGTAGTTATCAATCCATCTTGATTGTATTTGATAAATTTCAGACTGAAGAAGTTAGTAAAATTCTTCATTTGCATCATTACTAGCTTTAGTGGTTAGTGTGCATATTTTAATAACAGCTGTATTAACTGGTATTCCTTGTTGTTGCTGTTGCCAATCCTGTGGTTCAAACCAACCTTTCAGTCCAGTACTTTATCCCACAGTGTCAATACCAGGATGGATACTGTCCTATCACAGCCAGCATTGTACTTCAAAATAGATCTTGAGATGTTCTTTTTGATAATGAATGCGATGCCATGGAAAGACAGAGCAGCTGCAGACTCAAGGCCCGTGGACTGAGTACGTCTGTATGCCTATGGTACATGGTTGGCACAGAATGTGCCCTTTGGACATTTAAATAAATATATTTTTTCTGTTTTGTTTTGTAGGCATGCATCAATTTTTTTGTTTTGTTTACTTGTGACATATACAATGTAAATGGGGCCAGCGCGTTTTTTGGTTGTAAATGTTTTAGTTATATCATGTTAGGCACAAGTATGACTTAAAAATTTTCTTTACTTAGAGATTATGCATATAGTTTATAGGTGTCAAGCTGACTAGGCCAGGACTTCTAGTGGTTTAGCAATTAAGATGTGCTTATTCCCATGGTGATGAAACCTAATGCAGGCATACATAACTATGATGATTGCTATGTACAGCCAATCAACTGAAAGGACGTTTCCTTGGGCGTGTGGCCTGCTCCCAATATAATGGACATGTGGGATAGGCTGTCTCTCTTTTCCACTGGGGACCTGGAACTCTACAGTTGTAAGTCATTCCCTTGATAATAAATCTCATATATACACATACATGTATGTTTGTTGTTGTTATGTGCCGTGGAGTCGGTTCCAACTCATAGCCACCCTGCACAGGGTTTCAGAGACTGTTAATCTTTACGGTAGCAGAACGCCTCATCTTTCTCCCATGGAACAGCTGGTAGTTTCAAATTGCTGACCTTGCGGTTCACAGCCCAATTCGTAACCACTACGCTACCAAGAGCTCTGCTTCTGATAGACAAAGACAAATAAAAGAAAACAAAGACCACTTTTCTAGAATCTAATTCCAACTGAATTTCAAATATAGTGGTAGCATAGTGATTACAAATCAGGCTGCTAATCTCACAGTCAGAAATTCAAAACTACCAGCTGTTCCGTGGAAGAAAGATGAGGCTTTCTGCTCCTGTAAAGATTTATAGCCTCGGAAACCCTGTACAGGGTTGCTGAGTCACAACACACAACAACAACATATATATATATATTTATAGGAGGTCTGGTAGTGTAGTGGTTACGAATCTCAGGGTCCGCAATTTGAAACTACCAGCTGTTCCGTAGGAGAAAGATGAGGCTTCCTGCTCCCATAAAGATTTACAGCCTCAGAAACCCTGTAAAGGGTCGCTATGAGTGGGAACTGACTCCATAGTACTTAACAACAACAGCACACAAACACACACATACATACATATGTTTCACTGGTTTTGCTTCTCTAGAAAACCTGGCCTAAGACAGACATAGTGGCAGCAGCAAAGGGCTGAAGCATAGCAGCAGTTGTGAGGATGGTGCAGGACTGGGCGGTGTTTCATTCTGTTGTACATACGGTCTCTATGGATCAGAACAGTCTGACAGCATCTAACAACAACAGGCAGCCTGGCCATGTTACTGTCCAACTAATGCTTCATTTGTACTCTTTTATAGCCAACTTTAAAATAAAATAAAAAAACTAAATATATATGAGTCTATCATAACTTCCTCACCTCCAATTCACTATGTGTACATGTGTAGACAAATAGAATTATTTACTACTCTGTAACTGAACGTAACTTAGCTTTTGCGCTCCAATTTAAGGTAGCAGACAGTTCAATCAGAAGTCTCCTCCTCACTCCTCCTTTTGTCCTAGAAATGATTCGCTATGGGTTGGAATCGACTCGACGGCACTTAACAACAACAACAAAGAGATGATTACAAGGAGCTCTGGTAGCATAGTGGTTATGAATCGAGCTGCAAACCACAAGGTCAGCAGTTCGAAACTACCAGCTGTTCCACAAGAGAAACATGAGGCTTTCTGCTCCTGTAAAGATTTACAGCCTCGGTAACCCTGCACAGGGTCACTATGAGTCGGAACCGATTCCACGGCACATAACCACTACCACCACCAGAGATGATTACATTCTTAGAAGGCAGAATCCCTGGTATCAGGAGAGGAACAATTGCTGTTTCAGGCACCATCTCTTGTCTTCATTAGTCCCAGCAAACTAAACCTACTACATCTAGTCTTTGGATATTATTAGTTTCCATCCTAGCAAGGAATTCTTCAATCAAATCCAATGTGGCTTCTGATCCCCTCAGTACCATTGAAAGTGTTCATCAGGGTCAACAACTTCCATGTTGCTACCAACTTCCCTAGGATCTTACTCATTATCTCAGCAGCATTTAACATATCTGACAACTCCTTCCTTGAAGAGCTTCTTGGCTACCAAAACTGGTCATAAAACATCTGGGAAACAACCTGCTCTTGCTCTTCCATAGCAACCTCAGAGATCACATGTTTAAAAGGACAGCATCCTAAAATGAAAAGAGCACAGAGAGTCACCATTTGGAGAAGAGAGTTGTTCAGATTAATAAGGGCATACATTAATATGAAGTATAAAATTTGGGGAGTTGTTAAGAGAAACTAGCATTGTTTATCATGACTAATCAAATACTATGTCTTTAAATATTGCCTTTATGCTGTCTCTTTATGCTGATGACTCTCAAATGTATGTGTCCAACTTCAAACTTCTCTGAATCTCAAATCATATATCCAACTGTCAACTCAGTATCTCTATTTAAGCAACAGGATCTCCACCAAACTGCTTCGCCCCCACTAAACTCTAATGATACTGTTTCATAAACCAGAAACTTAAGACCTAATTTTTACTCTTTCCATTATTCTGCATGGAACAAGTTCTATCCATTCTCCTTTTTAAATACGGTGGTCGTGGTGGTTGTGGGCCAACAAGTCAGTTCCAACTCACAGCTACCCTGTACAGGGTTTCTGAGGCTGTAAATCTTTACGGGAGAAGAAAGCCTCACATTTTTCTCCCGAGGAGCAGCTGATAGATTCGACCTGCTGACCTTGTGGTTAGCGGCACAGAAGCTAAGTGATTTTATGTTGTAATAGTCATCTACTATTAATAAATTAGAATTTCTTTCTTCAAAGCGTTCACCTGGAATCTATTACTCGGAAAAAGGAGACTTCTTCAAAAATAAACTTTAGTTCTACTTCCACGAGCTCTCCTGATTAAAAGTCTGGTTTAATGAGTGATGGTGACCCATTAACGGGCAGATTACCTATAATCAGTACCATCTATGGACTCCTGATGTGGCACTGTAGAATCAGCACTGGACTATGAACCACAAGGTCAGCAGTTCAAACCCACCAACTGCTCCTCAGAAACCCTATATAGAGTTGCTATGAGTCAGAACTGACTCAACAGCACTTTAACAACAACATCTATGGGAGGCGCTGTGGAGTCCTGGTGTGTTGCTACAGAATACACAGTGAACCATGAGGTCAGTTTGAACCGATTCAATGGCACTTCACAACATATTCTAATTCTAGATAATTATGAACTTCTAGCACAAACATGCAATCTAGTTCTTCCAACGAGAAAATTTAAGCAGTCATAATGTACATTCCTCAATACACAAAATATCAAAGAAATTCTATAATAAGTACAAATTACTTTTATGATTGAAAAAAAAAACTGAGAAAGAAAACAGGTGGCGGTGTTAGGTGACACTGAGTCAATTTCAAGTCATAGTGGCCCTCTGTAAAGACTACTGCCAAGTCCTCACCACCATCACAAACGGTTACTATGTCAAACCCATTGTTGCAGCCACTGTGTCCAACCATCTTATTTACTATGGCACACCTCAGTCTAAAGCATGACCTACCATTTCAGAGATCTCTTTTACAGCGGATTTGCCCGCTGCTTTTTCCATGACCATTGATTGTAAATCCAAGTAGAATGAAATTCTTGTCAACGTCAATCTCTTCTCCATTTATCATGATGTTGCTTACTGATCCAGATGTGAGAATTTCTACCTTCTTTATGTTGATATGTAATCCATATTGAAGATTGTAGTCTTTGATCTTCATCGGAAGGTGTATCAAGTCCTCTTTGCTTTCAGCAAGCAAGGTTGTGTCATCTGCAGATGCTGTTCTTGTTATGTGCCATAGAGTTGGTTCCGACTCATAGTGACCCTGTACAGGGTTTCCGAGGCTGTAAATCTTTAAGGGAGCAGAAATCCTCATCTTTCTCCCAAGGAATAGCTGGTAGTTTCAAGCTGCTGACCTTGCGGTTCGCAGCCCGATTCGTAACCACTACAATAGCAGAGCTCATAGTAGGTGGTTAATGAGTCTTCCTCCAATCCTGATGCTGCCTTCTTCCTCATATAGTCCCACCTTCTAGGATTATTTGCTTATTTGCTCAGCATACAGACTGAATAAGTACGCTGAAAGTATACAAACCTGATACCCAAACCTATCCTCTTGTTCTGTTCAAATGACTGCCTCTTGATCTACATACAAGTTCTGTATGAGCACAATTAAGTGTTCTGAAATTCCCTTTCTCTGCAATGTTATTTATAATTTGTTATGATCAACACAGTCAAATTTTCTATGCATAGTCAACATAACACAGGTACATATCTTTCTGGTATTCTCTGCTTTAAGCCAAGATCCATATGACATCATCAATGATAGCCCTCATTCTGCATCTTCTTTTGATTCCACCTTGAATTTCTGGCAGTTCTTTGTCTAAGTACTTCTCAACCAATTTTTTAATTATCTGCAGCAAATTTTTACTTATGTGTGATATTAATGATACTGTTCAATAATTTCTGCATCCAGTTAGATCATCTTCCTTTGGAATGGGCACAAATAAGTAAATATGAAAGGCAGGAAATGAAAATGTGTGTAAAATTCTTTATTTTTCACTACAGCTTGCAAGAATGTTGCTAGTATATCCTGTTCTACTACACATCACAAAAGAAGTTATACAAATAACAAAGTACACAGAAAGTAATCAACATCATTATTCAAACCACAATAAGATACAACTACACACCTATTGCTCTGTGAGTGCCTCAGAATCAGTTCGGACTCACAGCAAACCTATTAAGGTTTTCAAAGCTGTAAATCTTTGCAGGAGAAAACAGCCTCAGTTGGTGGGTTCGAACCACCAGGCCTGTGGTTCATAGTTCAGTGTTTATCTTACAGAGCCACTGTACTCCAAACACACCTAGTAACATGGCTAGAATTAAAAAGACTATTGGAAACGATGTGGAGTAAATGGAACTCTCACAAATTGATGGTGGGAATATAAAATATTACCAGAAAAGACTTTGTCAGTTTATTAAAACATTCAGCAGACATCTACCGTGATCACCACTCTTCTAGAGAGAGATTCAGTCATGAGAAAACTAAAGCATACAAAAACTTGTACATGACGTTCATAGCAGCTTTATTTGTAACAGGCAAACTCTGGAAATTCAAGTGTCCTGCTCAACAGATAAATTGTAGTATATCCTGCAATGGAATACTACTCAATAATAAAAATTACTACTTTTTAAAAAACACTCCCACTCTTCCTCCCACATTCATTCACCTTGCTCTATCCATAGATAGAAACCCTATATAGGGTCACTATGAGACAGAACAGATTCGACAACACTTAACAACAATAATCCTTTAGCCCGTGAATCACTCTCCCTTCCCTCCCATTCCTGGTAATCATCAAAGAATGTTTCTTTCAGCGTGAAAACCTTTTCTTGACAATAGCAGTCTCATTTAATATTTGTCCTTTTGTGCTTGACTAATTTCATTCAGCATAATGTCCTGTAGGTTCATCCATGTTATGAGGTGTATCCCAGATCCTTTATTCTTGAATGTTGCATAGCATTCCATTATGTGTATGTACCAAAGTTTGTTTATTCATTCTTTCATTAATAGGCATTTAGACTGATTCCGTCTATTTGCTGTTGTAAATAGTGATACGAAGACAGTGAGTGGCTCTTATTTCTCTAGGATAAATACCAAGTCGAGGGATTGCTGGGTCTTACGGTATTTCTGTTTCCAACTTTTTGAGGAAGTCCACACCATTTTCAGAGGCTGCATCATTTTACAGTTCCTCCAGCAGTGTATGAGGATTCCAGTTCTAAAAGTGAATGACTATTGATACATGCAATAACATGAATCTCAAAATACATATACTTAATGAAAGAACCAAGAATCTTTCACCTAAAAGAGTATACAGGCAGCCCTCACATAGCACAAGTACTATTCCTAAGTCTGTCTTTAAGAAGACTATCTACATAATCATAAGTTAAGTGTGGTTCATATCTACCGTCTTTAAGTCAAATGTTTGTCTTAGAATACAGTGTGAAGGGGTTTCAAAAAGTTTGTGGATAATGAAATTTAGAGATAATGGAATTTTCCCACTAACTTTTGTAAATCCCCTCACAGACAGTGTACCCTTCTATGCATAAATATCTTTTCAAAAAACATATCCAGATACACTAAAATATCTTACAATAAAACATTTTTATGCCTGTAGCTAAAAAAAAATCCAAATGTTATTACAAACCATTGTATGTACCTTGAATTTTTTTTAATATAATAGGCTTTCTGGGAGTTGGTACATAAACGACATGTTGTACATAGGAGTTTGATTCATAAGGGAGTTCAAAAAGTTCATGGAAAATTTCCAGTATCTTTTTATTCTGTTTTCCACTAACTTTCTGAATCTCCCTTGAACAAACAAATACTCTGACATTGGTAACTCAGGGACTACTACCTGTATATTATCTACTTTCATTTACTTTTTAAATTCTAGAAAATGTGGTGCTAGGGAATAATGCGCTGGACCACAAAGTCAGTTTGAGCTGCAATGTCGGCGGTTGAAACCCACAGTCGCTCCTCAGAAACCTCATGCAGGGTTGCTATGAGTCGGAACCAACTCAACGGAACTTAACATTCTATAAAGACAAGAAACAGATGGTGGCTTCCTGAGGAAGGCTTAGAAATGGAAGTAAACTTTGATCGGTGATTTCATAGAATGCGAACCCAATATAATCAAGCCAGTTGCCTTCAAGTGGACCCCATGTAAAACGGCATAGAACTACTCTACACAGTTTTCTTGGCTGTAATCTTTACAGAGCTCTGGTAATGTAGTAGTTACGAATCAGGCTGCTAACCTCAAGGTGGGCAGTTTGAAACTACTAGCCATTCCACGGGAGAAAGATGAGGCGTTCTGCTCCCGTAAAGATTTACAGCCTTGGAAACCCTGTACAGGGTCGCTATGAGTCAGAACCGACTCCACGATACTAAACAACAACAACAATCTTTACAGTAGCAGATCACTAGGCTTTTCTTCTCTGGAGGTGCTGGGTAGGTTCCAACCACCAACCTCTAGGTGAGATGTTATGTTGTTAAGATGCTGCGGAGTTGACTCAGCTCATAGCAACTTTGTATAGGGTTCCCGAGCAGCGGCTGGTGGGTTTGAACCGCCCACCTTGCAGTTTATAGTCCAGTGCTTATCCTACAGTGCCACAGTAGTTGAGTGCAAACAGCTTGCACCACCCAGGAAACATACAAAGACACATACATACATTCAAAATTCATGAAACTATACACTTGAAACGTAAAGCTTATTGTATGTGACATTCAATAAAGGTTAGAAATCCACAAGAAACTCTAGTACCCTAGTCTCATTCACGCCCCATAATCCCGCTGGGAACCTTCCCCTCCACTTTCTGTTAGTCCTCCTGCAACTCAACACTGACACCGTCCCCTTCCAAGAATTCTGAAAGATTCACAAACTTCTGTCTGAGCTTCAAAGTACTGTATATTTCTGGGTCCTCGGCTTCTGCCCACACAAACCTTCTGTCTACCTTCGCGATCACAATATTTAGTCTTACAGGCTAGTGACAAGTGTCCCCACCCACCGACCAACCCTCTCCTGTCCTGGTTCCCACGTATCCACAGTGCTTCATCCGACTGAGCACATCTCCATCCCGAAATACCACTAACGGGCTCGGAACCACCAAAAGCTGCGCCCTTCAGACGGCCCACTCCAGAGCTAACCAAGTGATTCAGACTCCCTCCCGCCCGGGTTACCTGCCACCGGCTGGCCACGCCGCGGACAGTTCAGCCACCGCGGCGGGATCTTGTTATGAGCCATGTCTTGGGGCCGCGGGGCCGCGGAGAGCCGCCCCCCCTACAGCAACGCTTGCCGTGCCTCCGCGGCTGCTGCCCCGCGTGGTCCGCTCCGCCTCGAAGGCCCGAGGCACCAGAATCCAGCCGGGGTCCGAATCTTAGCAGCTCCTCCACGGGTAACGTCAGGGTCAGCGCGCCACTTTCACTCAGACTCAACTCCGCCGCTCCAGGAGTGCCCACAATGCACTGCAACTTCCGCCCTCAAGACCCCGCCCCCTTCTTTTCGAGGTCAGAGGGGAAGAAGGGAAACTCCGCGGAGGGAAAGGAAAGCGTTAAGGCCACGGCGAATAGGAGGGGCGAGTCTTCCCTCGTCCCGCCGGGCGGATATCCCGAAGCGCGCTTTAGGATGCTTTTGCGCAGATGCAAAACCGGTATTTCTTTTCTTTTCCCAGCCCGACTATCAAGATAAAGCACCGAAAGTGGAAGAAAATTAAGCCTCTTTCCACTCGTAACCTACCCTGCCGCTTTCATGAAGACGCTTGCCTTTGTAATGAAAGGGTGTTCCCACCGCTACACTCAGGACGTTCGTCATCCCTTTTTAAGATTGGCGCCATGGCTGGATCTGAGTTTGATAAGGGTTTAGGGAATGGTTTCTCTGATGCATCAGGGAAACAAATTTTAGAAAAATTCTAAGAGCAAGGGATCGGAGGACCAGAAGTGGGTAAAATATGTCTTGGAGGGTACTTCTGAGGATTCATGCATGAATTCAAAATGATTTCAAAGCATTTTGGGAGTTTTGTTTGTATATTTCTGCATCAAAGTTCAAACATAACTTGGGAATCTTAGAGAGCTCGTGTCTCAGAAAGTTACTAGCTAATGCATTTGAGTAATGGTGTTGGAGAAGAATATTAGAAATACCATGGACTGCTAGAAAGAACAAAGAAATCTGTTATGGAACAAGTATACCCAGAATGCTTCTTGGAAGCCAGGATAGCGAAATTTCGTCTCTCGTACACCGGACTTACTGTCAGGAGGGACTAGTCCCTGAAGAAGGACATCATGCTAGGTAAAGTGAAGGGCCAGTGAAAAAGAGCAAGAACCCCAATGAGATGGCAACAACAATGGGATCAAGTTTAAAAACGAATGTGATGGTGACGCAGGACCCCACAGTTCTTTTTTGCATAGGGTTTCTATGAGTTGGAATTGATGATAGGCTACGGAACCACAGTATCTAATTGGCAAAGGCAAAATTTCAGAGTGGGATACCGCTTACTCGTGGGTGTTTTCCATTTCCTTTTCAATAGTCTTTCCTTTCATATTAAGCAGGAGTGCTTGGAACCATGTTATAAATGTCACCCCATAATAAGACTTCTTTAGTTAACAGATTGGATTCCTTAAAATATTAATACAAAGCTGGATGTGCAAATTAGTTATAAGGTGGTGGTTGTTATGTGCCGTGGAGTCAATTCCGACTCATACTGACCCTGTACAGGATTTCCGAGGCTGTAAATCTTTACGGGAGCAGAAAGCCTCATCTTTCTCCCGCGGAACAGCTGGTAGTTTCGAACTGTTGATCCTGTGGCTCGCTGCCTGATTCATAACCACTGTGCTACCAGAGCTCCTTCAATCATAAGGTAGCAGTTTGAATTTCAGTACCAATTGAAACTTCAGGAATGCACGGCTTTGGAGAATATATTTTGACAGGTATAGGACTTACTGGGCAGGTCTATCTCTAAAAGCCTCTTGGTAGGAGTGGACATTCTCCCATAAATATGGTCCAAAGCATATGTCTCTAAAGCAACCAGAATTTCAGATCAGACTCCTGGTCTACCCTGATGTTGCACATGCTAAGACTTTTTAGTGAAAGTGCCACTGTTTCCTGACAACACCCAGTTTCCTTGCAGTCTGCCCAAATAACACCCAATTCCTTTCTCTTCGAGCAGGATAAAGTGGATAACATGCTCAGCATGGTGAAATATTTGGTTTTCCAACTCTCCTCCATGGATGGGAAAGCGAGCCTGGTTCTAGGAGAGTATCTTACATTCCCCTAGGAGACCAGGGAGCTCAGACCTAGGCCTACAGAGTTCCCACGAGATTTCCTACCACCAGGCAGTGAGCAGTTAGTTCTGTTGGCTGTAAGGCAACAGTGTGTGCTCAGTTTTTACTCTCAATTTGGTGGGCCCTCTGACTTCCCTTTCCCACAGTAGAGGATAAGATTGTTGTTAAGTGCCATCAAACTCATAAGTACCCTGTATGGGGTTTCCAAGGCTTTAAATCTTCATGGGAGCAGAAAGCCTCATCTTTCTCCCAAAAATGTTAGGATAGAAGAGTAGAATCCAAGTGAATGGACAATCTCTCCTCCCATACCAGGAATCCCTCGCAGTGTTGGGATTTCTGCTATTTGGTAAGAGAGAAAACAGTTACCCACAAAGTAACCAATGTGTCTAAGAGCGGCATAGAAGGAAATCTCATGAGCAAACTCAAATTCACCCTCTTTCTTCTGCCAACCACTCTGAACCTATGGGAATTCAGTCCGCTGGAGCATCCTTTCCATCTGGTCTCCTCAGATGCTCCAGCTACTCCCACAGTCATCAGTGATTTGTAAAGACCAAAGTTCATGTCTTCACATCAATTTCCATACACAATGAGGTCTTGAAATAAAATTACTCCATTTCTAAGGGTGCAGACATATACACAGGTCTAATTCATCAGCCACAAATCTATTGCACCTCTTGGCTGCTAACTGACAGGCTGGTGGTCTATTTTTGACAAATCAGCCATTGAAACAGTGCAGCCTGTGGTGCACCATATACTCAAACACATGAATACCCTGAGTCAGAATGGACTTGACAGCAACTGGTTTTTTTGTTTAGTTTTATTTTCTATAAATCAACTAAATCTTGATTATGAGCTTTTTTCCTGCTAACTTCTGGTATAGTGCTATAGGATAAGCACTGGACTACAAGCCACAAGGTCAGAGGTTAAAACCCAACAGCCACTCTTTGGAAACCCTATACAGGGTCACTATGAGTTGCTATGAGTCAGAACAAATTCAGTGGCACTTAACCACAACAATGACTAAGTAGGAAATTCCAGCTCTGACATTCTTGGGAATTCTTGCCGTACTTCTAGTCCTAGTATTATATCTTGGTTTTAGGAACTCAGACAACACATTTCCAAGTATGGGGTGAAGGGAAAGGTTGGAATATTGGCATTGGCCATCTGCTAACACAGCTTAGGTCAGAATCCTTGCCATGGTCCCCATCAAGTCCAGCAGCTCTCGACTGCTTGTCAACCACACTGTGAGAAAAGGACATCTTTTGTGAAGCTGGGAATCCTGTTCCTCATATCTTCTCTTTCTGGGCACACCTACAGTCATTCTTCTCCAAGGTGCTATAGGGGGAGCAGGACCTGGATTCAGGAACTCTAGAGTCTCAAGCAATAGTCAATACTTTCTTCCACTAAGCAGACGATTCCAATAGAAGGATTAAATGAGTGTAGGTGACTAGACACTTTTGTCAGAAATTAATTTTTTAAGGCTTGACAGAATGAACATACCAAATGAGGGAAGCATCGAAGATGACTCCAATCTTTTTGTCCCAAATACAAAACTCTTTGACTTCTGACCAGCTCTAAGAATCCTGAGACTGTTGTTTTAAATATAATGAACAGCATCCAAAAGATATTTATTGAATCATTTCCCTAAACTGTGAGGAGTTGGATGTATTTTCATTAAAAGACTAGATGCCCCATAATTTTTCCAAAAATAAAAACTTATTTCCAAAAATAAGGGAACTAAGTACAGACACTACTCATTACCAGTAACTATTGTCATCTTGTGGCGTCTGCCTTATAGTGACTCTATAGTACAGAATAGAACTGCCCTGTAAAGTGACCAAGGCTGTAAATCTTTACTGAAGCAGATTGCCTCACCTTATATGTACAGGGCAGCTGGTGGGTTCAAACCTCGAACATTTTGGTTAGTGACTAAACACTTTAACCACTATACTACCAGTGTTCCTCATACAGACAGTCCAAACCAAAAACCAAAACTGCTGCCGTAGAGTCAAATCTGACTCATAGCAACCTTATAGGACAGAGAAAAACTGCTCCGTAGGGTTTCTGAGTCTGTAAATCTTTATATAAGCAGATTGCTCATCTTTCTTGCACGGTGGGTTGAAATGCCTGCCTTTCAGTGAACAGCCCTATATTTAAACCACTGCGCCATCAGGGCTCCTATCCAAAACCCACTGACGTTTGATTAAATAATTATAATCCCGATATCTCACACTAGATGGCGCTAAAAACCAAGTAATCCAATTTATTGCTTTTCCGTAGCCTATGTAGTCAGTCAAGTTATAGATTCCTCCTATCTGTGTGCTTATTCCAAAGGTTAAAGGAACCCTGGTAGCGCAGTCCTTATGTGCTCGGCTGCTAACCAAAAGGTCTGCGGTTCAAATCTACCAGCTACTATGCTGAAAAGATAAGTGGCAGTCAGCTTCTGTAAAGATTTAAAGCCTTGGAAAGCGATGGGGCAGATTACTCTGTTCTATGGTCGGTAGCTGTGATTCAGAACTAGTACCAGCATTCCAATTCCAAAGGTTGAATTTGGCCCAGTTTACCAAATTCATAACAATGGAGGTCAGCCCAATTTACCAAATGATTAAATAATAGTGTGACTTTGTTGTTAAGAGTCAATTCTGACTCACAGTAACCCCTGTACAGGGTTTCCGAGGAGCAGCTGGCGAGCTTGAACCGCTGACCTTACAGTTCCAAGAGACTTTACAGTCCAGTGCATTTACCGACAGCGCCACACCAGGACTCCAGTAGTGTGACTGTTGGTGTTAAGTGCTGTCCAGTCGGTTCCCACCCTTGTGGTTGAAACGAATTTTGCAGTACAGTGCAATAACCCACAGGACCACACCAGGACAAGCAGGGGGTATTTGTTATGCAGCTTATATAAATTTCTGCATTGGAAAGTACTAAAGATTAAAATGCAAACAAAAACTGCTTTCTAAACATTACTGTCAAGGTATGAAGATTTTCAGAAACATAAAAGAACTATGCCTCTGTGTGTTGATAGAAAAAAATGAATCATACTACTGTTTAAATTAGGAGTCCTGGTGTGGCGCTGTGGGTTAATAGCGCCAGATTGCAAAGCCGTTTGAACTGTAAGGTCGGTGGTTCAAGCTCACCAGCTGCTCCTCGGAAACCCTATACAGGGTCGCTATGGGTGGGAACCGACTCGACGGCACTTCACAACAACAACTGTTTAAATTAAGGCAATTATTAAACATTGTCTTTTCATTTCAGAATAATAGAATTTTACATATGAATTGTGCCTTACCATAACAGTGTTCAGACAAAGATTATATTATTTCAGTGCATCCTTAACATTTCTATAAATTGAGCACTGCTATCATCTCCATTTATGGATAAGGAAACTGAGACTCAGAAGTTCATAAACATTCCAAGAACCTTGCACCCAGAAAGTGAAAGAACCAGAGCTATGTGAGATACTGGAAAGAACCAGCAGAGCAGGAAACCTTTGTTCTAACCCAAGCTCGGCCATCCATGCATATTAGACCTAAAGGGAAAAAATCACACACACACCCCACCAACCTCACGTCCGTATTTGAAAAGTGACTTTTGTTGTTGTTGTCAGGTGCCATTGAGTCGGAACCAACTCATAGTGACCCCATGCACAGCAGAACGAAACAATGTCCGATCCTGGGCCAACCTCACTACTGCTGCCACACTTGATGCATCAATGATGCCACCTGGCTGATCCATTTCGTTGGGGGTCTTCCTCTTTTTCTCTGACCCTCCACCTTACCCAGCATGACATCCTTCTCCAGCAACTGTTCTCTCCGGACAATATGTCCAAAGTATGAGAGACGAAGCCTAGCCATCTTGGGCTCCAAGGAGCACTCTGGCTGCACTTCTTCCAAAACAGATCTATTGATTCTTTTGGCAGTCCATGACACTTTCAGTATTCTCCTCCAACACCACAACTCAAAGGCATCAACTCTCTACGATCTTCCTCATTCACTGTCCAGCTTTCGCATCCATATAACATATGGATTGCATCTCAATGTCAAGAAAACAAAAATCCTCACCACTGGACCAATAAACAACATTTTTATCAATGGAGAAAAGATTGAAGTTGTCAAGGACTTCATTCTTCTTGGATCAACTATCAACACTCAGGGAAGCAGCAGTCAAGAGATCAGACAACATATTGCATTGGGCAAATCTGCTGCACAGGAACTTTTTAAAGTATTGAGGAGCAGAGATGTCAGCTTGAGGACTAAGGTGCACCTGACCCAAGCCATGGTATTTTCAATAACCTCACATGGATGCGAAAGCTGGACAGTAAAAAGTGACTAGGTGATCCCTAAGGAAGTGTGTCTCAAATTTAAATGCATATAGTCACCTGGGATGTTACTACAATGCATATTCTGATTGTGTAGGTCTGAGGTGGGATAAGATTCTACATTCCTAACAAGCTCCCCGGACTGCTTACTAAAGAATCAGTTGCCTTCCTAATGTGAGAGAGTAAAAACCAATATCTGCAAGAAGTAATGTAATATCATCCCCAAACTAAAACGTGGGCACACGGTTTATGTGCCAGTGCTTAACAGTTTGAAATATTCACTGGTAGCTGCCTCTTTGAAAGCAGAACTTTGTTGCTTGGAATTATATTTGACATCATTTTCTATGTCTAGATTAACTGGAGTTTATTGGAGTACTGGTATGGTGCTGTGGGTTAATGCACTGGACTGCAAGGTTGATTTGAACTGCAAGGTCCATGATGCAAGCTCACCAGCTGCTCCTCAGAAACCCTATACAGCGTCGGTATGAATCAGAATCAACTCTGCGGCACTTAACAATAACATCAGATCTTATTTGGGAATTAAACTTACTTAACAACAAAAGAAACATTTCAGTCATCAGTCACTAGTATATATTAATCTTTAACTTCTTGGACCAATTGCTTTTGATTCCTGAGCACAGCTAGCGTATCAGAGGGAACCACTCCAGATTTCCTATGTGCCATCTGATGTGGACCTGATGCTTTATGTCTTTGCAACATAAAACAGTAATTTTTACCTAATTATGTGCTTATGCAAGCATCATGTTTCCCAAGCATTTAACCCCTACATTTCTCAACCCTTTCCATACCAGAACATTCTTTTCTTTCTTTACAGTTTTCACTTACTTGCTAGGAAACTATAAAGTATTTCAAATCAATTTGTCTGAGAAACTTTGCATTCCCTCTGTAATAGTTGAAAATTTACAAAAGACCTTTTACCTATATGAACTCACTTGATGTGTAGAACAACTCAGTAAATTGCATAGGGAAGATATCATTTTCCCCAATATTCATTCTTTTCTCTCTCTCTTTCTCTTCTCAATCTGCATATGACTGTGAGCAGAGTGTTCATCTTGTTTAGAAAGAAAGAGAAAAGTAAGATCAGTTTCAGCATCACTTTATTAGGAGAAACAAGTCCTAAAATTGAGACAGGTTCGTGGATAGGGAAAACCTTACATTTCTAGTGACAAATTTCAATACTTCAGGTTTTGGTTTCACGGGACTGTAACCTCAAAGGTCATTGCCTCATTTGTAGAATGGATATTTTAAATTGGGTACTAGTTTTAGACTATAGTAAAGGGCAGTTGAGTCTAGTCCATTTATTCTATTTAAATTTCTACTGAATGCTCAATGTGTGTAAAGTATTCCATCAGATGCAAAAATTAAAGCATACTCTTGAGCCATTAAAATGCTTATTATTTAATTGGGAGGGTAGTTATTTCAATTACTTATACATCAATTCATTTAAAAATATGATCTACACCAAATCCTATACTAGGTAAAGAACAACATTAAAGAAAACAAGACTCTTGACCTTGTGGGGTTTACTGGGGTAGTGGTTGTGGTTGTGTGCCATGAAGTGTGCTATGAAGCTGTTTTCAACTCATACTGTGATAGGGAAAGTCAGAAGGCCCATAGGAGCAAAGATCTAGAAGCAATTGTTGTTATTTGTTGTTAAATGCCATCGAGTCTTCTCTGACTCTCAGTGACCCTGTATAGAGGTTCACAGTCCACTGCTGATCCAACAGCACCACATAAGCAATGGTATGTACTGGCAAATGTTTAACAACCAGCTGACTCTGAGTGGGTGGAGGGAGAGAAATACCCAACTTGTAGATTTTGCCAATTTCCTGGATAAAAATATTCCCTTATAAAGGATTCTGAGCTAACAACATGACACCTGTGAACACAGAATTGAGAGCTGATTTGTACAAGCCAGTCCAAATCAGCATTAGAGCACTCGTGCCTCTGGGAACCCCAGGAATTCTACTGAATGAGTTTAGAAAGGACAGTGAGTATCAGGGAGTATGGTGGGCAGTAGGAACAGTGATAGAAAAGAGAGTTGTGAGAGGAAAGGCTGGGAAATGACTATGCGTTTAGACTTTCCCCTAAAAGTCTAAGTAAGATAAGTAAAGGGTAATATGTGGATGGCTGCAGGCAAGTTCTCTTAGTAACACATTTGTCTTGGTTTCATTAGGGCTGCTTTCAGGGAAATAGACAGGTGAAAGTCCAATGGAGCAAGATCAGGACTATAGAGAGGATGCTTTAAAATCTCAAAATGAAGATTTTTTTCAGTGTCAACAGTGTGGGCAGAGGTGTGCAGATGTGCATTGTCATGAAAGATCACAACATCCTTGAATAGCAGTCCTCTGAATTTAATCCGAAGTTTAGGCTTCAGTTCTTCAGTGAGCATCTCACTGTAATAAACAATGTTGATTGTTGAGCCTTTTTCCTGATAGTGTTTCAATACTGGCCCTTGAGAATCCCAGAAAACTGTAAGCATCAATTTTCTAGCTGATGTTTGAGTTTTGAACTTTTTCTTGGTTGGAGAGTGAGGATGTTTCCATTCCATACTCTGCTGTTTACTTTCAGGCTCATAGTGATGAATCCATGTCTCTTCACCAATAACCATTTTTTATAAAGACTTTTACCTTCCTAAGTAGGTCCAAGGAGAAGGATATCATGCTTGGTAAGATGGAGGGTCAGGAAAAAAGAGGAAGACCCCCAACATGGCCAGGTGACAGCATTGATGGCATCAAGTGTGGCAGCGGTAGTGAGGTTGGCCCAGGATCAGACATTGTTTCATTCTGCTGTGCATGGGGTTGCTATGAGTCGGTTCCGACTCAATGGCACCTGACAACAACAACAAGAAGGTCCAAATTTTGTTTGCAGATGTCCAAACACTTCTGTTTATGATGTTCCATGAATTGTTTCGGCTCCCAACTTGCACAAACTTTCCGAAACCCAAGTCTGTCATGGATTATTTCATAGGCAGGGCCATAGCTGATTTGCAAATGATTTGCCACAGAGTCCACTGTCACTCATCTCTTCTAAGAATCATTTCATGTGCATGCTCATTGTTGTTATCAGTCAAGGACATGGGCAGGCGTTTTAATAATACTAGAGTGGGGATAATTTTTTGCTCACAAGGTTGCTATGAGTTCATCGGATTTTCAGTGGCTAAATATTCAGAAGTAGTCTGCCTGTCCTTCTTCCTAGTCTGTTTTAGTCTGGAAGATCAACTGAATACCTGTTCACCATGGGTGACCTTGCTGGTATTTAAAATTGCAGTGGCATTGCTTCTAGCAGCACATAAGCCACACACTACCACAAAATGACAGACAAGTGGTGGATAATTAAGGTAGGCAGTTCAAACCCACCAGTCATTCTTTAGATTCATTACAGGGTCTCTGTGAGCTGGAACTGACTGGACAGCACTTAACAATATATATATATATATTTGGTATCCAATCATATGTACATATATTACATATGTATAAACCTCAAAAACTCTATGCAGGGTTGCCAACTATGAGTTGGAATGGACTCCACGGCACACTGCCACCACCACTATATACATAAGGAGCTCTGGTAGCATAGTGGTTATGAATTAGGCTGCTAGCCTTGAGGTCAGCAGTTCAAAACCACCAGTTATTCCATGGGAGAAAGATGAGGCTTTCTGCTCCTGTAAAGATTTACAGTCTTGGAAACCCTATACTGGGTCGCTATGAGTTGGAACAGACTCCACGGCACATAACCATCAACCAACCAGTATATATATACTGGTGTAGTACTGTAGGATATAGGATTAGCACTGTACTGCCAACCACAAGGTCAGTAGTTCAAACCCACCAGATGTTCCTCAGAAACCCAATACATGGTCACTGAGTCGGGGCTCACTCTAAGACACTTAACAACAATATTTGTATGTATGTATGTATGTGTGTGTGCGTGTATATATGTTTGTTCTTCTTGTTGTTAAGTGCTGTCGAGTCAGTTCCAACCCATAACAACCCTGTACAGGGTTTCTGATGCTGTAAATCTTTGACAGGAACATCTTTCTCCTACGAAGCTGCTGGTACTTTCAAACTGCTGACCTTGTGGTTTGCAGCCTGATTCGTAACCACTACGCTACCAGAGCTGGGGGGGAGGGTGGTTACCGTGACTCTGAGGAACAAGCACTGGACTACTCAAAAGGTCAATGGTTCGAGCCCATCAGCCACTCCTCAGGAGAAAGATGAGGTTTTCTACTTTCATAAAATTTAACAGTTTCAAAAAGTTCAAAGAAAAATTCCATTTTCTTTTCATTTTATTTTTCCACAACCTTTTGGAAACTCTGTCGTATGTATATACCACTCAAAATATTTATTGAATCGGAACAAAAAAGATAAAATTTGCTCATAAGTCACATATGCCATCATACTTTTATTTATTGTCATCATGTTGTTGTTGTTGTTGTCAGGTGCCATCGAGTCGGAACCAACTCATAGAGACCCCATGAACAGCAGAACGAAACAATGTCCAATCCTGGGCCAACCTCACTACCGCCGCCACACTTGAGTCCATCAGTGATGCCACCTGGTCAATCCATCTTGTTGGGGGTCTTCCTCTCTTTCTCTGACCCTCCATCTTACCCAGCATGACATCCTTCTCCAGCGACTGTTCCCTCCTGACAATATGCCCAAAGTATGAGAGACGAAGTTTAGCCATCTTGGCCTCCAAGGAGCACTCTGGCTGCACTTCTTCCAAAACAGATCTATTGGTTCTTTTGGCAGCCCATGGCACTTTTAGTATTGTCATCATACTTATTATAAAATAAAGAAGGTGATGGTGGTGGTTGTGTGCCACCAAGCTGGTTCCGACACATAGGGACCCTGTATACAGTTTCTGAAGTTGTAAGGGAGCAGAAAACCTCATCTTTTTCCTGTAACTCAGCTGGTAGATTCAAACTGCTGACCTTGCACTTAGCAGCCCAGTTCATAATTCACTATGCTACCAAGGTTCCTTAAAGGAGCCAATGTTGTTGTTGCTGTTGTTGTTGTTGTGTGCCCTCAAATTCATTCTGACTCAAAGTAACCCTGTGTAGGGTTTCCAAGGAGCAGCTGGTGAGCTTGAACTGCCGACCTTGAAGTTCAAACCAACCTTGCAGCCTAAGGCATTAACCCACAGCATCACACCAGGACTCCTAAGAAGCTGATGGTGGTGGTGTGCCGTGGAATGGTTCAAAAAGCTGATGTTGTTGTTAAGTGCTGTCGAGTCAGCTTGACCCATAGTGACCCTTTATAGGGTTTCTGAGGAACAGCTAGTGAGCTTGAACCACCGGCCTTGCAGTTCAAATGGCTTTGCAGTCTGGCACGTTAACTCACAATGCCACACCAAGACTCCTCAAAAAGTTGATAGTACCTTTTAAAAAAGTTAAACCTTAAATTTTACAGATGTCATCATCCAAATGATACTGCCTATTGATTAGTAGGAAATTTTACAAAAATGAAAATCATTTAACATTTATATTGTGGTGGTGATGGTTATGTGCCCGAGTCGGTTCCGACTCATAGCTACCCTGCAAAGTGTTTCCGAGGCTGTAAATATTTACGGAAGCATAAAGGCTCAGGTTTCTCCCACGGAACAGCTGGTAGTTTCGGACTACAATAATTTCCCCCTTTTTCTCTCTTTTCTTGAACGGTTACTGCGCCATCATATTTTACATCATCTTTTTTTCCCCTGATACTGAACCTGAAGGAGTCCTGGTGTGGTTCTGTACACTATCAGTAGGATTCGACTGCACAACACTTAACAACTCCCTTTTAACCCAGTCCTGGTGTGGTATTGTAGGACAAGCATTGGGCTGCTAATCTCAAGGTTGGCAGTTCAAACCCACCAGCTGCTCCTTGAAAACCCTATACAGGGTCACTATGAGTAGGAACCAACTCGACGGCACTTAACAACAACAACAACAATAAGCACTGGCCGTTTTGCAACTTGTGGGGAATAAAAAGTTATTTAGGAATAACTTTTTGCCTTATGAGTGATCAATTCATAACCCTTAGGGAAGATGAAGCAAAGAAATGTACAATGCACCTATGAATCATCCTTAAAGCACTGCTAATTTCTACAAAAAGTTCTGTAATGGGGAAAAATTATAGTTCTATTCAAGATCTGAGACCTGTTATCACTTGTAGATTGAGTAACCCTTGGAGACCAGGCTATCTACTAACTAGACAGCCTGGAAACAGCTTCCAGACCAATCAACTGCCTGGAAACAGTTCCTGGCCCAATCAACCACTTAGAAACAGTGCCTGGACCAATCAGCTGTTTTCTAAGAATTATTGCTCCTACAATCTGCCACTGCTGCCTTGCAAACCAAAACAAGAGAAATAAAAGGTCCCTGAATTATTTCCATACCATCTTCACGTGTCCCAGCTCATCTATGGCCTATTTGACTAATACCTCAAACTCTGTGTCCCTGGATGGAATTCATTCTGAATCGAATAATCTTTTAGCCACGTCATATCCTTCGTGGAATAAGGTAAGGAATAAATAAATACATTTAAATATATCAATTTGCATGTTGTAATTGTTCTGATGTTTTATGTGAAGATATTTTCTGTTTCTAACCTTGTGGTCCTCAATCTTGACTGCACATTAAAATCATCCCAGGGAATTTTTTGAAAATCCATATGTCCAGGCCTCGGTAGCCCAATTAAATAAGACTTTTGGTTGTCAGTATTTTTTAAAGCTCCACAGATGATTCCAGTATACAGCTAAAGTTGAAAAGCCACTGCTTACTTAGATCTTAATTCAATTAAAAGCTCATCAAAGACAAAGCAATTTCGTGTATTTTTCTTACCTCACTCTATGCTGTCTAGTACAGTTTTTCTGCCTAGACCAAGCAACCAATTGATAGTCAGTACAAAGACAGTTACAAGAAGGTACTTAGGATATGGAGTAAGGTTGGAATTATGTCATCCTCTGAGAATCGGTAAGGAAATATGGAGTAGTGGTAAAATCTTCTTCTGGGGGAATCACATCTGCGTTTGAGATCCAATTCTATCACCATCTAACTCTGTCCTAAAATAAATTGTAAAATGGAGGAATAAAAATATCTGTTTGAGAGGGTATCATGAGAATGAAATTAAGTAGTTTAGATAAAGCATTTAGCTTGGCCCTTGGTATATGCTTCATAAGTAGCAAATCATGAATAAGAATCAACAGAAAACAGTTAAAATGGCCCACTTGCAAAGGTAATCTTTCCTAGGAGATGATTTGTAAACATGTAGTGTGAGGAAGAGTGAAGTGGTTAGAAAATAATCTGCAATGACAGTTTTAAAAGTGTCCTCAGGTCTGTTATTGAACTAAAAAGACATGTAATCTAATCAGCCCTGTGACTTGAACATTTCAAATAACATTATAGTAATAGAAGTGTCATTGCCTGCAATCTGGAGGGAGATGGGGAGGGCTCTAAACAGAGGTGGAAAGAGTTTGGGTGCGTCCATAATACTGCATGGAAGACAGAACAGAATCTTGCATGATGGGAGCTTTTGTGTCAGTATTGGGAGACTTTCCTGGACTGCTGAAATGATACGAAAGAAACTGTGCTATTACTCCAACTGTACCTTGATCCCCTGGGCTCAAAGGGCCCTTCCAGAAGCAGCAACTTCTTACCTTACCCAATTACACAGCCTCCTGGATCTGAGAGTTGGAGCCACATAGCCAGATCTTTCATCCTCAAGGAGCCTCCTTCACAATTCAATGTGTAGTAAGAAAAGGCTATCAAAATGTGGATACCTGTACATTTTAGTTTCTTACTGCAAGAACTTCTGTTTTTGATTAGCCTTAATTCACCATCAGGAGCAATGAGTGAATAAAGCAGATATAATCAGATATTCTAAAATCATGCATATGTAGACTCAAAATCACTTCAGTTATTTTGAGTTATCTATAATCACATTATTTTATTGGCATTTGTTGTCAGAAATCTGGCAAGTTTAAGAGTAAAGAGGAAAAAGATAAGTAATAAAAATAGAGCTGAAGGAAAGAAAAATGGCTTGCTTTCTTACTATAGTTTGTAATCCTTCATATGTTTAATATTCTAAAACTGATATTTTTGAAATCCAGATTTGGTACCTGTAGCATAGAAACATTGTCTTTCTATATATGCCTCATTATTGTTCTAGAAAATTACTGTAAAAACTTATGAAATCAAATTAAATGTCCATATTCGATGTGGCCTAACTTTCAAAAATAAGCATTTGAACTCCAACTTTTGTGTACAATTTGGTATGCATCATGAGTGATGCAGACGAAACAGAATTAACCATCTCTCTATTTTGCACACTGGGTACAGTAGGTGGCATCAGTATGCACTAACTCCAGAGTTCTAGCACCTTATGGAAGTAAGTGGTGCTTATGTATTATAATAAGAAAATCTTAAGTTCTAACTCTGTAAAATAGTTACTTTGCAGAGTGTGAAGCTGTTGTATCATTTTCTGCAGGATTTACTTGTTTGTTAATTCCTTTAAAAAAAAATCTTAAAATAATTTAACAGTCCTTTATAACCTCTTAACATTGTCAAAGCTGGGGCAGAGGAATTTTTTTTACCCAAAAAAAGATTCCAACTTTGCTAACTTTTGATCACTCTTAAAAACCCAGTTATAATCAATAAATTTTAACAGCTTATAGCTTCTTATATCAGCACTGGAGTGGTTGGTGGTGAATATTAAAACCTACTACTATTGTCCCTAAGGAGCTCTGGTTATGAGCTGGGCTGCTAACCACAAGGTCAGCAGTTTGAGTCTACCAACTGCTCAGAGAGAGAAAGATGAGGCTTTCTGCTCCTGTAAAGATTCATAGCCTTGGAAACCCTACACAGGGTTGCTAGGATTCGCAAACGACTCCACAGCACATAACCACCACCACCAATTCATCACAGTAATATTATCAGGTATCATATGTACAAGTGATATTCAGTGAATCAGTATCTCAAAGACACCTAAGAAATAAACGAATAATAGACCCATTAGCTCTTTCAAGCTATTCAGCTGTTATCTTAAAACATTTCATCTTGTGCACACATGTAGCATCTGTCCCTCTATCCCCAGCTGGAAGTCTCACAAATACTTGTGTCATTGGTCACATATTTGGAATTAGGTATTTCTCCTATTATGAAGACCCTCAACGAGATAGTGGCTGTAACAATGGACACAAACATAACATTTGTGACGATGGCATGGGACAGGACAGTTTTCCATTCTGTGGTACATAGGATCATCAAGTCAGAACCAACTCGACAATAACAACCTAGGATCACAAAAACAAGAGCCAGTGATCCTGAAGGAAGAAGTCCAAGGTGCATTGAAGGCATTGGCAAAAAACAAGGTGCCAGGAATTGATGGAATTCAAATTGAAATATTTCAACTAACTGATACAGCAATGAAGGTACCCACTCAGCTATGCCAAGCAATTTGGAAGACAATTACCTGGTCAACTGACAGGAAGAGATCCATATTTGTGCCCATTCAAAAGAGAGGTGACCAAACAGAATACAGAAATCACCCGGCAATATCATTAATATCGCATGCAAGTAAAACTTTGCTAAAGATAATCCAAAAACAACTGGAACCTTACATTGACAGAGAACAGAGGTTCAAACCGTATTCAAAAGAGAACATAGAATGAGGAATATCACTGCCGATGTCAGATGAACCTTGGCTGAAAGCAGAAAATACCAGAAAGATGTTTACCTGTGCTTTATTGACTACAACCAAAGGCTTTCGATTGTGTGGATCATGACAAACTATGGACAACATTGTGGAGAATGAGTATTCCAGAACACTTAATTGTCCTTACCTGTACATAGACCAAGAGGCAGTTGTTCGAATGGAACAAGGGAACACCTAATGGTTTAAAATTAGGAAAGATGTGCACCAAAGTCATATTATTTCACCATACTTATTTAATCTGTATGCTGAGCAAATAATCTGAGAAGCTGGATTATATGAAGAAAAACATGACATCATGATTGGAGGAAGACTCATTAACAACCTGCGATATACAGATGATGCCTTTGCTTGATGAAAGGGAAGAGGACTCAAAATACTTACTGATGAAGACCAAAAGCCACAGCCTTCGGTATGAGTTGCACGTCAATGTAAAAAAACAAAAATCCTCACCACTGAACCAATAAGCAACATCCATATCAAGAGAAAAGATTGAAATTGTCAAAGACTTCATTGTGCTCAGATCAACCATCAACACTCATGGAAGCAGCAGTCAAGAAATCAAACGACATAATGCATTAGGCAAATCTGCTGCACAAGACCTTTTTAAAGTGTTCAAGAGTAAAGACATCAGTTTGAGGACTAAGGTGCACCTGACCCAAGCCATGGTATTTTCAATAACCTCATATGCATGCAAAAGTTGAACAGTGAATAAGGAAAGAAGACTGTAAAAGAATTGGTGCATTTGAGTTATGGTGTTAGAGGAGAATTTTCAAAATATTGAAAATATCATGGACTGCCAAAAGAACAAACAGATCTGTGTTGGAAGAAGTACAGTCAGAGTGCTCCTTGGACGCCAGGATGGCCAGACTTCGTCTCTCATACTTCAGACATATTGTCAGGGGGGACCAGTCAATGGAGAAGGATATCATGTTTGGTAAGGTGGAGGGTCAGAGAAAAACAGGAAGCCCCCCCAATGAGATGGATTGGCACAGTGGCAGCAGCAATGGGCTCAGGCATAGCAAAGATTGTGAGGTTGGCACAGGATCAGGCAGTGTTTTGTTCTGTTGTGCATAGGGTGGTTATGAGTCAGTACCAATTCTATGGCACCTAACAACAGGAGCACAATGGCACTATAGGATAAACACTTGACTGCAAACCACGAGATAGGCAGTTCAAGCCCACCAGCCACTCCAAGGGAGAAAGATGAGACTTTCTGCTCCCACAAAGATTTACAGCTTCATAAACCCTATACAGGGTCACTTTGAGTTGGAACTGACTTAGCAGAATTTAGCAACAGACACTCTGTAGGATGAGCACTGGACTGCTAACTGTAAGGTCAGCATTTCAAATCCACCAGCTACTATTCAGACTAAAGATGTGGTGTCCTAATCCTATAAATATTTACAACCTCAGAAACCCTATACAGGGTTGCTATGAGTAGGAATTGGCTCAATGGCAGTGGATTTATTTTGAATGCAGGGTGTGAAACTAAATGCACTCTAAAAGAAAAGATCATTTTTATTATATCATAGAATACAAAGGAGTCCTGGTGTGACACTGTGGGTTAATGCGCTGGACTACAAAGTTGGTTGTACCACAATGTCCATGGTTTAAGCTCACCAGCCGTACCTTGGTTGCTATGGGTCAGAACTGAGTTGATGGCACTTAACAATAGAATATAAAGCATTTTTTAATCAATCCAAACTATTTTCTAAATGACACACTGCTGTTATTATTAACTCAAACTGTTTATTGCAGTCTCTTTAGCATATTTTTTAAGGTGCCCTGTGGCACATTGGGTTAAGTGTTGGGCTTTTAACCACAAGGTTGGTAGTTCAAATCCACAAGCCTGAGGGAGAAAGATGTCTGCTCTAGTAAAGCTTCACAGTCTTAGAAACCCTGTGGAGCAGTTCTACTCTCTCCTATAGAGTCACTGTGAGTTGGCATTGACTTGTTTACAGTCGGTTTGGTTCGGTTGGGCTAACATGTTTAATTTAATAATTAATACTCTCAAGGTTTGAGAAAGCTAGAACAGAAATCACAGACGCATCATTTATTTCCCAAAACATGAATAGAATATATTTTAAAACTTCAAAAACACTCAGCATAGATAATATTGTAATTTGCCGTTAATGTACCCTACACATACAATATATAATATGCAATTGTTTCTATCCCATTTATAGACATGACTATTCTTTTCCCTATTGAATTTCCCTGCCACCTAATTAACTGTATGTGTGTGGGTCTATTTCTAAATTCCATTTTGTTCCATTGATCAATTTACATCAATATCACACTGTCTTGATAACTGTAGCTTTGTAGCTTTCTTGAAATCAGGTAGTGAAGACTTCCAACTGTATCTTTCTATCTACTTATTTTAGTTAGACTAGATCCTTTGCAATTTAATTTTATAATCAGCCTGTCAATTTCTATAAGAAAAAAATCCTTTTACGATTCTGATGGGGATGGCTTTAAATTTATAAATCAGTTGGTGGTGAGATGACTTCTCAATAATATTGATACTTTCAATCCATCATTCATTCAGTTAGGTCTTTAACTTCCCTCTATAAAATTTTGCATTTTAAGTACATTAAAATTTCTAAAAATATATACTTTATTGAGTTTTAGGTGCATGTTTACACAACAAATTAGTTTCCATTCAACAATTTAGACACAAATTGTTCCCTGGCATTGGTTGCTATCTCCTCCCCATTGTGCCAGTTTTCCCCTTTTCCAGCGTTCTAGTTTGTCTGTCCCTTCTTGCCTTCTTGTCTTTGCTTTTGTGCAGATGTTGCTCGTTTGGTCTCATAGAGTTGTTTGTTCTAAAGAGCACATTCTTCATAGGTGTTATTGTTCAAATAATCCAGCTTCACGGATTATTTGCTCAGCATACAGATATGGTGAAATAATACAACCCCGGCGCACAGCTTTCCTGATTTTAAACCATCTGGTGTCCCCTTGTTCTGTCTGAACGACTGTTTCTTGGTCTATGTACAGGTTCCTCATGAGCACGATTAAGTGTTCTGGAACACTTATTCTGTACAATGTTGTCCATAGCTTGTCCTGATCCACACAATTGGATGCCTTTGCATAGTCAGTCAAGCACAGGTAAACATCTTTCTGGTATTGTCCTGGTATGGCACTGTAGGATAAACACTGGACTGAGGGCCACAAGGTCAGCAGTTCAAATCTATCATCTGCTCCTCAGAAACCTATACAGGGTCTCTATGAGTTGGAATCAACTCAACAGCATTTAACAACAACAACAAACATCTTTTAACTCCAGGTCTTTGCACATTTCATTTTAATGTTTGACTGTCTTCTCGAGCTGCCTTTTGAAATTTTCTGTTCAGCTCTTTTACCTCTTCATTTCATCCATTTGCTTTAGTATCTCTACAATGTAAAGCAAATTTCAGAGTCTCTTCTGACATTCATTTTGGTCTTTTCCTTCTTTCTTGTCTTTTTTTTTTTTTTTTTTT